>NC_048411.1:8293577-8336225 GCF_013103735.1 Etheostoma cragini | reverse complement strand
GCTCAAAAACCCTCTAATGTAACTGAATTAGGACAATTCTGCAAAGATGAGTGGGCCAAAATTCCTCCAGGACGCTGTTAAAGCCTCATTGCACGTTATCGCAAACGCTTGGTTGCAGTTGTTGCTGCTAAGGGGGGCCCAACCAGTTTTTAGGTTTAGGGGGCAATCACTTTTTCACACAGGGCCATGATGGTTTGGATTTTTTTTCACCTTTAATAATGAACACCTTCATTTAAAAATTGCATTTTGTGTTTACTTGTGTTGTCCTCTACTATTGTTTAAATTGGTTTGATGTTCCGAAACACTTAAGTGTGACAAACATGCAAAGGAACAGGAAATGAGGAAGGGGGCAAACACTTTTTCACACCACTGTAGTGTAGAAAAGATGTATTCTACAAACTGAGTGTCAAAGTTTGAGGGGTTCTTTAGGGATGTCAGAAAATCATAAAAGAACCAAACCACCCGAGAAAAGCTTTTTCTCCATTTTCCGATGTCAGGAAAAAGGTACTAGATACAAAAGGGCGCTGAAAGGCTCAGGAAGAGCTTCTACCATCAGGCCACTAGGATCCCAAATGCTTATGACTGCCCCCCATTATACACACACACATATTTACATTTATTAATGTTTTGAAAGCATAAATTGAAGGAACTGACAGATAACATTTCATTAAAATTGTATTGCGTATGACCAACATGACAAATATTTTGACAATAGAAGTGTTTATAATGAATTTTTTCCTTTTAATTTCCTTGGCATTTATTCTAGAACTGGTGCTGAAGTCTTGTCAGTTTTTCACATCATGTTTTTATTACTTTAATGTGATATTCTCTTGCAGAGATCTACAAGCATATATGTTTCATTTCAAAATACATATTTTGATCTGATTTTAAAAACTATCTGACCTTCTCTTAGGGACATTTCCCGGGGGTACGAGTCAGTTCCTATTACCTGTGTTAATGGTGTCGACAGCGAGCCGAGCCCTGACAACTTTAAGTACATACCTGACAACTGTGTCACCTCCCCACTGAACATAGACAAGGACATCACTCATTTACAGGTGAGACTTCAGCTTTCTATAAATGGTAAATCCTATAGATTCCACATTTGGGGTCAAGAAAAAGTCTACAATTTCAAAATCTAAATTTCCGGCCTTTTAAAGTCTTAGATTCGCTGAAGTATTGTGTTCTAGGTCTTAAATCCTTTCAAACAGGTCTTTGTTTTCCAACGTCCATTTAACGCTGCCTCTAATGCTCTTTCTATTCTGTGGTGTTGTAGTTCTGTCTCTCGCTTGTCCAAATATAATTTGCTGAATATTTACAGATTATTATTTCTCTGTCGCCTTAATTGAATTTTTACTTTTGTAACTGCGTTTTGTTGTACTTGCATGTTGTGATATAAGCCTTAAATTAATTCCTGAAGGCCTTTTAAAAAGCCTTAAATTTGTCTTGTTGAAACCTGCAGAAACCCTGCACATATATCACAGTGCTCCAAGGTCTGGTGATATTCTATATTTTTTGTGTTGTCAACAAATCACATTTGCAGACTCAAACCGATAATGAATGAGAGCTCGTTTGTTATTAGAAACACATCAATGAGCCGTTGCACTGGGTGACATGACCCTTATTTTTATGAAGACACTTACTGTAGTTTATTTTGACTCACCCACACACACTCTCCAGAAAGATTCACCATCCCCATTAGAGCACCAAATGTGGATTAATCTGCTGCAAAAAAATAGTCTAACTACTATTTCTTCCTGCTTGAGTAATGTTTGCTAAAAACTACTGTGACCATTTGCTTTAGGAAATAACTCACCCTTTAAAAAAGGTTTTTTATGAGTTTTTTTTTTTTAAAGATTTAAGTCTTCAGTAGGAACCAATGAGTTGAAGTTCTACACACAGGATAAGAAAGTACTGAGAGATGAACTGAGACATTAATGGTTTTGGTCTTTTCATGGTATTTGTTGACGGGGACAAAAATCTAGACCATTACCAGCATTATCCTTTAACCTGGTGCTGCTGCAACCTTTACGTGACACATTTATGATAGTGTTTGGTGTTGTGTTACAGAATTGTTACCACGTGTCACCTACTGAGATTGCCTTTGACTGTTGGGGGACTTAATGAAACCAGCAAGCAGAAAGAACTGCTGTTTACCAAATTTCCAATAGCAATGCTTTATTGTCCTGTCCAAATTTAAAAAGAAAATCACTCCACATTTTTTTGTAAACTGCTCCAAACAGAGTTGCGGTTTCTTTTTTTCACCAAGGCTGTCATTCCGTGTATGTATCAAAAAAAATACAACAATGGAAGATAACAGCTCCAAAATGTAATACGATTAATAATATCTTACTGATTGTGTCATTCAGCACTGTAGCTGTACAGATGACTGCTCATCCAGTACCTGCACGTGTGGTCAGCTCAGTCTGCGATGTTGGTATGACAGTGTAAGTTAACACACATACACACACACATACATACATACATACATACATACATACATACATACATATTCAGCTAACACATTCCGTGATGTTACTTTATGGTACAAAACAGCATGTTAAGGATTCCCGAAACACAGATTAAAACACTTTAAAAAAAGGAAAACTAAATAAACAATATTTTACTTTAGATAGCCCTAACGTAGCTACAAATCTGCTGAACCTTTAACATATGGCTAGATAATCAAAATGGCTACGCTCCTATTTGTTTTAAATTCAACAAGCAATTCATTGTATTTTAGCAGAATATTGAAGGCAACGTTAAGGCATATTGCATATTTTCCTCAAATGGCGCAGCACTAACAATTACCCTGAAATTGTGTCTAATACAGAAGTGTCACAATAATTATCTGTATCATCATTAAGTCTAACTTGTTAAATAAGTAAATAGTTACTCTTTCTATATTATCAAGAAGTTGCCGTGAAGATCGGCGCGACTAGTCAGGTAATGTAGCCGATCTCCGATCACGGGAAAATAGGAAAAGATCGGGACATCCCTAATAAACATTCATTTGATTAGTTTAATACTGAACCCAGCCATCACCCAGCGCACCGTCCAATCCTGCACCACCACAAGTAAATTCTCAACCTGTGGGAAACACTGTCTGCTCAGTGAAAGCAACGAGGGCATTTGACTTCTCTGGCTGGATGTTGAAGTCGCCCAGAAGTACCAGTACCAGGAGGACCAGTTTCAGTAATGTTTCAAAGAAGGACATTCAGCTCCTCCAAAAACTCTCCCAGAGGACCTGGTGGGTGGTAGATAACAACAATGATTAGTTTTACCGGATGTGCTTTGGTAACCGCATGAAGTTCAAAAGGGGGTGAAGTGAACTGTGGCAGTGGGTATAGAGAAAATCTCCACTTGGGGTTAACGAGTAGGCCTGTACCCCCGAATCTACCAGTGGATCTAGCTGTGTGGGTGAAAGAGTAGCAAAGCCAGAGATGAACTCAGTCTTCCGAGTTCCACAGGCCACCTGTGACAAGGGTGTGTGTAACAGATAAGCGAGGTCGGGTTGCGGAAATGTTGCAAACGTATGCAAGGTTTGTAGTATCTCCGACCTCGAGACACTTTCCAGATAGAGTAGGTCTAGACCACACTCTATAATTTACAAAGCCCCATCAATTCTAGTAATTCCCCCAAGAGCAAGCAGTGCGCCGATGGTGAGGAAAAACTCCCTTTTAGGAAGAAACCTCGGACAGCCCCAGGCTCTTGGTAGGCGGTGTCTGACGGTGCCGGTTGGGGGTGTGATGCACAGTGGCAATAATAGTCTCAATAAAGACAATGGAACTATGACTATAAATGGTAGTCGTACTAGTTCATGTCATTCCAGAGCGTTACAGAGTGTAGCGTGGCATAGCAGAGCATTGGTGGACGTAGCAGGATGCAGCAGGGTTTAGCAGGACACTGCAGGGCATCACAGAACGTAGCAGGGTGTAGTGCAGCAGGACCACAGCGACAGCTGCAACCAAGATCTCGTTGCCATCCTAATCCAAGAAAATATGCTGATTTAACAATACAATAACTTGTTCAGTGTCATTAATTTCATTTGAATGAATGACTTAATGGATTATATTGGTTACATTACAATATACAAAGCATGAAAAAGATTTTTCCAAAACATATATCTAGCTGGATTAAAAAAAATCAAAACCTGAAAGCAACAGATGACTTGTCTAAACCGCCTAGTTGTGTTGTCCCTGATAGCAGTTTGTAACATTGGTGTGTCTGTAGGAGGGTCGACTACCACTTGACTTCTGTCAGAGGGAGCCCCCCGTGCTGTTTGAGTGTAACCACGCCTGCTCCTGTTGGAGGACCTGCAGGAACCGAGTGGTCCAAAACGGACTGAGGTGACTATTCCACTTTTAGAAAAGTCCCAACAGCTCACTTTGGCTGTTTCTCATTGTACCTTTCTTCCCTTGCAAAAGTTCCTACATTTCCTGCAGTAAATGCCCCACTGGTTTCCTGGGGGAAACATTTCTATATGAAGCAGCAGCAGAAGTGCACAGTTTGCAATAAATTAAATCCACAAATACAGCTCCAACGTGGCTGCAGGGTGGTAGATCAGAATTGGTGAAACGGCTATCTGTTGGATAAAAGTTACACCCAAACATAGTTTTAAGTTATACAGAAGCTTCTTAACAAACTTCTAGCATATTTAGGGTTAGGTGCTTGTGTTTCATTTATTACCCTCATAGTTTTTTAATAGTCCCTTGGTAGTGATAGAGGCAGTGATGTTACTGTAATGTTACACTTTCACCGCCTCAAATCGGAGTGACAAAGTCTGATCGCTGGCGACATGATTGATTACCGCAGCGTGATGTTGGGTTGTATTTCTCAAAAAGTTGAATCTGTTTTAACTGTTCGCTGCATGCTGCTGCGTTTTTTTTCGGCTAAACCTGCTACCATTATTTCAATAAATAGGAGGACTGCCATTTTTTAGGCAGATTGGCTAATCTAGTGTGAATGCGGCCAAACAGCTGACTGTTTCCTCCAGCACAGTCCCTCCGTCTGTTTTTCTAGCTGCTGTGAAGAACTGCGTGCAGTTGGAAATATTGAGACCATAAACAATTTGGACAGAAATCAAAAATAGTAAAATATAAAATCTACATGTGCTACATTGAAATCCTTGCAAAACTTAAAGGGTAACTACAATTTTTTTCAATCTGGACCCTATTTTCTCAATGTTTTGTGTCTAAGTGACTATGTGATAAATCTGACATTGGTCCAGAATTAGGGCAAAACAAGCTACAATGGAAGTTGATAGGGCAATTGTGCAGCTTGTATTTACCTTCACAAAAGTGCTTGTTTTGTGACTGACAGGCTCAGATTAATACTCTAAGGAGGTCTCTAAGATCTAAGATCCTTTTTTTAAACATAAATACATCTGTGAAATTGCATTCCCTAAAAACAACTAGAGTCCATGAAATGTTAGTCATTTTAGCATCGTAAAATAAACTTCATTCAAAGTCAACAGAATCAAAATAAAACTATGAAAAGCAATTCTGGGTTGTCTTGTTTTGGTTGAAATAAACAGATTACCGATGTAAAAGTATGTTGGCTCTGTACACGCTAAAAGAATTTGTTTTTTAAATAGAGTCTGGTGGGTTTAGCGCCAGATACCTCCGAGCTGTTTCTAGTGAAACAGAAAGGTCTTAAAAAAGACCTATCTCTGCAGGAATCCTTTCCATAATGCTGTCAGACATTTACTTTCAGACTTTTCAGTTTTGTCCAAACCAAAATTGCAGGTGACAAGGGCCTTTGACGGTCAGATCAAAATAGGTGGTCTCAGTCCGGACCAAACTGAACCATGGTTTGGTCATTTGCAGTATGAAAACACTTTTTGGATGGTTCAGAATTTTGGACTAATTACGAGAAGTTAGGCAACTACATACCATAGAAAAGGAAAAAAACAAGAAAAAAATCCTGCTAGAATGGGCAAAAATGAGTTGTGGAAGTACGTGGGGAGAGGCGAAGATTAGATATTTCCTTTTAATTTGGTCAAACAAAACATTAAAAGTCATTTAAACACTCACTAAAATGCAGACATTTACTGCACTTGCAGTTGGTGCTGATGTTGCTGCTGGTAGTAAAACCATAATAACATAATTAGGATTTGTTCATTAATTTTTATTTATACAGAAAAGACTACCCGCAAAAATGATAACACACTAACATCAGATGCACGCCCGTCTACTCACCAATCAAAGGGAGAACACACGTACGTGGTGACGACACGCACAGAACACAGAACACACAGAAAACCTTGTGCCTGGTATTTGTCCAGTACTGTTACCGGTATGAGTACTGGTTGGTACTTGATTGGAACATAGTGGTGACAGCATACAGTACATACAAACTACATGGCTGTCAAGCAGTGGTTTTACGTCAGGCCAGTGGGGAAATGACTCAATTTCCTCTTCCAGGAAAACGATTAGCTCTTTATGTTGTCTTTCTCTTGTGAACCTGTGTTTTCTTGGATACAATCAGTGTAATTTCTTGTCCTAATGTTCCTCTGAAGTGTGCTGCTGCTCTCAGCTGCTACATGAGATAATTGCCTTGTTTGTTTCAGAGCCCGGCTGCAGCTCTTCAGGACACAGAAGATGGGCTGGGGAGTGAGGACCATGCAGGATATTCCTCAGGGAACATTCATTTGCGAGTGGGGACAGGCTCTAATAAGAGAAATGATTGAATTCTGTGTTTTACAGCATGAACTACTGAACAGAAGCTGCGCTCTGAGCTCTTTCCCCCTAATGCTTCCACAGGTATGTCGGGGAGATCGTCACTGATGCAGAGGCTGATAAAAGGGAGAATGACTCTTTCCTCTTCACCCTCGACAATAAGGTAATTGAATTTGTTTACATGATTTTTAAAAGTTGCACTAGATATTGGGCATGTTGGTTCTGAGAGATAATTGCAAAAGTTTACCAACATGGCCATTCTGTGAGATGAGAGAAGAAATGATCTGATCTGAGAGCGTAAATAAAGACACAGCAGCCAGTGACATTGGGGCCCGTGAGGTAAGGGGGCCCTCCATGGCAGAGGGTAGTGACTTGCAAGTAATTCAGATCCACCTCAGAAGGACGCCTGTATTCAAAGAACTCATGTTAAATAAAAAAACTGTACCATTTGCTATACATGCCCTTGAAATTGGCAAACCCATCTCTGTTATGGCTTTCATTTTTTTGTAAAGTAGTCAGTAGCAATTTAAAACAAAATGATATGCTTATTACATGAACTACAAAAAAAACTATGAATAAACTATCAAAAACCATTCAATGAAAAGCAGGGGTGCAAACAGCAAAAAGTTGATTATGATGCCCCGGGAAGAATATTTTAAATATCAGCTTTAAAATGTGGATTTACAGTCAATTTTGGCAAACAGTCACACCAGAACTAATGTATTTACTTCAATAAATGTAAGGATGACATAGGTTCAGGGCACTTAAAAAATAAATGAACTCACTGGATCAACACAAATCACACAAATGACATATTTTCTATTGAAAAAGGCAATTTTTGCTGAAAGATGAAGTATTGGCCTCCATAAAATGAATAATTTATCATATTCTTTGGTATCTTTGTCACATACAGTTAAGTAATCACAATTGCTATGTTATATATATATATATATATATATATATATATATATACAGTATGTTGATGTTGTCCGATGTCAAGTCTCTATTTGACCATGTGACGAGACGAGCCGAAATACGCTAGCGATATACGGTAGCTTTTATAACTAGTAACCAGTGGGTACTGGGGCCCATTATAATGGCGTGCACTGGGGCCTGTCGTAACTACCTTACGTCACTATTCAAGAGTCCAGCTTGCTGCAGTTGGAATGCTCAGTTAGTACTCCGATTTTTCAGTAATGACAGGGTCTACTAGTGTGAAGTTGCTATTTTCTGATACTGAAACTTATATTTGTGTATATATGTTTTCACAGTTGCAGTTTGTAGAACAGATGAGTAAAAATTGATAAAACGGTAACATTTAATGTGTAGATTAGGAAATAGTCCAGATTCATCTTAATATGGCGTGTTATGGATTTAAATCTCACTCAGTGCAGCATTAGTAACAAGGCACAGTTGTATAACGGTATAATGTCAGTGCTTTATGGTCCTGTGAGATTGCAAAGTGCATGTATTTGTTATTTTCTTTCATTCAAGTGTCACACATGCCTAAAAGTGCCCAGCCCACATGGTCTTACAAGATACTACTTACATTAACTTTAGTGGAAAGTCAATACATGGTTCTGTATGCACGTGTCAGCTACATTGTATCAAAACACTGTCATATGTTTATGGTAAGCATTTAACATTGAGCATTGACTGCATGTACTGTTAGGTTTGGTCAAGGGGTGGCACTGCAGAGTTGCTCATCCATACCCTGCTCAGTACATGATGCACTTTCTTCTGTCGGCAGCATTCTTCATGGTTTTACAGACGGTGGTTAATCCTATGATGACAGTAGTTGATGGTAGCAGAGTGGACCAGTCTCCTTTATTCCTCAATAGTTGTTTATTTTGAAGCATCATAAAGAAAGATTTTAAAACCCAATCTCTTTTATTTATAACCTTATATAACTTATTCCCATTCAGGGAAGTGGTGCTGTTATTCATAGACTATGCTAGACTTAATGACATGTCTGGTGCTCTTACTTTGTTTGACATCCAAATAAAGAGCATGTGACCTTCACTTTGAGTTTGATACACTCCCCTCAGGCCGGAGATTTAGAGTACTCCGGTTCAAGATCAATAGGCGTAAAAACTCCTTCATTCCCTTTACAATAACTAAATAATAATAATAATTTGCACATATAATTTAGATAAATTTTTTAGATTGTATATTGTATGTACAGGAAAACATGTTTGTACTTTGTTCGTTGTTTTCTTTTTGTTTATTTGTACCTGTGTTTTGTGACATAATGATCACGGATGGACCGACATGTATGATGGTTAGCCTAGACTATAAGGACATGGACATTCCGTAATCTTTTTGGCATATTTCTGTATGATATTATCCTTACTGAAGAGGAATAGAGTGAGGGTGACTGAACTGAACAGAACTCACTCGTTATCTTGTGCAGGTGGGAGACGTCCACTGCATTGATGCGAGACTCTTTGGCAACATTGGCCGCTTCATCAACCACCTGTGTGAGCCCAACCTGCTGGCTGTGAGGGTGTTCACCATGCACCAGGATCTACGCTTCCCTAGGATAGCCTTCTTCTCCAGCAGGCCCATCAGAGCTGGAGACCAGATAGGGTCAGTGGTACAAAAAACAACCTCCGCTCTGTCTACTGCCTTCTACAGCTCAACATATTGAGATTTTGGAAAAATGTAATTGCAATATTCCTGCCAGGTGTTGCGATCACCATTAAATTTGTGATTAATACTTTCTTTCTTTTTTTAAGTTTAGCTAAAGTTCAATATTCACTGTGTAAAAGATAAAACATGTCATGGAGCATTATAACATGAGACACCATATATTCCTATGCAAGGATGAGAATATAGTTATAAATTGCCAGCAATAAGTGTTTTTCTTTTAATAAGCATGGCCCATTGAATCTTTGATATGATAACATTATAACAGCATTTATCTTCTGAAATAAAAATAAACATAATAAGTGGAATATACAATGTTAAACCAAACGTTCAACTAAATATTGTATGTTTGATTAATCGCGGCCTTCACGGTTGGCTAATTGTATTCTTTCAAATTACATTTTCAATTTGAAAGCGATTAATGGTTTAGTCTACTGCCTTCTTTGTTCCCTTTTGTCTCTCAGCAGACAACCTAAAATGAACAGTTCAAGTAAAGATAATATGATGAACTGATGTCTCTGCCTCATCAGGTTTGACTATGGCGATCACTACTGGAGGGTGAAGAGCAAGTACTTCAGCTGCCAGTGTGGGTCGCTCAAGTGTCGCCACTCAGCTGGTAGCCGATAGAAACTCACCGATGAACCCCTGATCCCTCTTTCTGCCTGGACACATTCTGTCACTTTGACCTCTTTGATGTCAAAAACACTGTCTTGTGAACCAGTTAACATGTCAGAGTGATTTTTTGATTACGTAAACACCAATGGGTTTTCTGGTATTAACTCAAATTTCCCAGTTTTCAAATTCCAACAACTAAAAGATAAACATTGTGAAAATCTGTCACCTCAAAGCACATGATCCATCTTATTTATACACCTTACTAAGGTTACTTTTCTATGTGAAGAATACTGCAGCTTGCAACCAGCCAGAAATACTGTATGTTGGAGAGGGTTTAACTAGCGATTAAAGAGGTAAAATAATGAAACGAATGATTTTAACATTCTTGGAACTCCTCCTTTTAATACTGCAAAGTGGTATATTTGTGGAATAATGAAGTAAAGAAATGTTTTGGTAGTCTCATCTCTTCTATCAATGTGCTTTATACTATGACTAATTAGCAATTAAACACATTTTTAAAACACCTTGCCATCTTGTTTGTGATTAATGAATGTTACTGTTGAGACAGCTTCTGTCTCTCCCATTCAGCCACAAGAGCATTAGGCTACACTACACAATTTACATTGCTTCATTTTGGTGCTATTCGCTCCAATAGAAGAACTGATCTCCGTTTAAACGAACACACCCAAACATCATATCTCATCAACATTCTCGTATACAGGGCATAAAAAGGAGGCAGCATGTAAACGTCATGACCAATAGGACCCAATCAGGCGGCAAACCATTGCCAGTGTCGGTGTTGCCAGAGGTCTCCGTTTGAGGACGTTGAGACTGCAACACAACCCCCGCAGATAATGTTGGGAGATCACGTCTGGCTGACAGTTGGTGTTCCAGTTCCATCCCAAATGCGTTGGAGAGGGTTGAGGTCAGTGCTGTGTGCAGGCCAGTCAACTTTTTCCGTGCCAAACTGGGAAAAATATTTCCCCATGGAGTTGGCTTTGTGGGGACATTGTCATGTTATAAGGTACAAACACATACTGTTGACACAATGAAAGAACTACTCTAAAATATTGAATGCTGGAGAAGTAACAAATCCCTTTATATGCTCTAATGGACCCAAACCAGGAAAAATAGACTTAGACCAACAGTACACTGTATGTCCACATACATTTGTTCATTTAATATAACTAAATGTAACGTTTTTCAGCCTAGAAAAAATGTTCCTTTCCCCTGGACAATGCCACAAAAAACAACCCCAGATCAAAAGCACATTAAAGTACATGAACAGAGATGTCCACATAATTGTGGCCACTTTGTCTGAATATTTAAATGAAGAGACTGCCCCCACTGTAGGTGGTAAAATAAGAGTTGAATGAAATGATCAGTCATTCTTCTAAGTTCTCAGTCTGAGATCATTTCGAAATTGGTGACATTAAATGATTCCTCATTTTACTGACAACTGCTGGAATGCCCTGAAGGCAACTGACTACTGTGCAAGACCTGCTGCCAAAATGTTAAGTTGGCTTACAATTGCAGGTCACTATGCTTGTGCTCCTTCTCTGGACATTATAGTGATCACCATCTAAACTGATTCTTTCATGTTTTTAGTTGCATCGATGAACTCATTAAATGTCAAAGAATGATATAAATCACACTTGTAAATGGCTTTAATAAAATGACATTTTATTAGATAATTAGTTTGGTGTGAAGTTATTTTAAAAATGTCCTTACAATGTGCAATACAAATTTCTCAAATATGTTCTTTTTTTACAAAGCTATAGTTTAGAGAGGGGAAACATTTTCAAAGGAATTCACAGATTCACTTTAACTCAACAAAACACTCATTTTATCTTTTGTTTCCCAAACAATACAAACTTAACTAGTGGAACTATATTTTTAAAAAATGTTATGGGGTTAAAATGACATTTTAATTACGTTTTTTTTTTAAACTAAATACTTAAATTAATTATAATGATCTAACAGAAGTGAGCTTTAAATTATTTAGATAACGGTAATCCATAAGCCTTCCCAGACTTCTTCACTTTTACTCTTTCATTTCCATTGTCATTTAGCTACATACCCTACCATTTGTTAACCTCTGTGAATTAATAAATATAGCCTATCTCAGACATCTCAAAGTCCTATGTTATAATTGTATTGCCAGTTAAACAATAAGTTGGTTAATTTTGATCAATGCATTTTTAAAATTTGAATATTTGAGGTAGTTATGGGCTTCACATTTGCTAATTTTGCTCCAAGACTTTCAGCTCATTTTGCTCAGAGCTAAGCTTTTACTGGATGG
Organism: Etheostoma cragini; assembly: GCF_013103735.1. Lineage (NCBI taxonomy): Eukaryota > Metazoa > Chordata > Actinopteri > Perciformes > Percidae > Etheostoma > Etheostoma cragini. The sequence goes on along the minus strand of NC_048411.1, from coordinate 8,323,979 downwards.
ACCAGACACGACCTTTTGACTGAACCCACTTAGCTCAAAAACATCTTATTATCATCACTCTTATTTTGACAGTTATTACGGAAGTCTTGTATTTCTTCTCTCCTCCCTGTTTCTATGGAAACAGGGCTGGTCAAGGTGGAGCCACCGACTGGTGTCTTCTCTGTGGATGGGGAGCAGTGGAGAAAGTAACGTCTCCACAGTCACGTCAACGGCGAGTTTACGGAAACAGTCTCCTCTGACACAAGGAAGCCGACGGCCGCTCGTTTTTCTTACCTGGCCGTGGGACCGCGAGACAGTTCGAAGAAGAACCGTTAAGCGTTGAACTCGAAATGGAAACAAGTGTTTAGAGAACAGAAATTGTGTTTTTCGTGGAGGCTTTCTGGAGAAACATTTATTCGGACGTTTCGCGGTATTTTCTCCGCTGTAATTAAAGCGGTTTTCTGTAGCACGGACTAAATTCCAGCTCCTTCTAACCGGAGAAACCATGAAAAATGATGCATCATGGAATCTGACAATCTAAACTTTGAGCAACAATTTCATATCGGGGAGACTGACAGCATGGGAAGCAGCAGAGACGAGGCGATAACAGATTAACGTTGATGATAAAGAGCCTCCCTCTCTTTGATTTGTTGCGAATGTTTGACTCTTATGTTCGTGAACGTTACACGCACCTAAAGGACCTGGGGGACGGGGCAGTGTGTGTTGGGATGCTACTTCTCCATTTATTGTCAGGTGTCAGTTTTGGTTTCTCCAGAAAGATCTGTGCTATCCCAGAATGGCTCGATTTGATGACGAACTGTCTAGCCGCTATGGAGGCATGTGCCCCGCGGGCCCGGCCAGGGGGGCCAGTCGGCTGCCGGGGCCTCCGGGGGTCCAGAGGATGTACAAGCAGACGATGGCCCAGAGAGCCAGGACCATGGCTATTTACAACCCCATTCCGGTCAAACACAGCTGCCTCTCCGTTAACCGCTCTCTGTTCATCTTCAGTGAGGATAATATCATACGGAAATATGCCAAAAAGATCACGGAATGGCCATATCCTTACAGTCTAGTCTAACCATCATCCATGTCGGTCCATCCCGGGATCATTATGTCTATTTAAGGTTCTTTGTTTACTGGCAGAAGATGTAGTTCGTTTAGGTAATGATACACTATCTTAAATGAAGCAAAAATCATAGACTCTTTAATTTGGCATAATATAGCCTACAATTTGTAAATAAGCGTTTTTGTCACTCACATGTGAAACTTTTACAGTTGGGTCTCCTGTTTTTTTCACAGCCTTGAATGTAAAGGGAATTACGGTAGCTTGTGCCACAATCAAGATCTCTTCAGTCAATCTTCTGTAGAAGGAATATTCTGCCAGCTCCTATTTCAACCTTACTTACACAACAGCTGTTGACAAGAAGAGAAGCTCAAGGAGCCAGATTTCTATCATATTTCTCCTCAGGGAAAAGACAACTTCGATAGAAAATTGATTAGCAATTACCAAAAGCTAGACCTCTTTGGGAAGAATCAGTGGATTTGCTTGATATTTTTTACTTATGTTTGACTTCATTTTATAATTTTTGTAAGAACGTGTGCTCTTAATCCAGGAAGATTTCCGTTGTGGGCAGACTGAATGAAACTTGTGGTCAGAACAGGCAACAGTGCATTCTATTGTCATGATGAATTCATTACTCGGGTTAAGATATAACACACATGAAGGTTTAAAGCTGTTTTATGGACTTCTTGATGACACTGTTGTGCAGGTTTACGTGGTAGACCCTTGTCTCTGACATTTCATTGTGAAGGCTGTAGTCTGCAGATGGTGCTGTCCGGGGTGCTGAACTCCCAGCAAACAGCACATTGGCCTCAGCACCAAGGCGGTGGCAAACTGCAAGGGTGTGACACCAAGCACACGGGCTGTCGCAATAAAATGCAGCAGGATGCAGCTTCCAAATCCTACTTTCTGGGGAAAAGCTGTTAAAATACCTCATATGTTAATGAGTGTTATAGGTGTTGCAATACTTAAGACACTGGTTGGTTACCCCCAGTGCTAAGCAGAGATTGATGCAGTGCATAAAGGAGCCCATTATCCCGATGCAGAGCAATCATTGCAACACTGCAGGAGGATCTATTGTGGCCCCGAGCATCTGGAGGCCCAGTGGCCAGCTGTCTCTCCTGCGGATGTCCTCCTCCTGACAGAGCTGGAACTGTCCTGAAGGGATTTTGGAATAGCCAATAATCTGCTAAATTTGGTGTGTAATGTCTTGAAATAATAAGAATACTAAACTCTTCTGTTATACAATACTGCAGGAATGTTACATACTGATGAGGGTCCCAACATGTTTTAACTGACAGGAAAAGAGAAATTGTGTGAACTTGCTTCTAAGGAGGACTGTATGTCTAAAATATAAATACAACTAGCTCACCAACTAGTTTGTGGACATTGACGTTAAAAGGACAAGCCACCAAATGGACACATTAAGTTCAGTTTAACTGCTCGTGAGGACTAGTCAGCCGCTGACAACTGTTATATAAAGTCTTCTGTTGCTCTGGAGGGAGCTTTCCACACTCTGAGAAAATAACCCTGGTGATGTAATCAGGGTAATCTCAGCCTGGGCTTGTGACTTTAAAAATTAAACAGGAAGTCTGCATCTTAAATTAGGTCTGTGGGGTTTGAAAGTCAGCTTTAATGAGGCAGGGTGGAGGCTGATGGGAGTGGATGCTCTAATGAAAGATCCCATACAGTATGTTTTATTTTATTGCTGCATTGCATTCTGGGCTTTTATAGTTTGTTGCCTTTTTCATGGATTTCTCCTAGTATGAAAGAAAGAAGCTCTTGTCTTTTAATTATAAAAAAATGACACCAAAGCTGATAGTCATTATTAATGCATGAGCTAGCCAAAATATCTGCTGTGAAATGTAATTGCGGCTTCAAAAAATGTGTGTCATGTGTCCATGTTAGACCTTATGTCTTATTGTTAGACCTTATGTCTTATTGTTAGACCTTATGCCATATTGTTAGACCATATATCATATTGTAATACCTTATGTCTCATTGTTAGACCATATATCTTATTGTTAGACCATATATCTTATTGTTAGACCTTATGTCTTATTGTTAGACCATATATCTTATTGTTAGACCATATATCTTATTTTTAGACCTTATGTCTTATTGTTAGACCATATATCTTATTGTTAGACCTTATGTCTTATTGTTAGACCTTATGTCTTATTGTTAAACCATATGTCTTATTGTTAGACCATATATCTTATTGTTAGACCTTATGTCTTAGCATTTTTTGCAACAATGCACCACCAAACACCACGCAACAACCTAAGTGAAAAAGTATGTATCAAATTTGATGTGTTGGTTTAATGGTGTGATTTGTGTTTGCATGTGTAGAGACCATTGCATTTGATTTCCATGAGAGTTCCTTAACATTTTCACTCCATTTGAGTACATGATCCTGGCCACCATTATTGCAAACTGCATTGTGCTGGCCTTGGAGCAACACCTACCGGCGTCAGACAAAACACCAATGTCAGAGCGTTTGGTAAGTTGCTTTCCATTTCCTTCTGTACAGCTCTTCATGTCTTATAGAATAGTAAAGATCTCTACACTGCGAAGTTTTGCTCTGTCTGAAAATGTGTTCATGGATTTGGAAATTTCAGAGCCAAAGTGCCTTAAGTGAAAGTATAATTTTTTTAAATATGAGCTAAGAACACGCAGCAATAGTTCTGCTTTTATGAACTGCTCAACATTTGGATTTGTGTTAAACATTATTTTAAAAACAAAGGAGGAGTGCGTTTCATTTTTTCCTCAGTGTCAGAATGAGCCCCTCCTCAACAGTCAGAGCCCTGCAGTGCTGCCTTTGATCCCCCTGTGTGTCATTACCTCAGGTTACCCCTGCTGTGCCCCACCCCCACCCTAGATCTTGTGTTGAGTCTTTCCACTAAAGAAACAACTCCCGTGAACTGTTCTGTCCAATCAAAGAGCTGGTGGTTTCAGGGGCAGTGCTGTTACAAATACGAATAAAATGTCACTCCCGGAGGCAAGGAGCCTCTGAGCTGCCCGCCTTCATCGATCCAGTCCCTGAGAGGGGCTGAAACCCAATCTGATGGACATACCACAGAGTTTGTGATGATATGAAGTGAACAGATGTGTCATAAGGATAGCGTCACTGCATTCTATAATCTCCTATACAGCTTTTCTACCTTTACCAAACTGTTATCTATAACCTCAACAAACTTTCTGGAGACAAATCTCCAGACAAATTATTATGTCTTGACTCTTGTCACGGAGCTGTGTTGTTGTAAGGCTGCAACTACCAATTATTTTCAGTATTGATTAATCCGCCACTTATTTTCTCTATTAATTAATTAATTTTTTAGTTGACCTGACAGCTTTCTTAACAAAAAAGAAATTGGAGTACTGCAAAGTGGTGTCTGAACAGGGCTGTAGAAGGGTTTTTAGAACCCCACACCAAAAACAATGCATCTAAAAAACAGTTCAATAAACTCAATTGAAATAGACTGGATCTATTAATTCTGGAATCCCCTTACATGCACCATGTGTAATTTGTTTTTAATCTGTAGGACACATTCAGCTCCTGACATAACACATTCCCAGACAAAACAGAGGACATGACTTCAGTGTCCTCAGTATTACTAGTTACTGAGGGTTCTTGATGAAGCATCTGATACAGCGTTGTAGATGCTCATGGGACATTGAATCTTATAAACCTACAGGCTGATACCCTGAAGCTGTTAAAGAACCTCATATGGACCCTAAATGTTATTAGATGTTGATGACATTGACTGGCCAATGTAGTTTTATTGACACGCCAGATGGAAGACTGTGATTTCATGAACCCTGCTAACTTTACTTTTTTTTTTAACAGGACGACACAGAGCCCTATTTTATTGGAATATTTTGTTTTGAGGCTGGCATCAAGATCATCGCCCTGGGCTTTGCCTTTCACAAAGGAACCTATCTGCGTAATGGCTGGAATGTAATGGACTTTGTGGTGGTCCTAACAGGGTGAGTAGCACTGGCCTAATGGCTTATACAGCTGCTAACTGACAGAGCGTATGTGCAGCGGCGATTAATGGCAGGAGGGGAGAGCTTGTGTGCGTGTGTGTGTGTGTGTGTGTGTCTGTCTGTGTGTGTGTTTCTGTGTGTGTGTGTTTGTGGCTAATGATCAGTAGAGCCAAGCCATTCCAGATGGCAGGGTGTTTTCTTCCTGTCTGAATAATCAGATTTTTGATAAGGTGAAATTCATGCAGTACATGCAGACATGCAGTAAACCAGAGGAAAATCATTGAATGTACAGTGCAGAAATTATTGCAACATCGGATTTCAGCGGGATATTTTGTTGCACTGCCCCATTATCACACATTTAGAAATTATGAAAACCAGACACATTTCCCAGCAATAACAAGGTTTGCCTTCAGTTAAAATCTTGAAATGGACTGTTAACAGTATGTTGTGTCGGAGCTTGTGTCAAATGACGACTACCATGTGATTGATGATGTCCAAAGCTTCGAACGTCAACGTCACTGATGCTTCTAAAAGTGCTTCAGACAGTTCTGAAAGCTTTCAGCTGCGCTACTGGGCTCAGTCGATACGAACTATATATAACTATATGTACTCTAGAAAGAGATGATCATAAGCATGCAAACATTTCAGCCAAATACAAAGCAATGAAAGGTAACTGAAGTAATATTGAATGGAAATCATTCTCCAATCACATTACCTTACAGCACTACCCACATGTCATATAACATGTCTTTTTTTTGTCAGCCTAACTATCCTGCCCAATAAATTTAAATAGACAAAATGAAATCATGAAATTGTTGGTTTGCATTCATACTTTCAATCATTTATAAATTACTTTTAGCTATTTAAGACATTAATTTAATACTTTTATCCACTGGGGGCATGTAACCAAATGTATTTACTCAAGGACTGTAGGAAGTACTGATTCAAGGTACATGTACTTAGAGTATTACCATTTTATGCATTTTTGACCTTGTCAGCAGTACTGTTGATTGTACTGTCTATATCGTACACCTACTACACAGTATTGCCATATAGTTACTGGTTTATGCTGTGTAAATGCCAAGTAAGCTTTAAGATGTTGTTACCCAGTTGTAGGCTCTTTTTTTATTCATTCATCTCAGTGGAGTAAACAGAGAGCATCTCATGGTATTGGATGAGAAAGCTAGTATGGGAATAGAGATGGAGAGCAGAGGAGGCTGCAGTGTTGTTGGGGAAGGGCGGGGGTAGTGACAGAGGATGCTGTTACACTGCAGAAAGTCCCTTGGCGCTTGCTGCTTCCACTAGGGGACGGCCCAGCCTCTTTTACATAATATACATTGAGATACAGAGATTTATTTGGCCATCTATTGGAGTAAACAGGGCCTCTGCTAATTCCCAAACCTCTCATCAATGTCCCCACCCTTCCCAATGGAAGTCACTGAGCCTTTGTTCCTGGTGTAAAAGAAGGGGAAGCAGTCAGTGGAAAATATGATAAATGCCATCCACCAGCATGAGTCTGGTTTTGCTGGAATGACGCCAAGATCTGTTTTGTGTTCCTGCATGTTCATCCATAAGGGGTTTATTCTAGGACCATACCAGTGATTTGTGTAGTTTCCCTTTTACTATAAATCAGTAGTGCCATAGCATTTTTAGATTTTTGAATATATGTTTTTTTCTGCCTCCATGCAGCAAAAAGTTTTCATTAATTGAACTAGTATGAAAAGAAACACAGACTGTGATTTATTTTGATTTAATCCCACATACACCATCCTCTGTGTTTCCCAGAAGGGTTTTGTGAGACTGTGGTGGGTGGACCTCGGACACTTTAGGGGTATCCAGGGCATGTGCCCTGGGATGATAATGTTGTCCATATTTTATAAATGGAGAAATCTGATGCACTTTGAGAGCAAAAGTAAGAGGGTGGATCTAAGACTAACTATTATCTTGTAAACAAGTATGTGCTCTTGTAAACAAATCATAAACCAATGGGTTGTATAGATATGAATGATGATGGCACGGCATAAAAGTTGCACCCAAAAATCAAGGTAAACAAGACAGGGTTTAAAGCAGTTCTAAATCAACTACATCATACTAGAACATACATTTGAGCCATCAAATAAATGATGCTAGAGTGGTTACCTGTTATGCTTAAAACATTTGCATCACTTCAACTTGATTGACATTACAAATAGTCTAACGTTACATGATGAGCCAACTTGCTTATCAGATGCTGAAAAACGTTACTGGTAATAACTTTAACACTAGACAGGACAAGAAGCTGGCTATGTCAGTTGACATAAGCAGGGGGACTGACCGCTAACGTTTTAGCTAACATTGACTTTACATAATTTAACCACTTTCAGATCAACATTAATTGTCAATCGTAACTTATGAAGTAACGTTATCTGTTTGCTGTTGTGCAATAATAAAGACAAAATTGTGTTTGGGCTAGACTAGATAACTGCAGCAGATACTGTAGCGTAATTTAAAATTACTCACTTACTCCAGGGATGTTCTAGTGTTTGTATGTTAAGTGTGCGTACAGCAGGGGGGAGGAGCCTAATAAAAGCACTTTCAATTGCCTTGTTGCTGAAATGTGCTTGCTTGCCATGCCTCAAGGACTGGGAGTCAGGGCCCATTGCAGGATTTTTTAAGTGGGGTGGCACAGGGGGCGCCCAATAATCAGTCAGGGGGTCCCAGGGGATTTTTATCAGAATACAGAATAGAAAATCTGTTTAGAAATAAAGAAAATATTGGATAAAACAACTGATTTTAATTTTGCTAAATAAAACGCATCGCTGTGATTCTTAATATTATTATTTATTTTTTCAGCAAATTGTGTATTGAAATATAATACACATTTTCTATAGGCTCTTAATGCAAAAGTTTAGATATTCATCATGGAATCATTAATAGGTCATGTGACAAGAGCTGGGAAGATCTTTCTTATACAGAACTGTACAAACATAATGTGCAATACATTTACAATTAACTTGCCTCAAACTTCAAAAAAGAAAACCTTGTGCTTTACAGTGAGTTCAATATGTTTCTACTTCTAAACTGGCCTAGCATTTCAACAAATGGGGGGTCTCTACCGGGCTATCAGTGGTATAATTGAATATTTAACTTGAGCATCCCTTGACTAAGAAACTAGACTAAAAATTAACTAAAAAACAAAAGTAGTGTAGAGCTTAAAGTGCTGGCACACCAAGGAGATAAGCAGGTGTCAGCCCAAGTTGGGCCAACAGGGTGTGTCTGTTGCCATCATTTTCTTGCGGTGTGTGTTGCTACTTCCTGACCCAGGTCAGTGGCTTTTCTTTGGCTGATTTAACAGAGGAATCAATCTTATGGGCTTTTTGGCACAAGCAAATTATGGCACGAGACGAGAAAAAAAACGTGAGTATACCACTAGAGGGCACACCCAAGAGGTTATTCTCATTTTTTTTATACTTCATTTCATCTGATCAGTCTAATACACATAGAGCTGTCAAAACCGGACAAAAAATGTTTTCACATGTTTAAACGAGAATTAGGATTTAAAGTAACAGCCCTAGTATCTGCAGGACACAATAAACCATAACTACTACAATATGCAGTACATGTGTCTGTATGCAGCATTGGTTCTAAGCTTCAAAGTGCAGAGTTGAGAGCTGTGTGTGTTCAATCAGGTATGTGCATGTGTGAGCGTGTGTCAGCGTGTGGGAGCGTGTGGGAGCGGCCCAAGCAGACCTGATTGAATTGGAGCTGAGCAGGCTGACATGTTATATCTGAGGGCCATTACAGCAGCAGTCTGGCCTTTCTATCAGTGCCACGCTATGTTGTCGGGGTTGATACCGGATCACTCATATAAAGTGCATGCATGATGAATGATACACATGCAGTCGGGCGCATGCATGTACACACATGCACACACACGCAGGATATCCATTTCCTGCTGGATGTGCTTTATACAAGCCAATAGCAATTATGCATTAGACATTAGCAATGAATCACTACAATCAGCTCATTTGGACAGGACCTCAAAATATCAGCTCAGCAACTTCTTTGCAACATCAGCATACGACATTCACAGTTTTCCTTATTGTTAAATTAAAAGATAGGGAAAAGATGGAGTGGGTCATCAACCAAAACCATTAGATTGAGAGAGAGGGTTGAACCGTTATACTGCATATAGCTATGATTACACTGTGACCAGTGGCAGTTGCTAGTTGTTTAAGAAGCTACAGAGCTTTGTGACGCTGCCTACAGACCTACGTATCAGCGGAAGTGGGTGGGTCGTTTTGGCGGACATTACAATTGAATCCACAAAATGGGCCAAAACACTTAGTTAAGATTACAAAAAAGATTGTGGTTTGGATTACTGGAAACTCTCCAAAGGAACACGCATTTCCTGGGTGAAAGGCTTTAGTTGTCACCGGTAAGGGGAACTCAACTCCGACTTGAAAGGTCGTAATGCCCACCCTTCCACAATGAGCAGCCGTCAATGTAGTGAATACAGTAAAAAAGAAATTAAAAAATGTGGACGAATTACAGTTCTTATCTTTTTGTAGCTTTTTGAACGAATGGTTCATGAGAACAGGCTGTACCAACATCACCTAAATCCACTTAATACGTTGACACATCGCTGAATTCGTACACGAACCGAAAGTTGTGGTTTTTGAGGGAGTTACATGCTCTAGCTATTACTTGGTGTACAACTGTATAATGAAATAATGGACGTAGCATTAGTGACGATACCCATTGGTTTGTGGATTGCAGAGAATAACTGATTTTTATCTAGTAACTCTACAACTTTAATCCCAAAAAGGATCTGAGTTTTTCCTTGGAAATTTACCACTCTGTAATTATTAATATTTTTCCTGCAATGGAACTAATGTCTCGTCGTCACGTCGTCGTTGTAGGTATTCAATGCATAATAATGTGTTTATTTCACATTTCATTTTGTTTAGTGTTCTTAATTTATTTCAGTCTGCCTTCTGCTTCTCCTTCAGTTAATGTTTCCAGGGGCTTCCCAGAATGCCTTTATAACTCCCAAGAAACGGAGATGAACTCTGCTGGGCATTCAACTGTTATTTATACACATAAGAGGAGAGAGTGACAGTCATGGCATACTAACAGGAGAGTGAGAGTTTCCAGGGAGAAATAGTTTTGAGTCATGCTCCTTATTATTCTGGTGTAGTGAGGCGACTCTGGCTTTCTGCCTTTTCTATGACAGACCTCTCCCTGTATGATTATGGGACAGTATTTACTGCAGATGTTTTACTTAGCATCTGTTGTCCGATTGCATTGTAGCTCAGCATTGTAGCTCAGCTAGAGACAAGTTGACCCAACAAGACATTGTCCTACAGTGAATTATCAATGAATGATGCAAAATATGTATTATAAGCTATCATCTACGGCAATATTTTAGGGTGGGGTTATCCTTTAAATGGTCATTCTGTGTTGTTACAACTTGGGTCTTAGTCATTCCTATTATTAATGATAACATTGTACCTGACAAGTTAATTGCTGAGATCTGGGAACATGGCAACATTGATGAAATGAAGTCAGATTGGGCATAAACACAGGGACACGAGACAAGGTTTTAGCTGGGAAGTCCTGTCTGATGGGTTTGGAGACCAGACAGATGACTGACACAGCTTCACAGACTTGACAGGATGAGCGGATCCACTGCTCTGAATCCTGGAGGGAATGAGTCAGAGTTATAAGGGCGATGCGCTTAAAATAATAATTTTATTTGTTTAACTGTTGGATTAAAACAACTGCCAAGCTACCTGAGCTTACCTAGATCCAACACAAGCAGATGCAATGATTGGATAAAATTAGTTTATATTCACGACGTTCCACTTCCGGGATATCTCCGTTGCCATCGGTGATTCCACCAGATGTCACGTCTATTACCTTCCGCTTTCTTTCTGTAGGAATTCTAACCTCTGGTTGATTAATGAGGACTATGATTAACTGCTCCTCAGATCTCTGCAGGGTAAATCCAGACAGCTAGCTTGACTATCTGTCCAATCTGAGTTTTCTGTTGCACAACTGACATAACTTTTGAATGTACACATGTTTGCAAGCAGCACCGTGGCTCTTTTTGGAGCTTAGCCATGACGATTGTGATTGGTGTAAAGAAATGCCAATAAACCAGAGCAGGTTTTTCTCCCATCCATGGAAAGCTGTGTGAACATGCCAGACCTTCCTCTGTGGAGGAAGGTCTAGCAATGCAAGACTACGATGAAATAGATGAAGTAGGAGGAGAGAGGAGAGGCTGGCCCAGAGAGAACGGTGTGAATAAACCTGGCTCACTACAGTAAGCTTCCAGTTGTTTGTGTAAAGAAAGACTTGCCTCTCTGTTGGCCCTTTTTGAACACCAAAACTGTAATTTTTCAAGCATCATAATTATAGTGGGTGGTGTTTCTTATTTGACAAAACCGTATTTTGCCAAGAGTAAAAGGCACAGAAACCACCATACAAAAATAGCAAGTATTAATAGCCGGGTATTTCATTTTTCCCCCCCTGCTGTCTCACCAAATTGTTATGAATTAACTGCAGCTGAGTGGACTTACTGGCAATAGTTGCCGTTATAGCCCATTAAAGGAACAATCACTGGCTTTATCTGTGCTTAGACACTGTAAGTTATAATTAAAATTTCGTCTCTTACAAAATTGCACTTTCAAAGTGTGATTTTGATATAAAAAACAATTAATCCTTTATTCTACCCCAAGGCAAACTTTTTACTTGTTATCCAAACTGTCAGCATTTGACAGATTGACTCCCAACTTCAAATTTTGCCTACTGTAATTTCAGTTCTCAGTTTTCCTGTGCAATGAGGGATTATTAAGGACATTTCAGTTTTGCTTGTTGCAGTACACCAAATAGTAAGGGGTGGGGAAAAAATGGATTCTTGGATGCATCAGGATTCTCTCTAGAATAAGTTAATAATTAATGATTTAATAAAAAGAAATGGGGGTTCATTTTTATTTAAAAGTTACTGTCTGGCAGTAAAATAAACAAGAATTTGTCAGTCTAGGGAGGGTTAAACCAAAGGTTTTCATTGTCAATTCTATACTTCAGGGTTAAGAAAGACATGTTTTTTAGCTTGTATAACAGAACTACTACTTACATACGTTACTATTTTCAAAACAACATGCTGTATTTTTGGTTGAATGTAGCAAGGCTACAGCAGAGTGTTGCATTCACAATTTGTACTGCTGTGGGAATTTCTGCAGGAACATGTGTAGGCTTGTTAAACCCATATTTCTCAGTTTTTCACAGCTTTTTTGGTTGGGGCAGTTGGCCTGGGGTTGCTTCTGGGCCACAGGCCGCCATGTGAACAGGCCAGCATTAGATTGTGATCAAAAGGGGCTATTACCCTGACCAAATTAATATACCTATCTAAATAATGTATGGTACATGTGTGAGGCAGTTCAGGGGCAGTCTCACTCTAAGACCATTAACATGCCATTAATTGATCCTAGTGCACATTGCACATGTGTTTGCTGTCAGGACAGGGGCCTGAGCTCCTATTCAGATGATTAGGTGGGCTTGCTGAACAGAAGAGCCTAGAATTAGGTCCTGTAGGCCAGGCCTAACATCTATTGTGTTCCAATAAGATGTAGGGAGTTGCTAATAAGAGCATATATCTGCCTCTCCATGCTCCCACCCAGATCAATATTGCATTGAGCTGAATGCAGAGGGAATAGATTCACTTCAGCACTCCTCGTTATAGCTGACTGGATCAAAGCAGCTGCTGTTGAATGCCTGCAGTGGCTCGTTCCTATAGTGCAGCCTGCCCTCCCCACTGCCACCCAGACACTTAGGATAACACTGCTCGTCTGAATGGTTACATTTTTCCGTGAAAAATATATTTTTCAATAACTTATACAGTGTGTCACAACAGGAATAAGGTGGATATGTTTTAAGATTTATTTTGTGTTTTTACATGTAGTGTCAAAGATGCTTCAGGTCTGATTTTGTTTAGGAGGTGAAATAAAAAGGTATGGTATCACACAACAGTTTCACATACAGTATGGCAGTAAATCCAATTCCCAGCCTACATTACAACTGGACTTAGCTGAACTGGCTCCTCCCCCTAAATTCTTACTAAAATCCCTCCCTTCAGGCCACTTTCAGGCATTTGAACAGGGGGTTGTTTGCATTTCTTTAAACCAATCACAATTGTCTTAGGCGGAGCTAATCTCCGTTCCCAACAACAGTGGATCAGTAAAAGAGACGGAACTTGTTTTAGTTGAACATTGAACCAGCTGAAGAAAACGTCAATATTGAATTAATTTAACTGTACAGTAACAAAACAGTGACGTGATAAATGACCTGGATACATGGTTAAACGTCATTTGCTCCAACCAGTGTATCTCAGTGTGTATTTTGTCCATGGCAAATCCCCGCTTATAGGTACCAAAACGTCCCGGATAGAGAGTAAATGCCTTAAATATTTTCTTTGTAAATCTTTACAATCGTTCCCTTAAATAACTAAGAAAGGCTGCCTTATTGCATGATCCAAATTTTCTTCAAAACCTGACATATTCAGTGTGTAATGTTAGTTTTCTAGTTTGGAGGTTTCAGTTGCTGTTCCTTAAGAAAAACTGAGTTTAGGACGTAAACACAAAAAAGCAAAAGATGTGAGAGACATCTGGTGGAGCTTCTGGCAGAACTGGAACTATCCGAGAAATGAGCTGTCGTCAATCCAGACAAGCTAGAAATTAATTCTAGCCAAGCCTGAGAAAAGTTTCCATAGCCATGGTTTATATTTTCTAGTAAAAAATGATTTGTGTTGAAATAAATAGTTTTTCTACTATTGTAAGCCCCTTGTTTTTATTTGATCAGTGTAGTCTCACATGTACTGGGGAGTAGCACAGCCTTAGCAACAGGCATATTGATATGATTATGATAAGGGTCGGTTTGTGTACTTGCCTTGTGATCAACATAGAATCCTGGCTGTCTCCCAGCACAATCCACACCTCCTCCTGAACCAACACCAGGGACTGCTGTCTCTGTGTTTGGCAAGCAGGCACAATGCCAACGGTAGTAACAGTGTGTGATACAGCACAGTGCTGCAGATCCTCTGTAGATTTGTACTGAAAGGCAGGAAACACACAGGAGAGCTGTATCCAAATGAAAGCACTGTAAAACACTAGGGATAGATACTGTAAATGAAATAAATATTTTTTTATCCTTTTCTTTAAATCGTATGTCTAGAAATGACTTAATCTGGAATTTTACGATAGGAAGTGTGAACGTGCTCATGTCTAGTTTAAATTCATATTCTGTTCTTTCTATTTAAATCTCCTGCGCTCTGTGAAGTAGGTGAGGGTATGCCGTGTGTGATCTTGATCTGCATTTTAACCTAGAAGAGGAAGGATGTGTTTATTACCAACTTGACGAGTGAAGGTATGCTGCTGCCTTAAATATGCTGCTATACTTGGCCCCCTTAATTTGTACTTAGTTTCTTGACACCCTTGTCACACAAAAAGAAACATAATGATCCATAATTAAGCTGTACAGTGTGGTCTCTTTCATCAATTTGTGCTACAGGATGGGGTTCTTTTTTTCATTTTGGAGCATTAAACAGTTCTAAAAGATGCCTTTTGTGACATATTTGTATTTAAGATATGTGTATTGTGATTGTACACATCCAGGAAATGTGCAGCAACATTAGCATTCATTTTGGGCTGAACAAATAATCGTTTTTCAAATTGAATTAGTGATTTAAAGAACGCTAGTTGTTAATCAAATGTGAAATATGTGTTTTGATTGTTTGGTGTAACATTTAACAAGAAGTGTTAAATGTTTTCATTATTATATTTATTGTTTTCATCGGTGAAATGCTGCAATCTGTCAAAGATTGTTTACAGAAATGTCCAATTTTTAGTGGGTATTTCATTTATTTTGTAATACTTTATTTAATATGCTCGTAGAATGTGTGCTATGTAGCTAAAAAAAAAATCTCAAATCTATTATTGGGATATTTGGCAGTAGAATCGCAATTTTTTCTTTTTTAGTTTTGTGTCTACCCGGCAAAAAAATGTGATTCATATTTTTTCCCCGAATCGTGCAGGCCTATTGCGCATCACCACAAGCCTGTAAACATAGAGGCTTCAATGAAGAGAAGGGAGAGCATTGCAACACTTGGGAGCACTTGAAAAGCTGTTTTATACAGTCTATGTTTGAAGTTCCCATGACATGGTGCTTTTTGGATGCTTCTAGACCTTAGTGGTCACCTAATACCATATCCAAAGTCTCTTTTATTTAGGCCTTAGTGGTCCCCTTATACCATATCTGAAGTCTCTTTTGTATAGACCTTAGTCATCCCCTAATTCCATATCTGAAGACTCCTTAATATAGGCCTTAGTGGTCCCTTAATACCATATCTGAAGTATCTTTCCCAAAATTCAGCTTTGGTGCAGAATTACAGCCACTAGAGCGAGTCCTTCAGTGAGCTTTCCTTAGGACTTGCCATTTCTGAGTCTGTAGCTCTTGAGGGGGAGGAGGAGGGGGGGCTTGACCAACTGCCACTTTGTTTTAAACCCATGACGTCTCTCTCTCATGGGCAGGCCAAATTATCAGGGTGGGCAAGCCAGAGAAAGGGGAGGTAACCCTTATGAGGTCATAAGGGGCAAAATTCCAGATCGGTCAATCTAAGCTTTAATTTTCTCAAAGGCAGAGCAGGATGCACAGGGCTCGGTTTACACCTATCACCATTTCTAGCCACTGGGGGACCATAGGCCGGCTGGGGGAACGCATATTAATGTTAAAAAAACCTCATAAAGTGAAATGTCATGCCATGGGACCTTTAAAACGCACAGAAGAAAGCAGTAGCGTTTGTGATGTCGTTGGCTTGTAAAATTAAATGACAATCAAAGTCATTAAAAAAAATCACCCCAAAAAATTTGAGGTTATTTAAAAATTAAATCATCAACAGGGTGAATCGAGTTCGCACATTTTATTACAATTAATTGTTCAGGTCTGCTGCAAAGCCACTAACTGCTGTTTGGTGCTGAGCAGGTTGTGTACAGTGGGTTTGTTAGAGCTTTTTCACTGAGAAACCCTGTCTGCTGTTGCTGGGGATGAGGTAAAGGAGAACAGAACTTGCCAGAAAATAAAAAGAATGAGCACTGCAACGCTCAGTAGCACTGCGGGGAACAGTGCAGTTGTCTGATAATTCTCTGTGGGATTGTCACTACAAATGACTCCTTTCACATTACACATTGTCATTTTATCCATCAATAAATCAACACAGGGCAAAAAGCAATTTGACCAACATGCCAGACATTATAATGACCAACATTATAGAAACGATTTGATGGTAGAGGAAATATTGCTATACATTTTACTTTGGAATCAAGTATTAGTTTATTTCAAACACAGAAAGAGCAGAAATATGGTTTTATTGGGCTGTTTACGTACCAGGTTGAACCTTTAGCAGAAAATGAGACAGACAGAATAATAATCAGTTTTTTACAGGATAACTCCTCGATGCAGCGGCTGCAGGTTCAACTCCGCCCTGCGGCCCTTTGCTGCATGTCATTTCCCCTTTCTTTCCCCTTTCTGTCTTCAGGTGTCCTTTCTATATAAAGGCCTAAAATGCCCCAAAATAAATCAGTTTTTCATTAATAGTGAGGCAGGCATATGAGTGAGCACTTTCATTCAGTGTATTTTCAGATTGCTTGTGAGTGAAACTAGAGCTGCTGAGATGAATAATTTATTCAATTGGTTATCAACTATTAAATCAGTCACCAACTAGTTTTATATATGGCTTATGAAAAAAAGAGAAAAAAGTCTCTTCCAGCTTGTTAAATGTGACTGTTTTCTAGTTTCTTCTCTCCTCTGTGACAGAAAACTAAATATCTTTGAGCTGTGGACAAAAAAAGACATTCAAGGACGTCGTATTGGGATTTGGGAAAAACTAATTTCACCATTTTCTGACATTTTATAGACCAAACAAAATGATTGATAGTTGCAGCCCAAAATGAAACTGTTTTATTCATTTCTTTATTGTCTTTTTATTGTCAGTTGCTTCTGTGATATAAAGGGTTATGAGAATCTAGACATTGTGTTGATGATGGCTCTGTGATCCGGTCTAATGCACACAGCTGACTTGCTGAGCTCCTCTCTAGTCAGCCTCTCTAAAGAGTAAGGATGGAGCGAATAAATAAATAATTGATTAGGTTTTACTGGATGAATTAGCCCATTTAGAGAGTGCATTTTATCCTTTTTGATAGCACTGTCCACAGTATTGCTATAGTATACTTTACCTGAGGCATGTTCCACATTCTTCTATAAATACAGTGTTGTAAAATGGCCAGTCGTATCTGACATTGTTCTTTGTTCTTTGGATTTTGGATTCCTTGCCAGTCAATGCTGTAAGCAGTTTTGGTCTAGTGTTAATGCTTTTTTATACATTAGATGTTAAATCAGTTGGTTGCCCAGAATCCTTGCTGTAGTGTCCCCTGGAAAAAGACTCGGGAGGACATTAACATCTGACACCAAAGCCCATCCTATAACAGCTGGCGTTAGATTCCTGTCTTGTCTGGGGTCAAATAACCCGGGAATGCATCCAATTCAGTGTCCATAATGCTATATTCCAAGCTACTTTAGCTTTTAATAATGCACAAGACCCACGGGGTCTTGCTTGTAAATATAATGGTGTCGCGCCTTTGGAGTAAAGGCTGGCAATGCAAGACTACCATCTATGTAGTTTGTATACACAATGTTCCACATCCGGGATTGCACATATGTTGCCAGAAATTCTGAATGTTACCCATATACTACTGAATAAGTGAAGGCAACTGAGCCAGCTACTTTCACTGAAAAAGTCCCCATGCTTAAATCCTAAACCAATGCATACAATATGTCCTATAAGAGCTCAGTAAGGCTGTAAAAATTGTGATTAAAATTACACAGTTTAACATCTGTTGTGTACACAGTAAAATCATATTGACAAGCCTAAGGGCTTCGGTGTGCTTCAAACAAAGAACTTTCAAATCCTCTAACTCCTCCATCCATTTTCTCATTGACAAAGCTCCAGAGCCATAAAGGATATTAAACAGCTGTTTTTTATAGACTGTAAGAAAAAAAGATAGCTGCACTTCCTCCCACTGTACAAACGTGACGCCAAAATATTGTGGATACGACACCTTGTAATTTTGGTGCCAGATTCTCAGCAGAAGTGAAAGGCTGTCTAGCTGCAAAGCTCTGCCCAAACAATCACCTGACTAATCACGAGTTAATCCCAGCTGTCAATCATGACATTTCAACCGTTTTTTTAGCATCAAATAACTAATAAAAAACTAACTTAACAGAAAAAGCAGCACTCTATCAGAACTACCTAAAATGACAGAAACAATCTTTTGCGAAAAAAATTGTTTGAGGTTCACTTGGACGGTTTTGTATTGTCCTATCCGCTAACATGGAGGGGGGAACCATGGGGGATGAAGATGTTTTGGCTTTACTAATAAAGTTTAGAAATACCTTTAGACATAGATTTGTATTATTGGCCACTTGCTGGATATGTCACAGACACTTTGAGCCTTTCATGTCAGCTTGTCGCACACATAAACAAAACAGGCAGACTAATGTGTCTGAGACTGGCAATAGCCCACAAGGTCTCTCAAGCCCCCCACTCCATCAGCACCACCATTTCCTCCAGGGAGCTAAATGATCAGAGAGCTGGTTGTCAGGGAGGATTGGGACCCTGCAGGGAGCCAGCCTCTGCTGTCTCCACTCAGCTACTAGCCATGCTTCTCTGCATGCTACCTTGCTTACACTTTTATCTGCAGAGGAAGCCAGCCAGAGAGCATGCTGAAAGAATCAGCTTGCTGCTGCAAAGCATGTGCCACTGTGTACAAAGGATCAAATGAACCCACGTGTCTAATGTTTTCTGGCTGTATTTGAGCGCCACACCCAAATTCCAAGTCTTGAATAGGCTCTCTCCATAGTTGGCCATTTTGCACCATTCAGCCATGTTATGTTTTGTCTACATGGCAGACAGTGATAAGTGTAGTTTATTGAGCGTGGTCTGTCATTATGTTAAGCTGATGTCCATTACACGAATACTGGCTTTGGCCCCAAGCTCTGACTAAACCAAAGCATTGATTTGCACTTACTGTCCATCAAAGAGATGGCCTATTCTCTTTGTATTGCACAAATAATAGTAATAAATAATATGCCTTGTTTGACTGAATAAATATTCCTATTTAGCCCTTTATGCTTCAATGGTTTGAGGATTGCACAACTAAATGTGTAGTACAGCAAAGCAGCAAATAAAAAAGTGATGTTTAGGGTGTCAAAGTCAAACACATGCATTAAAAAAAAAAACATACCAACAAAAACTTTTCTCCTCTTCCATGGTTTTGCAGCTGTGTAGCTAACATAGCAATTTGACAAACCTAATGCCCAACCAACAGCAAATATGAAGCTTATATTGAGTGATATTCTTTTCACATGAAACAAATACACAATTTTGGATTAAATACAAATTGGTTATTCAAATTTTGTAATCAAAATAGTAAAAGCTTTTACTGAGCAGAACATTTTTCAATAAAACAAAAACCATGCTGTTCACATTTCAAAATAATGAACCAGAAAAGGACCAAAGTGATTGGCCTGGATAGCTCACCTGGTTGAGCTTGCGCCACATGTACGAAGGCTTGGTCCTTGGTTCCGACCTGGGGCCCTTTGCTGCATGTTCTTTACCCCCTCTCTCCCGTTTCATTTCTCAAGCTGTCCTGTCTAATAAAGGCCTAAAATGTACAAAACGATATCTCAAAAAAAGAAAGAATAATTTGGCCACTCTAAATTCTTGCTGAATAACGTTACTTTGCAACATTACAAGAAATTGATCCAGGTTCAACTAGATCATAGAATATGTGTGGAAATGATTACCTTATGGGACAATACAGACTCTTATTTATCTAGAAGGTGGGGAACTCTCCATCAGCTCCGGATGATGTATGTTAAATATCTATTTTAGAAATATTAGTTGTGCTTTATGTGGTTGACGTTGAACTGTGATTCCATGAACAGGAAATCAACTTGCGGGTTTCCCTCCGACTCTAACCTCCTGCCGCCCCTGCTAGCCTGAGCTAGCTACCCAGCTAGCTATGTAAACATCCGAGTAAACACAGAGGAAAAGGTGGAGAAGAAGAAGAGCTAAAGCTAGCAAGACCATCTCTGCGGCCATCTTATGAATACAAGTCGCTCATCAAGATACGGAAATCAACTCAGCCGTCTCCCTCTGCTCGCCTGGCCTGTCAACATTTTCAAATGTAAACACCAAGGAAAAGGTGGAGATGGCTATCAGCTGCAACCTATGGCTACTGTACGATCCCAGTTAAATAGACAAGCAAGACCATCTCTGCACCGGAACCGAGGCAAGCATGAAGAAATTGAACACTAACTGCCACTTCGCTGCTGGACATCCTGCTAGTCAGTGTGCAGGTGTTGGATGGTGAGCTGTCTGGATCCTCGAATGCCAAATGAATGAGAGGGCTCAAGTTGTTTCTAATGTGGCCTAAGAGTCTATAGCAATGCAAGTGGCTATTTAAGGCTGTGCGTACCTACAAGTCAACAAGTGTTTAGCTGGTATAATTTATCAATTAGCTCTTAACACAAGCTTAGGCTGATGGGAATGTTATTACCATCCATCCAGACGGAAACATGAATGACTGCACTAAATTCCATGCCAATACATCCAGTAGTTATTTAGACATTTGACTCTACACTTATTATTATTAGAAATAACAAAACTACACTAATAAAATTAGCTAAGTTTAATTTTATTAAAGTGAACAAAGTATTTGGTGTTTGTGTATTGTTCATTTATTTTATCTCGCCCCAAGTCAGTTTGTCAGTGTTTGTTAGTTTTGGTGAGCATTTTGTCCTTGTGTAGCTTCTCTTAAAATATCAAATTATTATTTTACTCATAAACAGTGTATACTAGCAGCACTTTACCATGTTGAGATTCATATGGGCAAAAAATATATGCAGTGTATTTGTCTGTCAAGTGATATCTGGTGTTGAGCGATCATGCATATGCATGAATCCTCACAATGTCAGCTCCTCCAGATCGGAATCTCTGCTGTCACTTACATAAAGCATGGCTTCACATGTCAGACTAGCATATTAACTTTTCTGCAGTCCAACAATCTCACATCAGAGGAGTCAACTCTACAATTATAAAGCAGCTTTAGGGTGCAACAATGCTTGGCAGTATATTCTTACAATAAAAGCATTTTGCTCTTGCAATTACTAATGAAGAGGGGATTTGTTTAGACAGGGGTTTGTGTGTAAGCTAATTTGTGCCACAACCTAATTTGCAATTAATGTCGTGGTCAGTTGCGGTTAAAAAACGTTGCTAAAGCAGCTGAGGTCCACAGACGTTCTAGCTGCTAGCTCTCAGTATAGTCAAACCATTGTGACCTGTGTGTACATCATGTTTTATGAAGATAAAAACTAGGGAATTAAAAAGAATATTGCTTTTTCTTCAAGACCTCTGCTGTTCTTGTATTTGAATGGGAAATTACTTTCCTCAATCGAGTTAATGGTTTTCATTACTGTGTGGCAGAGGTATTATGACAACTACCTCATCGGTGAAACCAAATGCTCCCCTCTATCTCCCACCCTTATTTCAGATTATTTTGTTGTCATGGAAATGAGCTGGAATGTTAAGGACTTGCTATTGCATATTTTACATCTTCTGTGTGCATATTAGGAGTGAGTTAGTAAAAATCGATACACCATAGTACATAGTATCGCAATATTTTTGGGGCAATACACGGATGTCAAGTATCGCTCTTTTATTAAATAAATTGTACAAGAGAATTTAACTTTTTGTTACTAGAATAATAAAATCAATTGTTTTTTCAGTTCACTAGAATGTATAATTAATAAATAAATTGCAATATTGCAGTATGTTTCAAATCGCAATAATAATGTATTGTGACATAAGTATTCTGATAATATCAAATGGCCTTTGCTGATTCCAGTCCCTAGCATCAGATTCAGAGTACTAATGTTTTGAACTACAAGCAGCATTTTATTAACAAGAGCTTCCTAGTGAATAAGAAGGTCACAAGCGCATCTGGATATGCACACAACAAACACTTGCACATGTTAGTAAAATAAAATGAGATCACAAAGCTGTTTTGAAAGCAGTTTTCCTCTTCACTCAGGTCAGATGAGTTTAACAAAGCTAAATAATCATCCAAGCAGGCATTCAAGAGCCCTCATGATTTTTTTTAAGCTAATTCTAGTGAAGAAGAAATGATGTCCACTCTGCAGGAACAAAGACACAATACTGCATTACAAAGCCAACCAATATTGGAATTTAATGTCATGCTGTTTCACATGATATGAAAGGGAGCTACTTTCTTCCTTTCTTTCTTTGAGAAATGGACTAACTTGTTGTTTCTGGTCTTCCAATAGGATTCGTAGACAGTAAGAAAAATATAGAGTCATGTCAGCCCTATAGCCTTTACACACTGGGTGCCTTTTTTTTCTAATCTACGTTTTTTTTTGTCATAAGGACATTTACACAGCGATTTTTTTTTCCCGGAACAAGGTTGCTGCCTGTATGTAGGGTTTGGCATTTATGATTCCGCATTGTATCCCCTTTCTGTATGACAACTAGTCTATTGTTTATGAAGTATTTCTCTTTCTTTCTTAGTCACTCTTTAGTTTGGTTTCAATCTGTTGTCATGGCATTATAAAAAATAAACCTGTGCTTTGCTGGCAACCTAACACACTGCAATAGTAGTCCAGACAATTTTCCAAGTTCATTGGACATTAGGCATTATATTTCCTATACCACAAGAGCATGGCACTCTGTCAAAAGTTTAATAAGCAGGATTTATTCTACTCCTTTACCATACTGGGAATCACCAGAGGCCTCACAATCCAACATAATCACCATACCTATGTCATGATACGATATAATTGCAATTTTAAACATAATGCAATATTCTGCAATACATTGCAATTTTATTATTTTATTATTTATTCCTGATTTCACATTATCTCCCCAAAAGGAAACTTTGTCAACATCTGTTTCATCTAAAAAGATTCAATCCTCTGTTTGTCTCCTGTTTGTCATCTCACTCTAATTTTTATTGCTTCATAATTGAATTGTCAAGCAGGCAAAATGACCAACACGTATATAATATGTAGTTGATACTTGGCTTCTGTGTATCAATACAGTATTGCCACAGAAAATATTGCAGTACAATGCTGTATCAATTCCCCCCCCCACCCCAACTGTATAGATATGAATATGTGTATGTAAAGAAGCACGCAGTCTGTTAACTATTTGAGCCAGTGTTGGTCTCCTGGCTGTTCTTTTTTAATGAGATCAGTGGAGCCTCCCTTGTTTCTATGGCAACACTTCCATCCGTCTCCACTGTGGCTTCCCCTCTTCAAGCATCCTTCTCTTCCTTCTTCTCTGTCTCTCCCCATGTCTCTTCATCAGTTGAATATGGATCTTTAAAACCCCCTGTTCTCCTTTCTTTGTATCGTCTGCCTCTCTGCTTCTCTGTCAAATCCACTATACTTTTATCAGCATCATCAGGCTACTATACTACCGGTATGTTATCCCCCTCAGGGACATGTATGAGAATAAATCTGTTACAGTTTGTAGTAAAGTCAAAGGCGGAAAACTATAGTGTTACATGTTTTGGGATTATTATGTAACAATCACAATCATGAACAAGTATCAATTGTACTTTTAGATAAGGAGGAATAAATAAGGTTTTTGCTGCCACCCATATGACAAAATAACTTTAAAACCTGTATAATAGATATTGTTACTGGTCATTACAATGCAATACTGTGTACACCTGTCATTGATCATAGCCCAAAAAACATAGATTAACACAGGTAATTACAAATAGAGATACTCTGAGTAGCTAAGTCATTGTTCAGTTGTGTAAGTCATAATCCCTGCAAATGTATGGAGGAAGCCTATGGAGGAACTAAACAAAATATCTCTCAAATTCATAATAAATTGTATGTTTTTGGCTCAGACTAGTTATCTGTTTATAATGCCATTTAACACCGTCGTTTCCCTGATTATTGTTACTTTAAGTCTAGTAGAACAAAAACTTAAACTTTCCTGCAGCGAGAAATAAGCCAAGAGCAAGCTGGCTAGTGAAAAAAAAGACCTGAATCCAAAGAAATACCTCCTATCCCAAGTCTCTTCCCTCTATTTAATTGTTTTCTGACCTTACCCCTTTTAATTTGAACATTGTTTCCTACATGTTATAGCCTTTGAATGTGATTTGATTAACCACAACAACCAACCATTCTCATCTCTCAAAGTTGACCAAGTTGACAATAAACACATACAAATAGTTATACATAGTAACTAAATTCATTTAATCTCTTGAAACAGTAAAAACTAGTTATATTTAAAAAAATTGGCCAAAAATTGAGAGGCTTGTATTAGGAGTCAAATGGTGTTACTGGTTATATCATTTGCCATTTCAATGTAAAATCAAATTGTCAGGCATTAAAATGGACACATATATCACCATGTAGCCATGGTGTAAATAATACAACATAATCTTTACACTACTAATACTAACTTCTATTTAAAAGAATGTTTTTCAATGTTTTTCTTGTGTCCGACCCTTAGACATGTTAACCAAAGAACTGAACTAAACCTAAAAATGTCTTATTAACTCATCAGAGAGTTACTAGCCTTGTGATGCAGCAGTTATTCTGATCAGGGGTCCTTTTCTCTGATGTCATGTGGTCTTCTTGCTGATTTCAACAAAATGGCACCTTGATTGGTGGTAACACCCAGGGGGGTTAGCAGGCAACCACCAAACGTAGATGGCGCCATTTTAATGCATTCAACTGCCGTTAGCATTCCATTGACCGCCATTCATTTTGGCGCCACTTTGAAAGCAAATAACTTTACATCTGAAGCGTTGAAAGACTCTTTGTCCATTGTTTATTTCTAAAGAAACATGACAATATATAAACGGCTCCATTACCTTGTATCTCCTGTTTAGGCTCCGTAGCAGACGTTTTTGTAAAAAAAAACTTTTGGTAAAAAAAACGATTGTGTCAAAACCACGCAACTTGCTGTCGCATTGTCGACAAATCACAGTTTTGTCATGATAAGCTCTCAGTCAGTTTTGACTTACCTTGTTTAGCTGTTTGGGTTAAATTACTAATGTTAACTAGCATTTTATTTAGCAATAATTAGCCTGTGCCTATGTTATCGCCTTACATATACCTACACTCTCCAGCTTTGCTGATTGGGAATGATTGAGAGTTCTCGAGACTTCTTGATTTCTTGAGACTCCTAGAATCGCTGTAGATTAAAATCGCAATACAAATCAAATCAGCACGCATGTATAGCAAAATAATCAAACTGGGACAAAAGCATATTGTCTCAGCCCTATTGTCTGTCCTTACAGCCATCTCTCCCTGTTATGATTCAACTTGCCTTCTTCACCTTTCACTTTGGTTTTTGTTGTCATTCCTCATATCCACCTTATTTAGTCATTCTTACCCCTCTACCAATTGGCAGAAGAATGTCCAGCGGATAAAATTAAAGCAGTCAGAGCAAAGCAAGTAATGCACCGTTAACAGAGTGCAGTGCTGAGTGTTCAGTTCCGCTGAAATTCTTTACAATCCACTCACATCAGGCTGGTTTCAACTGAAAGGATATCTCTTCCCCTGGCTGTAAACAAATCTTTCACTCAGTGTTCCTTGATGAGATAGATGGTCAAACTGTTCAATCCACCAACTGGACCAAGACCACAGAGCTAGACATTCATCTTTAAAACAAGTAAGGAACTGGGTTTTATCACAGGACTATGAATTTTATGAAGAACTGTAATTACTACACTACACACTGATATAGGACATTTAATCACTAAATGTATTCATGTTTTGTCATTAGGGAACTGCCTTTAGTGTTCATCCTACATGTTGCCTGCTGTTTGTTTCCAGAATGTATTTGAAACAAAAAAGCACACTTTTAAACATCTAGTTTGCTAGATTATTTTAAAGGAATAAGAAAAACTCCTGTAAATTCACACTGCCATAAAGCCAGTATGTTATTATTGAATTCGTGAAATTCCATAATCTCTACAAAGCGATCTTTAGCATAACATTGCTAGCTGACTAAACAGGGAGTGACTAGAAATTCTCTCTGTCCTTTTTTTTTTTTTTGAGAGTCAAATGCCCCACAGTATGAATTCAGTTTGATAATAACTTTTATTTGTAGTTATGGTTATTTGTAGCCATCCAGAGTAACTATATCCCTAGATAATTAAGTTAATGAAGTGTTCGGGGTCAAGCACAATAACGTCAGTTTTGTCTGAGTTTAACATTAGAAAATTGTAGGTCATCCATTATTTTATACTGTTTATGCATGCTGGAAGTTTAGCTAACTGACTGGTTTCATATGACTTAATTGGTAGATATAATTGGTTGTCATCCGCATAACAATGAAAGTTAGTTGAGTGTTTCTTAATAATATGGCCTACAGGAAGCATATATAAGGAGAATAGAATTGGTCCAAGCACTGAGCCTTGTGGAACGCCATGGCTAACTTTAGCGTACTTTGAGGATTCATTGTCAACATTAAAAAATTGAGATCGATCGGATAAATATGACATAAACCAACTTAGTGCAATTCCTTTAATGCCAACTAAATGTTCCAGCCTATGTAAATGTGCTGTATTTATATAGCGCTTTTCCAGTCTTAACAACTGCTCAAAGCGCTTTTACATCTACAGGAAACATTCACCATTCACACACATTCATACACTGTGGCTGGGGCTGCCGTACAAGGTGCCACCTGCTCATCAGATAAACATTCACACACATTCACACTCCGATGCGCAGCACCGGGGGCAACTCGGGGTTCAGTGTCTTGCCCAAGGACACTTCGACAATGACTGCAGGGGCGGGGATCAAACCACCAACCTTCCGATTGGCAGGCAACCGCTCTACCACTGAGCCACAGCCGCCCCAGGGATGGTATGGTCCCTGTTACATGGTATGTAACGGGATGGTATGGTCAATGGTTTCGAATGCAGCACTAAGATCTAGTAAAACAAGTACAGAGACAAGTCCTTTGTCTGCAGCAGTTAGAAGGTCATTAATAATTTTCACCAGTGCTGCATCTGTGCTATGATGCTTTCTAAATCCTGACTGAAAGTCCTCAAGTAAACTATTGCTATGTAGAAAATGACATAATTGATTAGTGACTTCCTTCTCAAGGATCTTGGATTAGATTAGATTAGGTCTATAGTTTGCTAAAACTTCAGGATTGAGGGAGGGTTTTTTTAGGAGAGGTTTTACAGTGAGGAAAATAAGTATTAGAACACCTTGCTATTTTGCAAGATCTCCCACTTAGAAATCATGGAGGGGTCTGAAATTGTCATCGTAGGTGCATGTCCACTGTGAGAGACATAATCTAACAAAAAAAAAATCCAGAAATCACAATGTATGATTTTGTAACTATTTAGTTGGATGATACAGCTGCAAATAAATATTTCAAAACCTGTCTATCAGCTACAATTCTGATCCTCAAAGACCTGTTAGTCTGCCTTCAAAATGTCCACCTCCACTCCATTTATTATCCTAAATTAGATGTACCTGTTTGAGGTTGTTAGCTGCATAAAGACACCTGTCCACCCCATACAATCAGTAAGAAACCAACTACTAACAGGGACAAGACCAAAGAGTGGTCCAAAGTCACTAGAGACAAAATTGTACACCTCCACAAGGCTGGAAAGGGCTACGGGGAAATTGCCAAGCAGCTTGGTGAAAAAAATATCCACTGTTGGAGCAATCATTAGAAAATTAAATAGCTAAACATGACTGTCAGTCTCCCTCGGACTGGGGCTACATGCAAGATCTCACCTCGTGGGGTCTCAATGATCCTAAGAAACGTAAGAAATCAGCCCAGAACTACACGGGAGGAGCTGGTCAATGACCTGAAAAGAGCTGGGACCACCATTTCCAAGGTTACTGTTGGTAATACACTAATATGTCATGGTTTGAAATCATGCATGGCACGGAAGGTTCCCCTGCTTAAACCAGCACATGTCAAGGCCCGTCTTAAGTTTGCCAATGAACATTTGGATGATCCAGAGGAGTCATGAGAGAAAGTCATGTGGTCAGATGATACTAAAATAGACCTTTTTGGTCATAATTCCACTAACCGTGGTTGAAGGAAGAAGAATGATGAGTTCCATCCCAAGACCACCATCCCTACTGTGAACCATGGGGGTGGTAGCATCATGCTTTGGGGGTGTTTTTCTGCACATGGGACAGGGCGACTGCACTGTATAAGGAGAGGATGACCGGGGCCATGTATTGCGAGATTTTGGGGAACAACCTCCTTCCCTCAGTTAGAGCATTAAAGATGGGTCAAGGCTGGGTCTTCCAACATGACAGTGACCAGAAGCACACAGCCAAGCCTTGGATAACCAAGGAGTGGCTCTGTTAGTATATCAAGTTTCTGGTGTGGCCTAGCCAGTCTCCAGGCCAAAACCCAATAGATAATCTTTGGATGGAGCTCAAACTCCGTGTTTCTCAGCAACAGCTCAGAAACCTGACTGATCTAAAGAAGATCTGTGTGGAGGAGTGGGCCAAAATCCCTTATGCAGTGTGTCAAAAAAAAGGCTACTGTACCAAATATTAAAATTAATTTTCTCAGGTGTTCAAATACTTATTTGCAGCTGTATGATACAAATAAATAGTTAAAAAATCATACATTGTGATTTCTGGATTTTTTTTTTAGATTATGTCTCTCACAGTGGACATGCACCTACGATGACAATTTCAGACCCTCCATGATTTCTAAGTGGGAGAACTTGCAAAACAGCAGGGTGTTCAAATACTTATTTTCCTCACTGTATCACAGCTACTTCAAATGGCCGCGTTATATAACCTGTTAATACAGACATATGGATCATATCTAGTAATGGAGTGTTAACCCCGCTTAACGCTTCTTTAAGTAGCCTCGTTGACAGATAGATAGATGGCTTAGCTGAAGAGACCTTAGACATTACTTTTTAAAAATCCATAGAATAGAAACAGTCTAAGTATATGTCAGGTTTCTCGTTCTTTCTAGTGCTACTGCGTTTAAAGGGGAACCGTTAGAAATTGAGAGCAAAAGGTGATGAATTTTATCTCTAATTGTTACAATTTTATCATTAAAGGAGCTCATAAAGTTGTCACTACTCTGAGCTATAGGAATAGGTGGCTCAACATAGCTGTGACTATCTGTCAGCCTGGCTACAGTGCTAAAAAGAAACCTTTGGTTGCTCTTATTTTCTTCTATTAGTGATTAGGTCTGATCTGGCGTTTCCCAGAGCCTTCCTATAAATTTTCTGTCTTGCCCATCTAAACAAGATTCTTCCAGTTTGGTGCAACGCCGTTTACTTTCAAGTTTTCACAAGATTTGTTTTAATTTGTAAGTTCGGGAGTTATACCTGTAGGAGCCATTTGTTTCCACCTTATTTGATTAGGTTAATTTAGTTATTATTTTTAGCCACTTGGGGGAGTATTGCACTGGGTGTGGTACGTCACTGGGAAGAAGGTATATTTACAGGTGCGGTGATCAATGAGAAAAGGTGTGGATGGCGGGGAACACACGGTTCTTACCGTAGCCGTGAACACGCCACAACATATCATATCAGCACTAGGTGAAAATACTATTTTATGTTAACTGACCCTTTTTCTACTTTTATAATAAACGGGAACACCACCCAAAGACAATCAATGCTTGGACTTAAGATCTGTTTTGCTACGCGTCGAGAGCACCATGCCATCCATACCGAGGCTTATAGGATAGCCTCCACAACGTAAGAACCTATTCATCTTTGTCTGGATACGCTTCTTAACTGGACAGGAGCGTCCGGATCGTTTGGATATGGAAAGGATTGCCTGTTTCGTTGGATTGTTTACCTGTCGCGGAGCCTGGAAGCCTTAATTGAAAAACACCTGTAAGTCCTCATGTCATCCAGCGCAGACCGCAACCACGGAAATCTGTTGGGTACGCTTTCATATTTCATTGTCGATAGGATTGGAAAGGAAAAACGTGGACTCTCGAAGTTGAAATGAAAGACTGTTCCAGTGCTGTTGCTTCATATAATTAGCATATTTAATTGCTGTTAATTGAAAGAAATTCCGACGCTCGGAATATTTTAAAGTGCTGTTGGCGGCGTCCCTAATGTAATTGTGCCGTTTCATTGAGCACTTTGAACTGACGTGCTTAACGCACAAAGATGAGTGCAGAGGAAGAAAACTTGTCTGACAAGTCCAGGACTGCTTCCGTGGCTGTAGACGAAAATTATATTCCTGATAAGTCCAGTCCTCTTGTTAATGATTTG
>NC_048411.1:8292182-8293477 GCF_013103735.1 Etheostoma cragini | reverse complement strand
TGCTTTGAAAAAAATGCATGACATCGATGCTGAAGAAGAAGCCCTTCAAATTGAAAAGGCAAAGCTGAAAAGGAAAAGTCGGCTTGACACCAAGTCGGCTGTGGCTACAGCTAAATTGTCTGTGTTCGAAAATGCATGCGGTGGGGAAGATTTGGATGATTATGAAGAGGATAATGGAGAAGATGCCATGAATGCCTATCTTCATGCTCACTTGAAATCACAAACATTAAGTCATTTGAACACAGATCCTGTTTTGCAAATTCCTAAAACTGTCTCTTTCCACCAGGACAATTCTCTGCCACTGGCTGTACGGCCTAAAGAGAGGCCGCACAGTCTACAAGCCCAGTCTTCAGTAGGGTCTAGTAACCCTTTGTCGTCAGTGTCATACGTACCATCTTCTCACAGGTCGGAAGGGGGGGACGTCCTTGGACCTAGACCTATCAAAGCTGCACCAGCAGGTTTTCAACCGTTTATCTCACAAGGCAGTCAACCTACTCGTATGCGTGAGTCTGAAGTGCAGGGAAGCGGACCTGGACTCACCAACGCTTCAACAGCAGGATTTCAGCCGCTGATCTCACAAGGGAGTACATGTATGCAATCCCAGTCTCATCATCATTCCTCTTTTGACAATAGTGACCACTCTATTCTGTACGACCTTATGCAACAGCAAACTAACATTACTGCACAGCTGGCTCAAAATCAAGCCTTAGCCTCTCTTCCTCCACGGGCTATCCCAGAGTTTGATGGCGATCCACTTAAATACGCTGCGTTTACTAGAGCTTTTGAGCAAGCTATTGAAAAGAAGACTACAGATAAACAAGAATGTCTGTATTACCTTGAACAATATACTAAAGGGCAGCCAAGAGAACCGGTTCGGAGTTGCTGTAACATGGCTCCTGGTCATGGCTATGAGAGAGCAAAGAATCTGTTGAAAGAATATTTTGGAAATGAAATGAAAATTGCTGTAGCTTATATGAAGAAAGCTATGGAGTGGCCAATGATGAAGGCAGATGACATTAATGCTTTGCAGTCTTTTTCAATCTTCTTAAGGGACTGTTGCAATGTCATGGAAGACTTACAGCATATGGAGGAGATGAACGTGCCATCCAATCTTCGCCTGATAATGATGAAATTGCCATATAAACTGAGGGAAAAATGGAGTTCTATTTTGTATAGGCTTCGCCCTCTAAGGGCTACGCTATTGGGTTTATCCCTTTGCGCATGCGCAGTCGTGAAGATTTCTTTCCCGCCCTAGCGTCCAGCTCGGGCCTCAACTACGTCCGCATTTACTGCAT
>NC_048411.1:8290641-8292082 GCF_013103735.1 Etheostoma cragini | reverse complement strand
AGCTGTTTCAACAGTGCTCGCCCTTTGATCCAGATTAAGCCCCCTTGTGGTCTTAGAACGCTGTGGCTCGGGAATACTTGCCAAGACTTCACTGCTGTTGCTCGTCCACTCCAACAGTTGGAATCCCCCCTTCACACAAGCTTCAGTCAATTCATGCACCATTTTTATGGCCTTGGCCTCCGATGACACAGACTTGAGACAATCATCCATGTAAAAATTTTGGAGTATTGTGTTCAGAACACTGGGTTCCAAATTATTTCTATAGTCTTGCACAATTCTCCTAAGTGCGTAATTTGTACAACTGGGTGAAGACACAGCTCCAAAGAGATGAACTCTCATCCTGTATTGCATGGGAACTTTTCTTGTATTGCCATCAGGATACCACAAGAAGCGTAAAAAGTCTGTATGCTCTGGAGACACCCGCACCTGATGGAACATGGCTTGGATGTCCGCCATCAGCGCTACACGTTCCTGTCTGAACCTGGTAAGTACGCCAAGTAAGGTGCTTGTGAGGTAAGGCCCCTGCAGCAGCTGCAAATTCAATGACTTTCCTTTAAACACAGCAGCACAGTCAAAAACAACTCTAAGGGTTTTCTTTTTCGGACGGTACACCCCATGATGGGGAATGTACCACACCTTGCCGTCGGCTCGCTTCAACTGCTGATGTGGTACAAGCTCTGCATAACCCTTTTCAATAACTTCAGAGAGGAAAGCAGTGTACTCTTGATGATAATCTTTGTTCCTCTTAAACTTCCTGTGAAGGCTTAGAAGACGCTGCTCTGCGATGCTGTAGTTATTTGGCATAGTGACATTTTCAGCCTTAAAAGGCAAGTCAAAGCAGTAGTGTCCTTCATCAATCTGAATTGAAGAATCCATTATTTGTATGAACCTTTGATCATCTCTGGAAAGGCACACATCATCTTATTTCTCATTGAAATCCTGATTGTATTGGGCAACCAATAAGTCCTGTAACTTGGCAACTGAGATCCTATTAGCAGTGACAGCAGGATGGTCAAATTTACTTTTGCGCGGTTCACCACCTCTCAGCGGACCATTCACAACCCACCCCAGCAAAGTCCTGACAGCATATGGTCCTTCACCTTGACTATTTATTGTTTCCCATGGTTCCATAAGCTTCGGCACATTGGTGCCTATCAGCAATTCCACCTGTGCCTCAAGACTGGCAATTTTAATGCTGTCAAGGTATTTCCATCCCTCCAAGTCCTGTTGAGTGGGAATGTTATTTCTGCTCACAGGCATGGTCCTCTGAGTATAGACTTCAGGTAAGTCCAGGAAGTTTTCTTCATCCAAACCAGAAACCTCAAGATCACTAAGCAAGAATGTGTCTACAGGCCTCTCTTGGCCAAGGGTACGAAGAAGAATGCTAGTCTTGACTCCTGAAAGATTCAGTTTTCTCATGAGATGTTGGGTACAGAAAGAA
>NC_048411.1:8289535-8290541 GCF_013103735.1 Etheostoma cragini | reverse complement strand
ACGCCTCCCTCTCCCCAGGATCAAGTGTGCGCCCAAGTCACCGACCGGGCCCACCAATGTGCCGCCCAGGGGCTGGCGCCACAAACCAACATCGCCTTACTGGCCTCCGCCGTCTCCGCGATGGCCACCACTCCCGGCGCCCTCCCCTCGGAGCTTGCCACGGAGATTGGTAAGGCTATGACCGCCATCCTAACCCTGACCACGGCGTCCACGGTGGCGCTGTCCAGGGTAATGGCTTGGCAGACTGTGGCTCAGCGAAACATCTGGCTCCACATGTCTCAGCTGCCAGCGGACATTAGACGCGAGCTTCTGTACGGCCCCATAGCTCCCGATGGACTATTTGGGCCGCGCCTACAGACTGCCACGTCTCATCTCCACCAAGCGGCGGAGGACGCTGAGCGGCTTCGGAGACTCGGCTCGTGGAAGGCTCCTCCTCCACAACACCACCGTCGCCATGACAACCGAGCGAGCGGCCACTGCCCTTTCGAAAAAGCCCTACCATGGGCTGGGCGACACGATCATTCGTCTCGCCCAGCGGCGGAATGGGCTCTGCGCTCCCTGCTGGCCATGTCAGTGAAAAGCACTCAGACATGGGCTCGCCCGCTGTCAGAGCGCAGCGCAGCATGGATCGGCTTGACACACATGGACTCGTGGATGTCAAAGCTGATAACACAGGGTTACACGCTCCAGTTCGCCTCCCCCCCGCCCCCTTTCGCGGGTGTGTTGGAGACGACGGTGTCATCCCTGGCAGAGTCAGACGCAATGACGTCAGAGCTAGAAGGGTTGCTGACGAGCGGAGCTATTTCCCGCGTCCCTCCAGGGGAGGAAAACAAGGGTTTTTACTCTTGCTATTTTCTCAGCCCAAAGAAGTCAGGAGGACTGCGTCCCATCCTCGACCTGTCAAAATTCAATCGATATGTCATGGAGTGCCCTTTCCACATGCTCACCATCAGACACGTGTTGGAATGTGTGCGCCACAAAGAATGGTTTACATCCGTGGATCTGA
>NC_048411.1:8283460-8289435 GCF_013103735.1 Etheostoma cragini | reverse complement strand
TCTACTTTTATAATAAACGGGAACACCACCCAAAGACAATCAATGCTTGGACTTAAGATCTGTTTTGCTACGCGTTGACAGCACCATGCCATCCATACCGAGGCTTATAGGATAGCCCCCACAATACCAAAGTGCTAGTTTCCTTTGCTTCATCATCTTCTTTTTGAGAGGAGCAACAGAGTCTAAACTTATGTGTAGGCAAGTTGTAGAAGCATCAACATTTATCGATTTGGGTTTGTTTTTGCTGGAGCAGAAAAGTAGCATCCGTGAATTAAACAAATGCTTATGCCTATGCACTGTCGATGCGTTCTCTAAACAAAGCAAGTGGAGCTTAATGCAACACTCTCCACATCCAGGCACTTAGCCACTAGATTTAAACACTTAGACACACTTATTCAGCACAGCATAGATAATTTACTGTCCTTTATTCGACAGATATCTAGCTGTCTGGATTTACCCTGTAGAGATCTGAGAGAACCATAGTCCTCATAAATTGACCGGAGTTTTAAAATGATTGGACAGATAGTCTAGCTAGCTGTCTCAATTTACCATGCAGAGATCTGAAGAGCAGTTAACATTAGTCCTCATAAATCCACCACATTTACAATTTCAAAACAAAGAAAGACAAAGGAAACGAAAAATACATGCAACCGGTGAAATTTCCTGCAGCACTGGAGCAATCCCAGAAGTGGAACGCGTAGGATACTGACCAGCAATCATTTGACATTGTTGACTGACATGAAACTTAGGGTGGTTTTAACTTTTTTTTCCCATGCATTGGTGTCTAAGTCACTAATGTCTACAAAAACCTTTGAAATTGGTCTAGTATTAAGCGAAAACTCTGTAATTGGCAGCCACTCACCAAGCTGCAATGTAACCTTATTGGGCATATGCAGCTTCAATTTCGTCCTCTAAAAGTGCTGTTTTTGGCACTGACAGGCTCAGATTCAAATTCCAAGTGTCTGACAACATTATGGAATGTATCCCTACAAAGGTCAACCTTTTTGTGAAAGAGTAAAATCCTTTTTGTTTAACCAGAAGCAGCTTACAAATCGCTATCCCACTAGAGGCCATTAAAATAAACAATACCTTTAACGTGTATAGAGCCAGCATATTTCCCTATGATGTGATAGGTGTTGAATTGCCCCAAAACGTTGTTGCTTGTTTCCCCACTGTTGACAGCAGCGGCCTTGCTTAATGCCTGACCAATTTCGAAGGTTGACGGTACCATCAGTCACTTCGACACAAAACTAAGGAAAATAGATCAAAGTTGGAAAAAACAAAGTTAACTGTTAATAAGAAAATACTGCTTAAAGGTCGCATGACATGGTTCTCTTTGGAGGTTTTTACATAGACCTTAGAGGTCCCCTAATACTGTATCTGAATTCTCTTTCCAAAAATTCAGCCTTAGTGCAGAATTACAGCCACTAGAGCCAGTCCCACATTGAGCTTTCCTTAGTCTGTGCCATTTCCGAGTCTGTAGCTTTTGAGGTGGGGGGGCAAGGTGGAGGCTGGGCGTGTTGCCTTGACCATTTGCCACTTTGATTGTTTGAAAGCCATGGTGTTTCTCTCTCATGGGTGTGTCAAATTCTCTCGGAGGACAAAGCAGAGAAAGGGGAGGTAACCTTGCCCTTTATGACCTCATGAGGGATAAGATTCCAGATCGGCCCATCTGAGCTTTCATTTTGTCAAAGGCAGAGAGAGTTGGATACCCAGGGCTCGGTTTGCACCTATCACCATTTCTAGCCACAGGGGGGCCATAGGCAGGCGGAGGGAACTCATTTTGATGTTATACAAATCATAAAGTGAAATTTTCATGCCATGGGACCTTTAAGATAACACTGACAATGGCCAGATAACAAGTTCAAATAATAAAAATATATCCCATCCCAATAATCCCATTTATTATATTTTTGTCCATTTCGAAAACCTGGAGATGACTACATTTCTATTTCATGTGTTTCCTGACTCCTGACTTGTAGTAGAATCATAAAGAAAGTATGCCCAAGCTAGGTGTCTTTGTACTGTAAGATTATAAATTAAACAGGAGAAGAAGCTCTTTCCTTAGTTGCACTCATCCTTCACCTCACTTAACTGACTTCAAGACAGCAGACTGCCTGGGTGCTGAAGCCTTGATTGGATGTCTCTCACAGATCTCATTCTGTGGTGAAACTTTCTGTGAAACTTGAAGGACTAAGATGGTCTGACAGAATTACCAATGCACTTTGATCATAAGTCCATCATGACAACTCATCATTTTGTGGATAGTGTTACATTTTAACCAGATTTTTATGTGAAATGCAACAGTCCTTTTTTAGTTGTGGCTAGTCTAACATTGCCAGACCTACATCTACAATGATGTGGAGTAAGGTCAGGCTTCAGCACACATACAATATGGAATAGGAGGAAAAAACACAAAGCTTGTTTGCATTTCTTTAAACCACAATCCGCTTCAATCAGTTACGGACACAGTGATGGTGCCTCTGCAAAATAGCCTTAGAAGGAACTTGTTTTGGTGGAACATTTGCATCCCCCTAAAGAAAACTCCACATCACATATTGGATGAAGTTAGCTGTTCACACAATAAAGTAATGTAACCAGATTAAATTATCAGGATACATTGTGATTTGCTCTTAGCGTTTCCCACCAAGCAGTCCCAAAATGTTCCAGGTACATCGTAAATGCCGTAAACAGTTCATATAAATCTTAAAAAGAATAGCCCGAAAGAAAAAAGCAGGCTGGCTTATTGTACAATACAAATGTTCTTCAAAAAGTGGAAATGCACCACCTTCACCCAGACTGTGTTGTGACAAACCGTTAACCAGTGGTTTGTTTGGAATTTAAAAACCTTTGTTGACAGCTGGAGCCAGTCTAGGGTTGTAAATGTACTGTATATGTAAGGCAGCCTCATGCTGCATCTACCCAAATCTACTTACACCAAAGAATCCATGAATGTCAATTCAATTCAATTTTATTTATAGTATCAAATCACAACAAGAGTTATCTCAAGACACTTTACAGATAGAGCAGGTCTAGACCACACTCCAGAATCCACAAGGACCCAACAGTTCCAGTAGTTTCCTCCAGAGCAAGCAACAGTGCGACAGTGGCGAGGAAAAACTTCCTTTTAGGCAGAAACCTCGGTCAGACCCAGGCTCTTCAAGGGAAATTACTATGTATAACAAAACCTGCTGTGCTACAACAGAGTATGTTGGCATATACATCAACATATCCTGTGTTTTTGCAGACAAGCATGCCTGTATATATGCTTGCTTATGAATGTGTCAGTTTGGGAATTTTATGCAGCTAAGCTCAGTGTCTCCTCCCAACATAATTGGCTGCTTTCCACTTCACCTGCTGCAGCCTGCTGTAAATGGAGCTTCCAGGTGAAGCTTATGCACCATGACGCCGGCTGAGTGTGTGATGTTCTTTTCCACAGGCACAGTGAGGCACTTATCTCATTCAACTTGTCCATATACTGCCTGCCTGTGTCACTGAATACAGGGCTTGGAAAGTGCGTGTGTCTGCACATGGAGGGTTTCTTACACAGCTGTAATTACAGAGTCAGTAAACCTCCCCTGGAATGCAAATAATGGACTTGTAATTCATGTTGAATGAGTTGTTGGACAAACTGGCAAATGAAATTGCGAGGGAACTGCTATTAAGCACTTGTATGCCAGGACAATTCTGTTGTTTGAATAAGCTGGTAAGGCCTGCAAAGTGGAACTAGAAGTGGTGTTATAGACAGTTTTTGGTGATAAAGCAGTGCAATGTCCCATAACATAGCCTTCAGCTCTGATGTCAGAACTAAAGCCTATTAACTCTTTGCACCAAAAGCAAACAGAGGGGATCAAACATTTCACAACACACTGGGAAATGATAATTGTAAAAACTAGCCATATAAATCATGTCTCGTAATGAATCTTCTCTATGTCCTAACTTAGCCTATGTCCCAATGCGCTTCTGAAATATTTAAACGGCGGCTGTTAATTACATGCTTTGTAAATATGTGTATGTGTTGTTCACATGTAGCCCATCAATATTTGGGCTTGACATGAATAGTTGACTCCATTTCAGCTCAGTGTGAGAATCTTAACTGCATTTTGCTGTTATTTATGATCTTTTTTTACACACACACATACACACTCACACAGGGTGCAGGGTGATGTCTCGAGGGTGAGTGCCCTTCTGTCGGGATTAAGGTATGAGCAGAGCCAGGGACGGACTGGGGCTACAAAACAGCCCTGGACTTTCTCCCAAAAAGGCCCATCCTCTGGCCATTCACCCCTAGCTGTGCACAACAGAAACTAGCCAGGATGTCGTGATACTATGCCACGATACTTTAGCCTATATCAGACAAGGTGTTCACAGCAAGTACCATCTCAAAAACAGTGATGAGAATTGGGGTTGTGTTTAATTAAGCCTCTGCCTTCAAATAAAAACAAAAAACGCTATTACATCTTACAAATAATGAAATGTCACTGGCTACAGAAACCCCAAATTACACAAACATGTAATTATAACCTAGAACAGTACAGAGCATGACAACACTTAAATAAGAGTTAAAGTAGACTACTTGCTGTACCATGCTATACCATTGCTATACCAAAACTACACTGAGAGTGTTATTATATACTTTAACTTATAACTATTCAAACATAATGTAAGCAAATTTAATGTTGGGGAAGTAAAAAGGGCACTATTCTCAGCAACTCTGTCTATTATGAGGTCATTGTCAAGTGACATGAGGATGCCTTTCTCTGTGGCCCTTAACATGAATGTTTCCAGGTGTTCCTGATAATTTCTGCTCCATAAGCAATTCTTAATTCTAAATGACTAGGCCATATCAATTGTCTGTGAAGCCTTCACAAACAACCACCAGGTCTTTGCCAGTTCCGCAATAGCAAACGCAAATATGAAAGACAAATAAAAAACTGCACTCTGATGGGAAAAGTAAAGAAAGTGCCAGCTAGGATTTTTTGTTAAACATTTGGTTAAATTTGGTGAATTATTTACACCCCTTACCTATTTGTTGGCACATTTAGATTGGATGCACGGCTGATGTTTCCCATTAAATTCAATACCATTGTCCATACCATCTTAGCAGCAGAAGTGAGCTCACTACAACCTCTCTGACTATGCAATTCACTATGATAGAGATAAAGGCAGCCTGCTCCTGGCACCTACCAGTACTTCATGTCCCTCTGTGAAGTTTTTGCATTTTCCTGCATCAGAAGACTTGGCCCTGTTTTTTTAAATGTTTCCTATCCAACTTATTAGACTTTTTTTGTGCCGACGGATGGACAGCCGTTCTGGACTTTTCCTGAATGCACAGAGCCTGTGGGAGCAGAGGTAGAGGAACATTGCAGACTGATCTCATGAAGCGGCGTATTTATGACATGCCAATGTGTATGCCATTATTGCCATGTTATAAAGACACATACCCGCTGTTTGGCATGTTTATCAACGCTGTTTGGCCTCCATTGACTTACATTACTTTGTGTTTGCGTGTGAATTAGTGCCGTAGCGAGTAGTATGAAAGGCTAAAAAACGCATACAGGAGAGCTGGGATTGTGTCCCGCGTGTGACGTTTCCTTTCCATGTTTGTTCTTTTCCTAAACCCAACCCTGTTCTTCTTTACCTAATCTCAACCGGTTTAATCAAGTTAAATGTTGTCCTGTATTACCCTGTTGGGGTGATATGATGACATGTTCGCTCTACATCATCCCTTACCTATTATCTTAGACTTGACAATTATTTAGATGCCTGCTGTTATTTGATATTTACAGTGAGGAAAATAAGTATTTGAACACCCTGCTATTTTGTAAATTCTCTCACTTAGAAATCATGGAAGAGTCGGACATTTTCATCGTAGGTGCATGTCCACTGTGAGAGAGTCAGAGTAGTGACAACTTTATGAGCTCCTTTAATGATAAAATTGTAACAATTAGAGATAAAATTCATCACCTTTTGCT
>NC_048411.1:8262758-8283360 GCF_013103735.1 Etheostoma cragini | reverse complement strand
GTCATCGTAGGTGCATGTCCACTGTGAGAGACATAATCTAAAAAAAAAATCCAGAAATCACAATGTATGATTTTTTTACTATTTATTTGTGTGATAAAGCTGCAAATAAGTATTTGAACACCTGAGAAAATCAATGTTAATATTTGGTACAGTAGCCTTTGTTTGCGTTTACAGAGGTCAAACGTTTCCTGTAGTTTTACACCAGGATGCACACACTGCAGAAGGGATTTTGGCCCACTCCTCCAAACAGATCTTCTTTAGATCAGTCAGGTTTCTGGGCTGTCGCTGAGAAACACGAAGTTTGAGCTGCCTCCAAAGATTCTCTATTGGGTTTAGGTCTGGGGACTGGCTAGGCCACGCCAGAACCTTGGCTTCTTCCATCGCCACTCCTTGGTTATCCTGGCTGTGTGCTTTGGGTCATTGTCATGTTGGAAGACCCAGCCTCGACCCATCTTCAGTGCTCTAACTGAGGGAAGGAGGTTGTTCCCCAAAATCTTGCAATACATGGCCCCGGTCATCCTCTCCTTAATACAGTGCAGTCACCCTTTCCCATGTGCAGAAAAACACCCCCGTAGATCATTCCAGTCTTGTAGAGGTGTACAATTTTGTCTCTAGTGACTTTGGACAGCTCTTTGGTCTTTGCCCTGTTAGTAGTTGGATTCTTACTGATTGTATGGGGTGGACAGGTGTCTTTATGCAGCTAACAACCTCAAACAGGTGCCTTTAATTTAGGACAATAAATGGAGTTGAGGTGGACATTTTGAAGGCAGACTAACAAGTCTTTGAGGGTCAGAATTGTAGCTGATAGACAGGTGTTCAAATACTTATTTGCAGCTGTATCATAGAAATAAATAGTTAAAAAATCATACATTTTGATTTCTGGATTTTTTTTAAAGATTATGACTCTCACAGTGGACATGCACCTACGATGACAGTTGCAGACCTCTCCATGATTTCTTAGTGGGAGAACTAGCAGGGTGTTCAAATACTTATTTTCCTCATTGTATTTACGGGGAATGTATATCTAATGTTTTAGCCTGGCTGATGAAAGCGGGGGAAATAGTAACCTATTTGGACATGCAGTATGCTTATAAGTATATGTGACTTAATACTTGACACTACAATTTTGAACCAGAACCATCTGAAATATAAATTGAAGTCATTTATATCTTACTCATTACCTGAAATTGGATGTTGGACAATGCAGTCTATACAATTTCATGTCGCACACTTTAGCTTCACTAATTATTCACAATACAACTCAGTATTATTCCTTAGCAGAAATTCATCAGCATGTGTAATAGTATGTGTGTCCTAGGGGCGGCTGTGGCTCAAGTGGTAAGAGCGGTTGCTTACCGGTTGGTGGTTCGATCCCTGTTTGGTGTGTATGGGCAATGCATGTATGATGTATGAATGTAAACGTGTTTGATGTTTATCTGATGAGCAGGCCGCACCTTGTGTGGTAACCTCGGCCACCGGTGTATAAATGTGTGTGAATGGTGAATTTACAATGTTAAAGCGATTTGAGCGCTAAATTAATACATTACATTTGCCATATGAGTGCACAGAAAGCCTGATATAAGCACACTCAGACATTACATTACAAGCAGTGTCAATTCTTTGCAACTATTCTCTCTGATATTTCTGGTGTCTACTGTGTTCTTCCCTTTCTGTCCCCTTTCTCTCTTGTTTATCATTTGAGTATGATTGCAAAGCACTGAGTAAGTGACCTCTCATTTCTGTTGTTGAAGTTCAGTTGTTGGGCTTCTCCCTCCTCTCTAGTGATAGTCAAATGAAGCTTTGTGAACCAGTGTATTTTCTTTTTTGAGCGCACATTGGCGCTCTTTATTTTAAGAGAACGGTCTAAGGTATTGCAACTCAGTGTATTCTCTACCAATTGTTGAACAGAGAGCGCCATCTAGTGGGCTCAGAAGATAAGACACTAGTTCATGAAGCTTCATTCGGCCATCACTACTCCTCTCTAGTCTGTCTGACTGACTGATAGGTACAGTATCTGTCTGGTCCATGGTTGAGGGAGTAGAGAGAGCTGGGAGAAGCTGAGATAAGGCTGAAGCTGAACTGTGTTGGTGGAAGGAGAAGTTTAAAATATATTATTTTGGAGTATTGCAATATAATGACATGGAGAGATATTTATACTGAGGTTATGTCGATTTTCTGGTTGCATTTAGTTCATTGTTGGTAATATTGAAAATGATTGAGTAGGACAGCTTTATGGCAATATTGGATTTACAGGATTTTCATATCAATGTAATGAAATGGTTTCACTTATCAGATACCTAATTTAGCAGATTAACCATTGGTCATTGTTGTTGTTTTGCTTTAAGATTCTTTATTTTTTGGGCCATTTAAAGGCTTTTATTGTCAGGACAGCTGAAGAAATGAAAGGGGAGAGAGAGGGGGGAATGACATGCAGCATAGGGCAGCAGGTCAAAGTCCAACCCGGGCCTAGTGCAACAAGGACTAAAGCTTTATTTATGGACGCCTACTCTACCAACTGAGGTGGCCCGTCATTTGAATAATGTACTTTGTGAAATACCTTGAAATGTATCAGTCCATGGCATTTAGCCCTGACATCATCCAGGATTACAATTTCCAGGTCCCTTTCCCAGGCTTCACGTATTTTAGTGTGTTTGAGGATCAATATTATGTAATATGTTATGCGTCTTAGAGATCAGACCCCTTTTCCATGGATTCAGATTTATAGATCATATGCTGAGTCGTTATTTGGTGGCTTAGGGTAAGTAGAGGAAAAACTGCGGGTTTAGAAATATCTGAAAAAGTGTGAAGACCCTTGGAATATCATGATCTCTAACTATGGGAACTAGGGCTTCAAAGGGCAGAAAAGAGTTCTCATCAAATAGATCAGCGAAGAAAACCAGTCTGTGCCAACCAGCGAAATTCTGATCTATCTGTGAAGGCGTGAAAAGATGGTTAAGGGATAGCAGAGACAATCTGTTCATCTGATCAAGGTTAAAATGTTTGCACAATTTTACTCAGATCAACAAGGGGTCTGTTAGTAGAGAAATGGGGGATGTTGATGTGTGTGATGAGAGTTCCGTCATTGCCCAGGCCGGTCCGTTTTTTTCAGAGAATGCCATCCCCCAGTATGCCACTTTAGAAATGTTTGGTTGAAATGTTTGTAATAATTGAGAAAGTTTGGGAGACCCAGCTCCCCTTCAGATTTAGCTCGTTGCAGATAGATCGTCTTCATTCGAGGTGTGGAATGATTCCTATCTATAGCTATCCAATTTGATGAAGAAATGTTTTGGGAGCCAGACAAACAAACACGGGAATCTAGGTAGTACTGTCATCTTGAGCGAAATGGGAACACCAGACCATCTCTCCAGATCATTTTGTGTGTGTTCTAGTAAATTATCAAAGTTGGCCATTTAAAGTAGTGTTTTAAATGAGCTGGTTACATTTAAAACATTAGGTTCTATGTTCATCAAGGTTTGATATTCAGTTTTAAAAGGAAATGTATCAAAATCTAGTACAGTGTATAGTGTTCTGATAATATCAT
Source organism: Etheostoma cragini (assembly GCF_013103735.1). Lineage (NCBI taxonomy): Eukaryota > Metazoa > Chordata > Actinopteri > Perciformes > Percidae > Etheostoma > Etheostoma cragini. The sequence continues at coordinate 8,279,819 of NC_048411.1, read as the reverse complement.
TTATAAGGAAGAGTAGATTTTTTGTTTAGTCTATAGCCAGAGGAACTCCTGTAGCTTGGGTTGGCGGCAAAAGGTTCTATTGCTAAGTCAAATAGGAATGGTGACAAACATCAGCCATGACACGTACTATATCAAAGTCTAATCCAGTTGCTGGATGTTGCTCCAAATCCAAACTTTTCTCTATCCAATTAAAAGCCTTCTCACCGTTGAGTCACAGAATTAACTCAGGCTTCCGTGTTGGATAGGTGGAATACATTACATTGAAGAGCCGTCTCAGATTGACAAATGGATGCCGACCTGCAATAAAGCTGGTCTAAAGTTTTGATGTATAAGTGATGGAATCACATCATTCAGTCGGTTTTCCAGAGATTTTGTCAGAATTTTGTAATCACAGCAGAGGACACTGATGGGTCTATAGACGAGCAGTTTGGGTTCTTATCTGTCTTTAATATTAATGATATAGTTGCTTGGGTTAGGGTTGGTGGTAAACAGCCAGAATCCAGCATTTTGTCATACATGGAGACTATTTGACAGTATGGACACTAATCTGGAAGAGCATATTTTATAGTACTTGACTGGAAATCCATCAGGTCCTGAGGTACACCCACTATGCACGGAGTTAACTGCGGATTGGATCTGGCTGATGGTGAGAGGTCTATCAAGGGAGAGTCGGATATCTGGTCTAAGAGTTGGGGCATCAAGAGAGTCCAAAAATTATTGCATTTAAGTTGCATTCGTATCCGCATTTGACAGATATAGATTTGAGTAACACTTTTTGAATGGGCTGTTTATAAGTTTTGGGTAACCTGTGGTTACACCCGGACCTTGGTTATTATCCAATTTTCTTACTGCCTGATGAGTTGAAAGGTTATTAAATTCCATTTGTAATAAGATACCCTCTTTCTGTTAAAGACATCTCAATGTCCAAAAGGAGTTTATTGCGTTCTTTATTCTAACGTGCCATGTATGAAATTCCCTGACGTCTAATGTAGGCTTTATAGGAGTCCCGAAAAGTGTGACGTGACATGTCCGGACAGTCATTTATTTCAAGAAAAAGGTCTTTTATTCATTTATGCATGTGATATTTCGTGTTACCATTGGTGTTCACGAAAGTCTACAGGCAGTCTACTTGGGAGCATTAGGCTCCATCACACGCATGGTCAAAAGGTTGCGGAAAACTGGGCACATTTTTACGCATGGAAATTCTTTATAAGAGGTGTAAGATGGGACTGTTACACTCAAATTAGGTAGACAACATTTTATCAATCGGCTTTTTCGATTAAAGGTGTAGAAAACTCACTTGTAGGAACCTAATTCTAATTCACATTAGAGATTGTGCAAGTCTCAGCAGTTTAAAAAAATTCTTAAAGACTGTGATCATTGATCTTTTAATAACATTGAATGTACAGAATATTTTGTATAATTGTTTATACATTATGTAATGTTCATTATATGTTGTTTGCTGTTACGTTTTTTGTTTTGATTGTATCGTTTATATTGTTCTTTACAGTTTTTTACAATTGCTATGACAATTCTTTCAATACTTTTAAATGGGTGATAGAATGCAAAACCAATTTTACCTTGTCATAATTGAATAACAACAGTTTGGTGGGTAAATAGGACATACACACAACTTCAAAATCCCATTGACACCTCTTTCTTCTTCAAATGTAATAATTTGAAACTGCCTCTGAAAACGGGCAGATCTCAACAACGCTCACAGTTGATGTCAACTGTGTGAAGCCTCCTTATTTGGCTTTGGTCTAAATCTTTGTCACGCCCGAAATTTACATAGGCTACACCACTGCTCTGAGATCTCAGAAATTCTATACATTGTTCTTCTGTTATTTCATTACTAAATTCACTTCTGATACTTTTTATGCGAGAAACAACTATGTAGAGGTCAAAGATGTGTAAAGCTGTTTTACGAAAACTAATTTGTTAATTGCAAAATTACAAATTTTGTCCAACTCTGTAGCGGAGTATACTGTACTTTTTACTCAACTCTAAACTTGTTTTGCATTGAATAATTTTTTCTTTTAATACTTAAAGTACATTTTCCTGATGATGCTAACATAATTTGACTTAAGACAAGACTCTTACATTAACAGTAAAAGTATTTTTTACAGTGCGATATTACTTAAGTAAATGTTCTGTATACTTCTTCCACCACTGCTTAACACTAGGCTGTGCTGTACATGGGTCTTTTTGCTACAACACACACACATATTTTGTTTCTTGCTAACTGTACTTTGTAAAGTTGATGAATTGGTTGTTAAGGGCATATCAAACTACACAAATTATCCTCCAGTCAAATTTTAGTGGATGGCAAATGGCTTTGCTTTATGTCTGAATTACCTTCAATCTTCAGGTTTTTTGTGGATTTAGAGTTTTAGAGTAGCTGGCTGATGACAGAACCAGAATAGCGGTATCCCCTTTTACAAATGTAGAATATTTCCTTCAAAAGGATTGTTTTATGTTTGTTAAAATTATGCCATCTACCACACAAACCTTTTTGGGTTGCTTTTTTACAGAAAATTATTATTATTATGATTTATTGTTTTAGTAGATATCTGTCTTTGTTATCATGAGTAGTTGCGCATGAGGATATTAATAACCAACAGAAAAGTTAGACCGTTAAAGGAAGTACATAGCAGCTGTCAGAAGAGTTAAGACATATGGACAAGAACGTCCTTACTCTGGATGCTAGTACCGCATGCTGCCCATTTTGTAATAATCAGAGCCACATGAAATCTGAAGCTGCAGAATTTTCTGCACATTTTACACAAATTAAAAAAACTACATACGATTGAGAATGTTGGCACATCTCCACACTAAGCAAAAAAGCAGTCTGCTAAATTCCACGGATTTTCATTTTAGATCAATTAATTTAAATTGTATTTAAATAGCACAGTTATCTCGCAGGTCTAGACCGTACTCTGTGATGTTATTTACAGAAACCCAACAATTCCCACCAAGAGCAAGCACTAGGTGACAGAGGCAAGGAAAAACTTCCTTTAAGAGGCAGAAACCATGGCTCAGGGTGGGCGGTCATCTGCCTTGACCAGTTGGGGGTGGGGGGGAGGGAGAGAGAGAGAGAGAGAGAGAGAGAATTGTAGCAGAGGGTGTCAAGCAGGGACATGGAGGCAGCAGACTCACAACCACAGATCCAGACCCAGAAACACCTGCAGGAAGTGATAGGAGGAGAGAGGGGAGGGGCGAAAGAGCACAAGACTACGGGAAAGGGAAGAATTTGAGTTAGTACCACACATTAATGGCATTAAGGTTGCATACAGATAGAGAGGAGGGGGGGTGATCGGTGAGTCTAGGCCTATAGCAGCACAACAAAGGGATGGGTTAGGACTAACCTGAGCAAGCTCTAACTATAAGCTTTATTGAAGATAAAGTAAAGTCTTAAGCCTACTCTTAAATGTGGAGATGTTGTCTGCCTCCTGAACCCAAACTGGAACCCGGTTCCACAGGAGAGGAGCCTGATAGCTGAACGCTCTGTCTCCCATTCTACTTTTAGAGACTCTAGGAACCATAAGTAACCCTGCATTCTGGGAGTGCAGTGGGTAGTAAGGTACTATGAGCTCTTTAAGATAAGATGGAGCCTGACCATGAAGAGCTTTGTAGGTGAGGAGAAGGATTTGCATTCAGAGAACTGCATTGGCTTCCTATGGACTCTTTCAAGCAGCCTGATAAAGAATTGCAGTAATCCAGCCTAGAATTAACAAATGCATGGACTAATTTTTCTGCATCATTTTTAGACAGGATATTCCTAATTTTTTGCAGTATTACAATGAGTGAAAAAATGTAGTCCTTGAAATTTGCTTAATGTGAGAATTAAACGACATGTCCTGATCAAAGATAACTCCAAGATTCCTCACAGTGGTGCCGGAGGCCAGGGGGATGCCATCCAGAGTAACTATCTCTTTGGATATTGCGTCACAGAGGTGCTTGGGCCCCAGAACATAACTTCAGTTTTATGAGTTTAACATTAGAAAATTACAGGTCATCCAGATTTTAACATCCTGAAGGCACATTTGAAGTTTAGCTAACTGAGTAGTTTCATCCAGCTTGATCGATAGATATAACTGAGTATCATCTGCATGACAATGAAAGTTTATGGAGTGTTTCCTGATAATATTACTTAAAGGAAGCATATATAAAGTGAAAGGGATTGGACCAAGCATAGATCCTTGTGGGACTCCATGACTAACTTTGGAGTGCATGGAGGATTCATCGTTAATATTCAAACTGAGATCAATCTGATAAATAAGACTTAAACCAGATGAGAGCAGTTCCTTTGCCAATTAAATGTTCCAGTCTCTCTAATTGGATCTGATGATCAATGGTATCAAATGCAGCACTAAGATCTAGTAACACAAGTACAGAGAGAAGTCCTTTGTCTGATGCAATTAGGAGGTCATTTGTAATTTTCACAAGTGCTGTCTCTCTGCTATGATGAACTCTAAATCCTGACTGAAAATCCTCAAATAAGCTGTTGCTATGCAGAAAGTCACACAGCTGTTTGGCGACTGCTTTCTCAAGAATCTTAGAGAGAAATGGAAGGTTTGATATAGGTCTATAGTTGGCTGAAACATCTGGATCAAGGTTGGGCTTTTTCAGAGGAGGCTACTTTAAAGTACTGTGGTACATAGCCTGTTAATAAAGATAGATTGGTTATGTCTAGTAGAAAAGTGTTGACCAAGGGTAAAACTTCTTTAACTAGCTTAGTCGGGATGGGGTCTAAAAGGCAGGTTGATGGTTTAGATGAAGAAATAATTGAATTAAATTGATAAAGATTAGAAGCAACGCAGTGAAGCAAAGCAGTCTAAACACATATCTGGTTTAACAGTTGTTTCTAAGGTTCCTGAGTTTAGAGATAAGTCAATGCCAGTTAAAGGCAGGTCTTGGTGAATTGTTTCTAATAGTTATAATTTTATCATTGAAGGATCTCATAAAGTTGTTACTACTAAGAGCTATGGGAATACTTGGCTCAATTGAGTTGTGACCTTCTGTCAGCCTGGCTACAGTGCTGAAGGGAAACCTGGTGTTGTTCCCATTACCACTAAATTATTTTTTTTAAATCAACAAATTCTGTGCATGCTGAAATTATACATAGATAATACCAGACGCAAAAAGGTCACATACATTTTATTTAAAGAAAAACTGGGCTTTCTGAATATGTATCCTGTCCCATGAGTTTATAGTTATATGGCCATAAGACAAAAAAATATATAAAAAAAAATATATCACACAAAACAATAATGAACAAAACTTTTGAGATTTGTTTTTCAAGGCCTTGGCAGTCTCTTATTATTAAACCCATCTACAGCACTGTGTCAGTCATCTGTCACTACGCCATAACGAGAGTGTAGTGATTTAAGACCACATGGTGGCGGTAATGCACCTCAACACCATGGCCTTTACCCGCAGTGAGGTTATAATAAACCTTTTGGTTATTATTAGGGCCTCAGCGCCGACAGCGGTGAAGGCCCTTTTGAAGCTGAAGGAATTCTTCTTTTCCTTTGGCAAATTTTGGTTTTCTTTTAAGAAAGCTGCGCTGTTTCGGGATTCAAAAAAGCTCAGGAAACTTGTGGACTTGTGTTGATGCTACGGCACTTTTTGATCAATAACAGATGCTACTGAAAAGCTATTTGATTAAGAAAACAGCAACGCTATTGAGAAGAGGTTGAACTAGTAATGCTACTGCCTGCAATACAAGTCGGATATAGTGCCAAGATGCCGCCGGCAAAGGTTGTTAATGTAGGCTATTTTTTAGGTTGTCAAAACTCAATGTACTCGATGTACATCCGTTGAGCCAGACACGTCTCCATGACTAAAAACTTCTTTTAGTCAAGTCCCTGTTCCTTTTTGTCCAAAACATTAGCTGTGCCATGCCTCAAAACAGTTCCTGTCTGCAATGACACAGAGGGCCACATCACACTCCTTACACTTCCAGGGGGTACACTGGTTGGCTTTCCTGGTCTGTCTACAGTTAATGCAGGACTTGCGTCCATAAGAGGCCCTCCTGCTTACATCAAGTACTTTAGTGATTGCCACAGGTACGTGGCTACTGTGTGTCTGGGCACAAGGGGTCTTAACTGTGACACCACACAACTGGGCTGTAAGCTCCTCCAGGAAGTCCTTGTGGCTCATGGGTTCCTCCTGCTTCTCTCTGCAAAGGTCTTTGTGGAGGAGGTAGCTGTTTGTGGCCGCAATGTCCAGGAAGTGGAAGAACAAGGTCTGGTACCAGCGCATGCTTTTGTGATGTCCAGTGTAATGCTGTATCAGCTGGTCAGACAAATCAACACCGCCCCTGTACTTGTTATATTCCATAATAGGTGTTGGGCATGGAATGCATTTGGTGGTCCAGTTGTAACCCTTTGTTTTGACCCTCCTCTTCATAGTGTTTCCAGAGAATGCCGGGTGGATTGTAGAGCAGATAGAGACCTCTCGTGTGTCCATCCACTTCACAAAAACCAGTGGGCCTTGACGGATCCACCTGATGGAGCCTCTAGGAGCATTTTTCTTCAGCGCATTTGAGTCTGTGTGGGGATAAGCTTTTCTGTTGTCTCTGTACGTACCACATGCTCCGACATTCAGGCTAAACAGATCTTTGAACAGTTTTGGACTGGTGTAGAAATTATCCACATATAGATGAAAGCCACTGCCCAGATATTTCTTGTTTATCAAGGACATCACAGAGTCATATGCAAGTCCAACACCTGAGACAAATTGTGACTTTCCAGTGTACACAGTAAAGTCCACAGTGTAGCCATTGCTGCTGTCAGCCAAAACAAAGAGTTTGAAACCATACGCGATTGGCTTTGCTTTCATTGGTCGCGTCATTCCAGTATGGGCCTTTGCCGCCACCATCCTCTCGTTAATCGCAAGGTTCTGCCTAGGGTGGTAAAATGCTAAGCAAGCATTTTTGATGGTGTCCAGGAGGGGCTTCAGTCGAAACAGGCGGTCATGATGTGGTGTCCCTTTCTTTCTGTCATTCTCACCATCTTTGTCAGGATCACTCATGTGGATGTTCCAAGATATCACTTGGTACCTGTCACGTGTCATGACATTGGCTGGAAATGGGACACTAAAAATTGTGTTTTTTTTCCAGTAATCACTAATCTTACTCAGTTTTACCAATGCTACAAAGAAAGTCAGTCCCACATACTTGAAAAACTCCTCCGTCGTGATGTTTGTCCATGTATATTTCTTTCCTTTTGCAATTTTTTTAGCAGCTTGTTTATTTGTGTGATTACAAATGGTTAGAGCGGCTTTATTGCTGAAAAACAGTTTGAAAAGGTCCAATGGTGTGTATGTTTTGTCCGGGTTCAGTTTATGTCCGGGGGGTCTTGCTGGGACAAACCTTTTTGTCTCTGGACATGCATCAGGATCTTCCTCAGTGGTCCAGGAAGTGGCTGAGTATACCGGCGGTGGCTTCCGAGGAGATCTGGATCTGGTTTTGGTCCGACCACTTGATAAACGTTGTGCACGCTTGGACCTGGATCCCTGTGCCCGGCTGTGTGGCGGAGAAGGAGATCGTGCTCTAGTCTGTCCACGTTTTCTCCCATGCTGGGGTGGCTGCTCTCCTTTTGTAGAAGCATAGGGGCTGGCATCTTGTCCAGCAGGTGAGGTGCTGGGATCTTCAGCAGGGGAGCTGTCATGTTGTAATACAGGAGAGGTTCTAGGCTCCTCATCATCTTGTTGGTAATCATCACTGTCGAACAAATACAAATCATTAGAAAGACTGAAGGTTTAAATATCAGATATGAGTGTCTTTGTGATTCACTTGTCACATGGGTCCTGAGGACACCGGCTGAGATTGCTCGTTACCCCCTACAGGGAAGGTAACCTCTATGAGTAGCTGTGGTTTTAATTAGAAATAATGACAGACTCGCTCTACATTATCCCTTACTTAGTTCACGTCTGTTACGGTTAGCCAGTCGAGCGTGTTATCTGAACGACAAAAGTTCGTTAACCAGGTGAAGAGTAGGTAACGTTGTCAGGAGCGGTAACAAACAACATGCTAAGCTGCTGACAGAATCGGTGTGTTTTTAGCTGGACCAGAGAACATTCGTTTAAAACAGTTGGAGGATGCCTTTTGTCCTAATTGGTCTCTGTGAATTTTGCTGCAATGGACGCAATCTAACGTTTCATGTAGAATGACCACTGCATCGGACTCAGTATAATAAAATGGTCCTTTGTTTAAATGAGGTGTGACCTCCGCTGAAGCCAACCTGGGTTCTAAAAAAAAGGTCTCACTCACAGTGACCAAAGTACAGACAAAGTTATACAAAAGGCAGACAGGCTTAATTAATTTAAGAGACAGTAAAAGTTTGTTGATCAGAGAAAATAATAGGAACTTTATGAGTAAAGAAGTTATTAGGATAAATAAGAATAAACTGTAATTTTCTTCTACACCTGAAGGAAATGACGGAATTAACGGGCAAACCAACTTTAAAAGTGACATTTTAGTTGTTGCAAGCAGCGATGTAAAGGCTTTTGCACCTTCCCATGTGTTGGGGCAAGTTGCATTACTAATAAATAGTGAATTTTTACAAACAAGTTAAAACGAAAGCTTTTGGTTCGTAGTAACTGTTTTAGTTTGCCACGTATATAGAAATTGACACATTTTTGTAAATTTAGCTGCTGATGGAAGTAAACCAACCCCTCTCTCTCTACCAGTGGAACCTGCACATTGCTTGTTATTATTCATGCTGTCATCTGCCCATGACAATGATGTTTGTATTGGCCTTTCTTTCTAAACTTCACTCAGATTAGCTTTCTGAAAAGGGGCCCGTTAAACAGTATAGTTTAATAGCCCTGCTGTAGCTGAAAGCTTTTTGACTTAGAAAATAGTAACACTATTGAGAAGTAGTTAAATTAGTGACCTTACTGCCCAACACTGCCTGCAATACAATCAATATCAATCAATTAATATTAATTTATATAGCACCTTACAGCAAACAACAGTTTGTCCAAAGTGCTTTACATCAAACCAAGAATAAACAAAACAACATTCAATAAACCTGCAGCATGGAAAACAGAAAAACAGATAAAGTTGCCTATAATCATCAGAAGAAGAGTTGTTGCACCACTACTGCGTATTAAAAGCCATCCTAAATATAAAAGTTTTAAGTTTTGATTTAAAATTAATAAGATCCATTATAGTGCAAATCTCTGGTGGGAGCTTGTTCCAGAGTTTAGGGCCAGAAACAGTGAAGGCCCGGTTGTCCCACTGCTTGTACCTCAACCTCGGGACTTCTAAAGTCCGTAGATTGGAAGACCGCATCAGACGATTTTGCCCACCCAAAGTTAAAAGCTCACACACATATTCCGGTGCAAGGCCTTTTAAGGCTTTGAAGACAAAAAATGATCTATAAAATCAATTCTAAAACGCACCGGAAGCCAGTGTAGTGTAAAAAGAGCGGGAGTGATGTGTGCACTCCGAGAAGTGTTTGTCAGAAAGCGAGCAGCCGCATTTTGCACAAGCTGCAGACGTGAGATGGATTTTTGATTTAGACCAACATAAAGAGCGTTGCAATAATCTAGCCGTAAACTAATAAAAGGCATGAATAGCCCTTTCCAGATCGGGCCTGTTAAGAAAAGGCTTAACTTTAGCCAGGAGACAAAGTTGGAGAAAGCTTGTTTTGACAACATTGTTTATCTGTTTGTCAAATTTCAAGCTACAATCAAAAGTCACTCCCAGATTTTTTACAGTCTGCTTGGTGCATGAAGTCAAATCTCCCAGACTTAAAGACGGATTGTTCGACATGAATTTTGACATGAATACAAGTTAGATTCAGCATTGTGACGGCGATACAGGTTTCTAACGTAGCTTCATTTTTAATTTGCCAGTAGGTGTCCGTGACAACGGTTCAACCAGTTAGCATGACAAACTGATTTAGCCCCGAGTGAAACTCGAAATCGACCCACCTCTATTACACATATTACTTTAGTTTGTTTTGAACCTAAATATGTTAAATTGTGCTATATGCTAATTGAGTCTGTCTTTGGAAACCTTTAACGTTAGGCAACCTTGGGGTTATGGTTATGTTGGAAATGATGTTTGCCATGTAGCTTGCCTAACTGAAGCGGCAGCTTGTGGCGGGTCATTCCCATCAGTCTATATGCTCGATGTTCCATTTCCGAGATGCTATTACACACGATCAACCGATGTTAGCATTCCATTGACTGCCATTCATTTTGGCGCCACTTTGACAGTAAATCATTTTACATTTGGAGCATTTAAGGACTATTAGTCCATTGTTTATTTCTAAAGAAACACAACAATGTATAAAAGGCTCCATTACCTTATACCTAGCGTTATGGCTCCGTAGCAGACGTTTTTTGTAAAAATAGGCTAACAATTGTGTCATAACCATGCAACTTACTGTCCCACATTAGAGGAATTACCAAACAATACAGCATGACCTCGCAGGCAGTTTCGACTTCCATCAGCTGTTTAGGTTTAGTTACTTATGTTAACTAGCATGTTAGTTGGCAATAATTAGCCTGTGCCTATATTATCTCCTTACATATACCTACACTCTCCGTCTCTGCTGATTGGGAAAGATTGAGATTTGTCTTGGCACAGCTACCAGAAGACTTGCTACTTTCAGATACGTTGCTCACGTCATATCTATGTCGTCAAACTCAGTTGGAGGCTGCGCACTAACGCTTTTTTAATTTCGAATACTGAAAATAAATGTATGGCACTTACAAATCCTCAACTGGATCCCATCCCTCTAGATAAGCCATCTCTTCATCTGTGAGAAAACTCTCTGCTCCGGATTCTTCATCGTCTTCACTTTCCAGCTCCGGTCCTTCTGCTTTTTCTTCTTCTTCTTCTGTGCTGTATCGGACGACTGATGCCATTTTATAAAGCAAAGACGGAATAAAAGTGTCTCGAAAGCAGTCAGTAACGTTAGATGTTAGCCATGGAGGTATTAAGAAAAAAGTTCGCGCTCCGAAGTCAAAAACGTGTTTCTTCTTCTTCTTCTTCTTCTTCTTCTTCTTCTTCTTCTTCGTGATTTATTGGTAGTTGGCACACAACAATTTGGCGCATTACTGCCACCAACTGGGGCCTTTTGCACGAAACTAGGAAAAGGGATTAAGCCGTGATATTCAATCCTGGATGAATTTAGCTCAATGTTTTTTCAATTTATTCTTCTCCAAATTTTGTCAGGTTGTTCCTTGTGACCTAGTTAACACACAAAATAAGACCCATGATGACAGGACAGACACTTTGCATGTTAGGGGATGGGATACACAAAATATCAGGTGAAAAACAGCCTGATATTTTGGGTATCCCCTATGTAACTTTTGCTAGACAACAGCAGACTCCTCAAAATTTTGTCAGGTTGTTCCTTGTGACCTGGTTAGCACACAACATAAGACCCATGATGACAGGACAGACACTTTGCATGTTAGGGGTTTGGATACACAAAATATCAGATGAAAAACAGCCTGATATTTTGGGTACCCCCAAAGTAACTTTTGCTAGACAACAGCAGACCTCTCCAAATTTGTCAGGTTGTTTATTGTGACCTGGTTAACACACAAAATAAGACCCATGATGACAGGACAGACACACAAAATATCAGGTAAACAACGGTCTGATATTTTGAGTACCTCCTATGGTAGACAGGTGAAAAATGTGTTTAATTGAAAAGCCATATTAAACTAAATTAAATAAAAACAGAAATCACATTAGAGGACAGGGAGGATACGATACAAACAATTCACACGTCGCCTTAATGTAACAGACAAATACACGTATTTAGGTAGTTAACTGAGACCCATGTTACTATGGAAAACCCTGCCGAGTCTTCCAAGTTGCTACAAGTATTTGTTCCATTTAAGAGGTAAATTCAAAGTGCAGCAGTTAAACAATTCGAAATGCAGCAGAATCCCGCTCTGTGTGCATGCGCGCTCCCGCGGCCAGGGGATACAGATCCTGGCGGGGATAAGTAGCCTACATTGGCACGACACCTGTCCCTGCCGGCAGACCTGCAAGTCGCGTCAGTGTCCACTCTCTCTGTAAAAGTAGAGATGAGCAGCGTGGTTTCTGTGGTCTCAGCTTCAGGTTACAGGACTCGCTCCAAAGATTAAGTGTGACAATGTTAATGTAGCGATATTCCCAGATGATAATAATGACAGACTACATTAATGTTTTTTTATTATAGCTTACATTGGTTTCATAACCTTCTCAATTAGTCTCACATCCCTGGATCAATAACGTGGCCTATATACAGTTCGTATGTAGTCGAGTGTACATTCATCACACCGGGAACACCACAATGGTTCTTAATCTTTTTTATTTTGGTGCGGTCACTTGTCAGAAGAATAAAAAAACATGAATATTGTTTTACAAATGCTCACAGCATGTATTGAAGTCACTTACTTATTTTTCTAGTTGTTGTCCCTTTCTGATTTTCTGTATGAAAATTAATTGTACAAAGAATTAGATATAGCTTATAGAGATTTGTGCATATGGTTGTAAAATATGTTCTCGCGTTGTGAATAAGAGTTTAAATTTTTTTCTCGTGGAACATTATTCCATCTGCTGACTTTTAAGGCAAAGGCTAAATAATAATACATTTTATTTGTATAGTGCTTTACATGGCAGGCTAGTCAAAGACACTTTAAAGTAAAGCCGGCACATTTATCACATAAAAAACAGAAACATGAAACTAACATATTTAAAGCAATTACAACACAGTGTAGCCTACAACTTTGTAAAAATATAGAGTGACTATAGGCTAAGTAGATATTTTTACACCCTCACACATTTAGGCGGTCTGCTATGTTGGGCTTTTTCTCTCCGTTTGATAAGAGCCGTAATTCCTTTTCTGCATATTATATTCTTCCCCTTCTCGTTACTTTCCATTACAAGTTGCTGCTCACTGGGTGAAACACATGGCGCATGCGTCTTCTCAATTCTGCATCAGCAAATCTGTGATCGAAATCGTGGTCTATTTGAGAAAGCCGTGAACGTGCACTTATCCCAGCTATCTACACCTGGCTAGACATAGCTTCACCTGTTCATCCTGGCTCGGCAAACGTGCAACCAATTAAGCCGCGATGAGCAGATCGCACTAAGTCAAGCTGCGATTTTTCCCTTATCCTGGATATATTCATTCTACTTTCGTGACAAAACACAACAAAGCAAAATATAAAAAAACTTGTATCTTCTCAATCAGGGGCCTGTTGCACGAAAGTAGAATGAATATACCAGCTGCAGCAGCTGATTTAACACATGAGACTCCAGGATCAATCTTAGCCTGACTGTTAGCCTGCTCTGGACCAGGATAGCCACAAAGAATAAATCTCCATGGTTACTTGGCTGGGTTTAATTCAATCTGGTTTCGTGCAACCAAATTAATTAAGCTTTGCTAAAGTCCTCCAGGATAACTTGAATATCCCGGCTTAATCCCTTATCCTGGTTTCGTGCAACAGGCCCCAGAAATAAAGGACCGGACCAAATAAGCTATTTGGATGTTTGCCTGCTCCTTCTCAAACTAATTAATAAATTATCATATATTCAATTTCAATTCAATTTTATTTATAGTATTATATATATAATTATAGTTAATTACTGATTGGTTGTGTTTTATTTATAAAATGTTTTGACTTGTAACATTGTTGATTGTTTGTGATAAATAAATAAATAAAATATAAATGAAATCCTATTAATTTGTCTAAGTAACTGAAATAAAACTTGATAACATTTCTTGAGTTATTTTGTTATATATCTTTTAAGTCACACTGTACTTTTCTCTTTTGAAATTTTGAATCATTTGCCTTCTCTCTTACTCATATTCCTGACAATAAAGTATAACTTTGATTTAATGGCGGATCCATTGTACCGGAGTGTGCAACATCCGGATTTTATTAGTCTTGCATTGCCAGACCTATATTTGCTTTATTTAAAAAAACATTTAGCCTACTTCATGTTATATAAAAAATGAAGAGAGAAAGATAGTAAAAAACAATAACTATATCTTACAATCTAATGCTATATCTTAAAAAAATAAAGAGAGCCTTGCAGCTTTCCCTGCCTTGTTTTAACTCATTCAATAAAATCTAATTTCCATAAACATCTTAGCTCATATATTGTATCACATAAGATGTTTCTTTTTTGAATTATTTTTTTATTGTCATAATGACATGCTCAACATTTTGAGGAACATTGCAATCATTACATTTGTCTTATATGCATCCAGTATGTAAAAATCCTAATCTTGAAAAAAGGAACTTTTTTTGCACTGGCTTTTGAAAGTAAGATAAAAGAAGAAAAAAACTTTATTTTTCCCACAAATTGCAGTTTATACACAGGTAAGTGTACAGGCATAGATAAATGTACAAAAATAGCAGTATTAACAGTATTATAAGCTAAATTACACATTCATTATTAAATTATTAAATGGCACTTTGAAAATTTCAAAAATGAAAAATGAGGCACTGTAATGATAATAATAGCACATGGGATGAAGGACATATTGCACAGAGTCAACAGTGTTTGTTGTACAGTCAGACGGGTGTTGGAAGTAAAGATCTGCGGTATCTCTCCTTCACACAGCGGGGGTGGAGCAGCCTGTCACTGAAACTGCTCTCCAGGGCTGACAGGGTGTAGTGCAGGGGGTGTGACCCATGGACCAGCATAGCTGTCAGTTTAGCCAGGACCCTGTCTCCCACCTCCCTCACTGAGTCAAGAGCAGGACAGAGCTTGATCACCCTGTCCAACTTGTTTCTGTCCCTCTCAGTGATGCTGCTGCTCCAGCAGACCGCAGCATGGACGATGGCTGACACCACCACAGAGTCATAGAAAGTCTTTAGGAGGGGCCCTGTCACTCCAAAGGACCTTAGTCTCTTCAGGAAGTACAGCCTGCTCAGACCCCACTTGTACAGAGCATCTGTGTTGTGGGTCCAGTCCAGTTTGTTGTTCAGGTGAACACCCAGGTACTCTCCCAGTGTCCACTCTCTCAAAATCCATTGCTTGGATGTTCACCGGAGGGGAGAGAGCAGACCGCCGTCTGTAAAAATCAACCACAATCTCCTTGGTCTTCCCTGCGTTGATCAGGAGGTGATTTCACTGACACCAGTCCACAAAGTTCTGTGTCAGTCCTCTGTACTCTGCGTCGTTGTCATCAGGGATGAGGCCAACAGTGGCAGAGTTGTCAGAAAAATTCTGCAGAACACAGCTTTTCATGTTGTGTCTGAAGTCTGCCGTGTAGAGGGTGAGACACATTGTCACGTCCCCTTACAAATTATGGCCCGTCCGTAAGATAGTTTAAGACCCACTGTGACAGCAGGTGGTCCACACCAGTCCTCTCCAGCTTGTTGGCTGGATAGCAGTAGTCAACTAATTAGTGGATTTCTGTATGAGACAAAAGTGTCTCCCCTTTATATCTGTGTCCAATTCCCTTACTGCCCTTCTTATTCATGATTGTACATTGATGAACTGAGTAATATTTATGGATATTTATATCTTTTCAAAGCCGTTGGTAATAATATGAGATGTTGTGAGCAACACTGGTACAATAGTATTTCCATCAGTTCACTAACCATTTTCTCATTTTCGAGTTTGCCTACCCGCCTCATACATTATTTTAAATGATTAACTGCTGTTTAAAATCATATATGTAGCACCTAGAGTCATAATTTTCTGCAGATGGACTTCAGACAAACAGCTGCTGACTATGACATGTAAGCTGCCTGTAATCTTGATCCCATGCTGTTGTTGTGTGTTCAGGATCTTGGCAACTGTGGGGGCGGATTTTGATCTAAGAACACTGAGGGCGGTGAGAGTATTGCGGCCGCTCAAACTGGTCTCTGGCATTCCAAGTAAGTTTACTTCACATTTTAACACATTTTTCTTTATCTATAGGCTACTTATGATACAGCACTATCAAAAAGATTTGAAGTCAGGACGCATTTAGCCTATCTTAGCGTAAAGACTGGAAACTGGCTAATTAACACTTTGTGTCTAATTTGTTTAATCCACCCACACTGAAAGGTTTGATAAATGGTTGTTGGGTAATTTAACTTCCCTTTAAACCAAATTATAATGACAATCATAGTTATATTTCCAAATAACAACGTAATGTGTTTATCAGCAAGCTTTAGAGGTGAACCTTTCAACTTTCAGCCAGCAGTCTCCCATGATTATTGTCTTTATGCTAAGCTAAGCTAACCAAGTCTTTCTGACTCAGTACCACACACAGACATGACATTGGCACTGGTCTTCTTATCTCACTTTCAGAGCATGTGGTTTCTACCTGTGCCTACATGTACCAGAATGCATTGCGTCTAAGAGAATGTTGAAACCAGGCACACAACAGACCATTTGACATGTCATAGCAGGAAAAGCTCAGCTTTTTCCAAACTGGAAAAAAAAACATACCTTAAAGCTTTTTGCACAGTGCAAACCATTTACACCTATCCAATGAACAGGTGGTCCTTTAAGCCAGAAACCACAGCAAAACCGTGCACACAATTTTGAGATTGAACGTTCACAATGATGGCTGCATAAAGAGAAACAGTCCTTCCTTATTACAGAAAAAAATATGTACTGTAGTGTATTTAGACAATAATTCAGTCTATACATAGGCCCATGATATGATTTACTAGTTACTTAGTTACATTCATGAAGACATTAATTCAACTAATCCACGTCCCTCAGCTTCCATGTCACTTCCTTGTACAACAAAACCAACTACCACCTCTCCCAAAAACAAAACTGCTAACATGACAGAATATCAGCAGAGGTTAAGTGAATTAGGCTTCAACAGCAATACAGAGAACCTTTTGTTAATTATGTGTAAAATGCCCTGTTAAAACATGACACTATAAATAAAAGTGAATTGAACCTTTGCAAATATTTGCATTTACGGACATGCAAATACTAGGATTTATAAATGGCATTACGGTTAAGAATTGAGTTCCTTGAACAATTTTTACCTTTGTGATCCATCAATACTTCAAGGGACCTTTGCTCGCTCGCTCTCTCTCTCTCTCTCTCTCTCTCTCTCTCTCTCTCTCTCT
>NC_048411.1:8250860-8262657 GCF_013103735.1 Etheostoma cragini | reverse complement strand
TCTCTCTCTCTCTCTCTCTCTCTCTCTCTCTCTCTCTCTCTCTCTCTCTCTCTCTCTCTCTCTCTCTCTCTCCATGTTTCTCAAAGCATGTTTCTCCGGTCTGCATCAGGTCTTCAGGTGGTATTGAAGTCCATTATGAAAGCCATGGTACCTCTGCTGCAGATTGGCTTGCTGCTCTTCTTTGCCATCCTCATGTTTGCCATCATCGGCCTCGACTTCTACATGGGCAAGTTCCATCGCACCTGCTTCAGAATAGACACAGGTAAGCAAGAGGAGAACAAGGGAAACAAGTTCTTGCTGTATAGGTACAAGTTCATAGGACCTTAATCATCCCTATGTAGTTGCTAAGCACACATGGCTGATCTTGAGGCATTGTTTAGGAATTGTACAGTGACATAAAACTGAATCCATTTCTGCTCTGTTTACTGTGCTCCAGCACATCACATTATTGAGTAACTGATTGAGGTTTCTGTAAACAAAGCAAACTAAAATATGCATGCCCTTAGGCTACACTCAAGTTGGAAAAGGCTCCAACTCGACGAACAAGATTGTTTTCACAAGAGGGTGCCCCCTCTTGTATGATATATTCTAATTAGGTTGAAAGCTATACCAATGTCTCTAAAATGAATGGTGAGAGAAGACATTAGGTACTCCAAAGTTTTTCCTGGTCTGAGGCAGCTCTGCATTGAAGAAATTAATTTCTGTGACTATAAATGTACCAACAAAGTCATTGAAATATATTCTATTAAAGGAATTTTATCCTTATCCAGTAAGAATCAAAGATATGTTGAAAGAATTTGGTGATGCAGAGTTTAAGGAAATAAGGAAAAGTTATATCTCATTTTCTCTTCTTCTGAAGGTAAAAGAGAAAAATTTAAATGAAATTTACCCTGTTTACAACATATATTATGCATAGGATGGCATGTTTTTCTGTATCTCTAACGAAAGGTATGTTTACATAATACTTCCCCAGCCTTCTCTTAAAATACCTCTGCATGTGGTGTGTATGTGGTTGTAGACGAGCAAGCTGCAGATTTCCCCTGTGGCCTGGAGGCTCCGGCGAGGACCTGTGCCAACGGCACCGCCTGCAGGGAGTACTGGATCGGACCCAACTATGGCATCACCAACTTTGACAATATCCTCTTCGCTGTTCTCACAGTTTTCCAGTGCATCACTATGGAGGGATGGGTGGACATTCTCTATAACGTGAGTCCACTAAATGCTGTTTGTAAAGCACCATGTGTCATTCATATGGTTATATGTTTTTGGCATACTGCACTTGACATACTATTAGAACATACTATTTTGTTCTGGCTTACTAGTAGTATTGTGTGTGTGAGTGTGTAAGTACAGTATTTGAACACCCTGCTATTTTGCAAGTTCTCCCACTTAGAAATCTGAAATTAGTCTGAAATAGTCATTGTAGGTGCATGTCCAATGTGAGAGACATAATCTAAAAATCAAAAACCAGAAATAACAATGTCTGATTTTTTAATTATTTATTTGTATGATACAGCTGCAAATAAGTCTTTGAACACCTGTCTATCGGCTACAATTCTGACCCTCAAAGACCTGTTAGTCTGCCTTCAAAATGTCAACCTCCACTCCATTTATTATCCTAAATTAGATGCACCTCTTTGAGGTCGTTAGCTGCATAAAGACACCTGTCCACCCCATACAATCAGTAAGATCTAACTTCTAACATGGCCGAGACCAAAGAGCTGTCCAAAGACACTAGATTGTACAACTAATTGTATACCTCCACAAGGCTGGAAAGGGCTACGGGGAAATTGCCAAGCAGCTTGGTGAAAAAAGGTCCACTGTTGGAGCAACCATTAGAAAATGGAAGAAGCTAAACATGACTGTCAATCTCCCTCGGACTGGGGCACCATGCAACATTTCACCTCCTGGGGTCTCAATGATCCTAAAAAAGGTGAGAAATCAGCCGAGAACTACACGGGAGGAGCTGGTCAATGACCTGGAAAGAGCTGGGACCACCGTTTCCAAAGTTACTGTTGGTAATACTCTAAGACCTCATGTTTTGAAATCATGCATGGCACGGAAGGTTCCCCTGCTTAAACCAGCACATGTCAAGGCTCGTCTTAAGTTTGTCAATGGCCATTTGGATGATCCAGAGGAGTCATGGGAGAAAGTCATGTGGTCAGATGAGACCAAACTAGAACTTTTTGATCATAATTTCACCAACCGTATTATGAAGAAGAAGAATGTTGAGTACCATCTCAAGAACACCATCCCTACTGTGAACCATGGGGGTGGTATCATCATGCTTTGGGGGTGTTTTTCTGCACATGGGACAGGGCGACTGCACTGTATTAAGGAGAGGATGCCCGGAGCCATGTAGTGCGAGATTTTGGGGAACAACCTTCTTCCCTCGGTTAGAGCATTAAAGATGGGGTTGAGGCTGGGTCTTCCAACATGACGAAGCACACAGCCAGGATAACCAAGGATGGCTCTGTGAGAAGCATATCAAGGTTCCGGCGTGGCCTGCCAGTCTCCAGACCTAAACCCAATAGAGAATCTTTGGAGGGAGCTCAAACTCCGTGTTTCTCAGCAACAGCCCAGAAACCTGACTGATCTAGAGAAGATCTATGAGGAGGAGTGTACCAAAATCCCAGGAAAACTGCAGGAAACGATTGACCTCTGTAATTGCAAAAAAAAGGCTACTGTACTAAACATTAACATTGATTTTCTCAGGTTTTCAAATACTAATTTGCAGCTGTGTCATACAAATAAATTGTTAATAAATCATACATTGGGATTTCTGGATTTTTTTTTAAAGATGATGATGATTTCTAAGTGGGAGAACTTGCAAAATAGCAGGGTGTTCAAATACTTATGTGTATATATATATATATATATATATAGTATTGTACTATGCGATCTGGAATGGAGGGGTCATTCAATTCAATTTTATTTATAGTATCAATTTATAAAAAGAGTTATCTCGAGACACTTTACAGATAGAGTAGGTCTAAACCACACTCCAGAATTTACAAGGACCCAACAGTTCTAGTAGTTTCCTCCAAAGCAAGCAACAGTGGCGAGGAAAAACTTCCTTTTAGGCAGAAACCTCGGACAGACCCAGGCTCTTGGTAGGCGTTGTCTGACGGGCCGGTTGGGGTTAGAATGAAGAGTGGAAATAGCAAAAATAGAAATAGAAATAGTCATCTGTTCCATCACAGGGGGCTGCTGTCCAGCTAATGGCCCCCCATTCCTCCCTAAAATGTGAAATACACCTCAGACCCACAAAAATGTATTTAGTGTGAATGTACAGGCTAGTCTTTCCTGTGCATCTTTGCTGAGATATGACTACTCCTTCCGCTCCCAGCCTTACTCAGGGGTGGGGGGGGTAGAGACAAGCAAACAGTTGCAGTTACAGGAAATATTTGGACAGTGACACAATTTTCATAATTTTGGCTCTGTGCGTTAACACAATGGATTTGAAATGAAATCAAGATGAAATTGTAGTGCAGACTGTCAGCGTTAATTTTAGGGTATTTACATAAAAATTGGAGGAAGGGTTTCGGAATTGCAAACATTTTCATACATAGTCCCCTTATGTCAAGGAATGCACCAGTAAGCCCAGCAATACAAAAAGGCCCGTACGTCCACGGAAGACAGTCCATCACGCAGGATCCTTCCATGGTAAAGAAGAACCCCTTCACAACATCTAGTGAAGTGAAGAAGACTATCCAGGAAGTAGGCATATCATTATCCAAGTTTACCATAAAGAGAAGACTTCACAAGAACAAATACAAAGGGTTCACCACAAGGTGCAAACCATTAATATGCCTCAAGAATAGAAAAGCCAGATTAGAGTTTGCCAGAAGACGTTTTACAAAGCCAGACAAGTTCTGGAATAGCATTCTTTGGACTGGTGAAACTAAGATCAACCTGTACCAGAATGATGGGAAGAGAAAAGTATGGAGAAGGCTTTGGAAGGCTCTTTATCCAAAGCACACCACATCGTCTATAAAACAAGGTGGAGCCAGCATAAGACATGGCTTCCAGTGGCACTGGGTCACTAGTGTTTATTCATGATAAACACATGATATCAGAAGATGGTGCTTCCTGAAATAAGGGGACTATGTATGAAAATGAGTGTAATTCCTAAACCCTTCCTACAATTGTGAAGTAAATACCTTTAAATTAAAGCTGAAAGGCTGCACTACAATTTCATTTCGAGTATTTCTTGTGTCACTGTCAAAATATTTTCCACTGTAAGTCAAGCCTGTCGAGGATGACTGACTCACAGCCACAGCTCCCATAAGAACCAAAGTACGGCAACTTAACTGCTAGCATGAAAAGAGTCACTGCGTTCTCGCATTTGCATAAAATCAGAATTATATTATGTCAAGGTAACAATTATGCAATTGGATAAATTATTAAACTGCTGTGGTGGGAAAATAATTTGTGTTTAGCAGTGTGAGCTTCATAGTAGTATTGAAAGAGGGAAACGGAGTAAGAGAAGAGAGAAGAGAGAGAGGAGCGGAGGGAAGTTGAAAATATAATCAATAGTAGTTTAGTTGCTGAGAGCAAGAAAAGTTGTGGTAGATGTCAAATACTCTGTCACACATGTAAATAGCAAATGGACAGCAGGACAGAGCTATAAATTAGCTTTTTTACCCAAATGCAAGCGAGAAAGCAGATTGAGCAGGTCATTTGAATAAGAGTATATTCGAGTAGAAATAAATATATGTGACTATGGCCTCACACTTATATCAAGGGAACACCATTTAATTCTTATTTGAAATGAATTGAATTTGGATCTTTTTGGCATCTTTTTCTTTATGATAATCAATTAGTTTTTTTTCCAGTGCAGCAATGAAATGCACATTTTACATTTAAATTAGCTGCCAGTTGGATGCCGAGTTACCTAAATTGAGTCAGGAGAGTATGGGTTTCACCATCTTCAGTGTCAGTCTGCTGCTACCCAAACTGCTGTTTGCTAACTTGGTAACATGATGAATAATTCCCATTAGACAGAGGTGTTAATCCAGAATTAGTCCATATGGGGCGTAAATGGTAGGGGTTAAGATGATTCCTTCATCCATCCTTAGACTTCCCTTTTTCCTGTCTTCCGGATCACTGACAGGCTGGTAATGCACTCTGACCGCACAGGCTTGTTCTGGCTGAATATGAGTGGTGGATTCGCTGATTGAATTGTCAAAGGAGGAGTGACGGCTGTCTCATTTCCTGCCGCTGTGGGACCCAGCTGTGTCCTCTTTATCAAAGTGGCAATCCATCATGGCCTGACAACTCCCTCGTCTGTCCCTGCCAAAGCTCTGACTCTTTGTTCAGGATGAAGCAGGAGAGCAAACCCCTGACTGTTGATTTCTCCTTAGCACCTTTTAGCCATAAACTGTCACGTCTCGTCCCTGTGTCAAGTTTTTTTTTTTGTTCATTTCATGTTTTCTTTTTTTTTTTTACTTTCCTGTTTTATTTTGTAGGTTCTCTGTTCTCCGTTGTGTTGTCTTATTTTATTTCCTGTTGTATATTTTCCCGCCTGTGTGATTACCTGTCCCCGTCCCAATGTTTTACACCTGTGTTGCATTGTATCCCCTGTCTTGTGTGTTTAAGTTCTATTTTCATTTTGCCCTAGTGCAAGATTATCCGTTTCTCATGTGTGCAGATTTTGAGCATTTCTCCCTGTGTTCCTGAGTTTTTGATTCCCTTAGGTTTTGAATCCTGCCTGTTTCCCGGATTTTCCCTTTGCCTGCCAAAACTGAAAACTGTTGCTGCTTTTATTAGCTTGCTGTCTAGCTTTTATTAGCTTGCTCATAAAACCATTGTATTTAACCTTTACTCAGTCGTGCATTCTTGGGTCCATTCTCTGTGTGCGTTATAGTACAATCTTGCCACATTCATGGACTCCGCCGACTCGAGTAAAGTACAAAGAGGAAAAAAAAAAAAGAGTACAAAACGCTCTTTTCGGTCTCAAGGACACAGGCTTCAGTTGGGGTAACAGAGAGCTATGTGAGCAAATGTCTCTCCTGACTACGTATATTCAAGCTATCCAGTCTCCCGCTGCGTCCCCAGCCTCTCAAAGCTCAACATACACGGTTACTTCTGCTGGTCCCACAGTCGGGGATGGTTCGGCTGCTTCTCCATTTGTCTGTCAGTTCCACTTCTCTCCTTCATCTGTCTCGGCCTGAACGCTTCTCCGGCGAGTCTGGTGACTGTAACGCAGTGTGGATTACATTTTGAGCTCCGTTCTTTCCGCTAATCATCTGATCAGGCTAAAATTGCTTACCGGATTTCACACCTGTCTAGTTGAGTTTTTTCACCACCTAAGGGGTGGCTGTACTCTCTCTCTTCCCCTGAGACTCAGTCCATGAAGGACTACATCGATTCAGCTCTGGATGCTGGCATCATCCGACCCTCTTCCTCACCAGCTGGAGCTGGTTTCCTCTTTGTGAGGAAGAAGGACAAGTTGTTACGGCCATGCATTGATTATCGTGGACTTAATGACATCATGGTGAAGAACAGGTACCGGCTCCCATTGATTATCGCTGCGTTTGAGTGACTGCAGCGTGCTACCATTTTTACCAAAGTTGATTAAAGAAATGCTAATCATTTAGTGAGGATCAAGGAACAAATTGAAGACAGGATTTAACACTCCCAGTGGACATTAAGAGTAATGGTCCTGCCTTTTGGATAAACTAAAACTCCGGCTGTTTTCCAGGTATTTGTTAATGATGTTCTCAGGGATATGTTGAATGTGTTTGTGTTTGTGTACCTTGATGACATTTTGATCTTCTCCCAAAACTGGAATGAGCATATATACAACATGTATGTGCTGTTCTGGGGAGATTACTTGATCATGAACTTTTTTTTAAAGCAGAAAAATTTGAGTTTAATGTTCCCAAGGAACATGAACATCCCTTCCTGGGATATGTGGTGGCCATGGGACAGGATTGGCCTGTCCCCACCAATTGCAAGGAGGTTCAAAGTTTTCTAGGATTCACTAATTTCTACAGGACGTTTGTCAGAAACTTCAGTTCTGTTGCTTCTCCATTACTTGTTCTCATTGAGTGGAATCCTCAAGCAGAAGCGGCCATCCAAACCCTCAAGGAGCATTTTGTCAGCATTTTGTCAGTTCTGGTCCTGCCGGATCCTGGTCGTTAGTTCGTGGTGGAGGTTGGATGCCTCCAATTTTGGTCTGGGTGCGGTCTTCTCTAAATGCCTTCCCTCAGATGGTAAGCTGCATCCTTTTCTCTTCTGCGAACTATTACTGTCAAGTTGGCCTTGGAGGTCTTTTTCATTTGGTTGAAGGTCTGAGTCTTGGCACTGCTTCAGTATTTTACCTCTTTGGTGTGAAACCTAGACTGGCATTACTTCACTGTCATAGGGCTTGAGTTTGTCATGACACATTACTGTGCTGTGTTTTGGGATCTTAAATCTTGTTCAGTACCAGACCACGGCGTACTGCAACAATCAGGGGGCCCTTCCATAGTGCATGGAGCTTTGGACTTAGTCCTTTCTTTTTCGTGTCATCTTTGACAAACACAGGTCTCCACCACTATTGGATTATTCTCTTGCTCAAAGGTCATGCACTTTTTGTCTGTCGCTTTTTTGCAAGACGGAGGTGCTCTTTTGCCATACTGTGCACTTCTTTTAAGCCTTCTTCCAGATTATAGAGGAAATCCGCTACTTCCAGGGGGTTGGCTTGGAGTTTTTCGGTACCAGACTGGATATCCTGTGGTTGATGGAACTCCCTGCCAAGCATAAGTCTGTTGGGTGTGAACCCTGTTACTGTGTGTCTTGAACTGCGGCAGGCAGTTAACCCTAACCCTAGCCCTACCCGGGCAAGCAGTGGCAATTGCTTGACACAGTTCTTTTGGTCTTGGTTCACATAACACCAAAAAGCCTCTGCAGCAAGATCCTATTGAACCGCTCTACCTGTCTGTTAGAGGAGGGTTGGTAGGGGTAGTCCTGGTCTTGGTAATCTGCAGGAGCTTGCACACATTTCTAAAATGCAAACCCTCAAAATTACGGCCTTGACCCGTGTGTAAATTGAGGGGGCCTCCAAACCTTCATACACTATTCAATTTATTTATAGTATAGTATCATATATCATATATATCATATATAAGCTTTATCAAAAAAAAGCTACACTAGCTTTCTTGCAGTTGTTTTAGCACCTTGGTCAGGGACAGGGAACGCTTCGACTCATCTGGTGAACAAGAATGTACTTGTTATGTCCAGAGTTGGACATAGGTAAAGGTGTCTTCCACATCGCGTGAAATACCACCTAACTCATGCCACGGGCTTGTCAAACTCACCGAATTATTACTTCTTGCTGGTGCTGTAGAACGCAATCCCGGACCACAACCAACAACAGCAACAACAACACCGAATCCAGGCCCACATCCTTGGCGGTCCACTAACATGGATCCCATTGTTAGCCACGCAGCACAACTTCTTTGGCTGGCCTCACCTGTCAGTGGGACTACCAGTGGTCTGACTAATTTAGCCTCACAGCCAATTGATCCAGGGCTGAGGTGTCGGCTTGCAACCTTTTTTGCTCTTGTTTCCCAGAGGCCTTACTTGTGGCAGAGACAGTTCATCAGATGATGTGATGTGACGGTGGCTCCTGTCATACCAGCAACCCGTGGTTCCAGGTTGCAGAGTGTCACTGTTTTTCCTTCTCCTATCTACGAAGCCCATGAGAAGGTGCCCCGGAATGGTGACAAACGTGGTGGCAGGCGCATGACTTTCTCTTCTGACAACGAGGTTGGCCAGATGCCGGAGGAGACGGTCACAGACTTTAAATCAGATTTTAAATTAAGTTTTAGTTAGAAAGGTTTACATTTCCTTCATCTTAATGTTGGAAGTCTTCTTGAGATGATTAGACAACTGGGGAAACAATCAGAGATCAGAGTTATAGAAAAAGTTGGTTAGATGAAACCATAAGTGATAAATTGCCATTAATAGTTAAGGTATAGTGAGGAAGGACCAAAATAGAAAAGGGGGCGGGGTTTGTGTATTTTTACTATAGATTTGATATTACTATTGATTTAGAGATTACTTGGATGGACATACTGTATGTTTACCAAAAAACAATCCCATCTTATTTGGGTCTTGCTACAGACTGCCAGGCCATGTTATGATGAGTTGGAACAGGTCCTCTTGAATTTATCAGACGAAGAGAGCTCAAAGATGATATTAATGGGGGATATGAACACAAATGTGTCGGGCAGTGCTCAACCTTCCAGCAAAATTCTGTAGGACCCGTGTCACTCGTTTGGTCTTAAACAGTTGGTAAAACAGTCCAAAAGGATAAGCAAGACTTGTAAGAGTATTATTGATCTGATCTTAGTTTCAGACAAAACTTAAATATCTCAAAGTGGTACTATTTCTTTACTAATACTACTACTATAACTTACTAAAACCTATTAATCTCACAAGACTGAACTATCCAGATCATTTAATCATTACTCCCAGGAAACATTCAAGAGGCTGCTTGATGAGGTGGATTGATCTCTGGTGTTTAAATTGTTCATGTGTTAATAATACATAGTCAGAGTTTAAAGACAGATTTTTTAAAATCATTAACAAGGTAACCCCTCTTAGAGAGATCAGAGTTAAACAGCGTTTTATTACATGTTTTGACAAAGTCAAACATGATACTGTTAAATCCAGAGAAAAGGCTCTTACAACTTTTAATTGAACAAAAAATTATGATGATTTTATTTTACATAAACAAGCGAGAAATATGACTCAGGAACTTGTTAGAGAAGCAAAATCAACACACTTATAGGATATATCAAATAATAAAGATAACTCTAAAACGTTGTGGACAACCTTAAAGGATTTTCGAGGCCGCTAAAATAAATGCTAGGAAACCAAGAACCAAAGGATTAAAAATGAATGGTGGCCTAAATTTCAATATTGAAGAGGTTGCTAATCATTTTAATACTTACTTCAGTTCTATAGCAGAACAGCTGGTTTAAAAGCTGCGGCCTTCCTTTGAGTTATTTAGCACTGATAGGGTGAAATCGTACTAAAATATACTTGGTGTAATGCCCAACTCATTCTCTTTAAGGAACGTTGAGTATGGTGAGTTGGAAAAAAGGCTCTTATAACCAGACTGCTCCAAAGGCCCTGGGTTGTTTTTTTTTACGAGATGACGCTGCCTAACTAGCCTCTTACATCTCCCATATTTTAAACGTGTCTGTTCAATCTGGTGTTTCCCGATGACCTCAAGAACGCCAAGATAGTTCCTCATTTAAAAACGGAAACAGCCACGACCCTGTTAACTACAGACCAGTCTCTTTTTTTGTGCACAGTCTTAACATTGTTTTGAAAAGTCGGTCAATGAGCATTTAAATGAATACATGAATACTAATAACCTCATGTTTAAATTCCAATCCGGATTCAGGAAATCCCATTCTACCAAGTCATGCCTACTCTATTTATCCGAAATCATATGCAGGAAAATAGACATAAATCTCGGTGGAATGGTGTTATTGGTTCTGCAAAAGGCATTTGATACGGGGATTCATGACAGACTGATTGCTAAACTTGAGGCCGTGGGGGCAGACAACTCCACCTGTAGGTGGTTTAGGTCTTACTTATCAGGGAGGGAACAACAGGTAGTCTTAGGGAGAGTGCTGGCAAATGCGGCAATCCTCAAGGAAGCATTCTAGGTTGATTCTAGTTTATGTGCCCTGTGCCCAGATATGACAGGCAGGCAGAAGAGTATGAAGCTGAGGGTTAATTTGAAAAAAGAGCCCAAGGACACACAGGGATAAAAATGCCAAAGACAGAATTCTAACTCTCAGAAATTCAAAAGGTCATGCAGAAAGAAAACCAAAAACAGGAACAATGACACCGGTAAGACTCACGAGGGGAAGGCGGATCACAGGGAAGGCAAACGTGGAACAAACCATCTGGAAAACACAAACTCACTAAACGATCTGACAAGAGACAAAGGGAACACAGAGGTTAAATACAAAGCAATATACCAAAATCATGACACCCTGCTGTTTAATTTTAAGTTTCTCCTTGTAATGAAGACTTTCAAATGGCTTTTTGAAAGAAGCCTGGAGTCCAGCCCAGCCCACTCCTCCAGTGACCCCCCAGAGATGCTGAGCTTCCTTGACTTGAGCGCAGCATTTATCCAATGACCTTCTAGTTTCAAAGCACTTAAAAATTAGTTGAAAGCAGCCCCATTGAAGTCCAACAGGGAAATGCACTGTGACGCTATGGGAATGTATGAGAAGGAAATTGAGTAATTCAGTGAATGTACTGTAACGCATTTTTAGTCAATAATATGTTAACACAATAGTAATTATTTGACCAATAATTTTCTGTCATTTGCAGTCTTAAAGAAACACCTCTGTTTTTGGTCTTTACATGGGATTAGTTGAACCTAAGAAAAACATAGATACACTTCTTATTATGGCATCAACAAGTGTGGTGGAGTGAAGTGAAAAGTATTAACAGTGTTTTCTTTGTCTTTGCATTTGTGGTGTTTAGGCCAATGATGCCTCAGGGAACACGTGGAACTGGCTTTATTTCATCCCCCTCATCATCATCGGTTCCTTCTTCATGCTCAACCTGGTGTTAGGTGTGCTGTCAGGGTGAGTACAAACTGTGTGGATGACCTAAGAGATATTCTTTACGTTTTACCAAGATTAACCTCAATCGTAACTATGGATGTGCATGATTAGTGGACTCAAAATTCAAATTCAAATTAAAGCTGCAAGCAGCGATGAACGGGCCCTCGCCTCTATGCAGGTTGGGCTACTGGCAGAGGCCAATCTTTGTG
>NC_048411.1:8247595-8250760 GCF_013103735.1 Etheostoma cragini | reverse complement strand
ACGTGGGCGCCAATTTTTGTGAGTTTTCGTATATATTGAGGCCGTCAAAAATGTGGGCAAGTGCTAGGGGGCGCTATAATGTAATGTGTAATCAGATGAAAGAGTTTCATATCCTGCATCTGGCTGCAAGATTGGGAGAGTTTTCGTGGATCCTAAGGTCCTCAAAAACGTCCTTGAAAAATGAAACATTTTGCACGAAATTCGCCATATCGTAAATTATAAATTTTTTAGATTTTTTCTAAAAATAGCTTGATACAGTTCCAGATGATACGCATCATCCCTGAAAAATTGGTTAGATAAATTATGAAATTTGTTGTTGTCAGGGTGCATGTTAGGTGGCGCTATGGAGCACTCGGTCATTGCCCAAGCCCAATCACTACAGAACTCTGTCATTTTTTATGGGTCCGACATGTGTGCAAGTTTTTACGACTTTAACCACATGAGAAAGCCCTCAAAAATGAGTGCAACGGTGCGGAATAATAATAATAATAATAATAATAATAATAATAATCCCTACAAAAACAATAGGTTCCTTGCACTTCGTGCTAGGACACCGTTGGTGCCCTAGCACTCGTGCTCGGGCCCTAATTATCACAAACACAATCATACACAGTACAATGTGCAGTGAAATTCATTGTGTCCCTGTTCTGGCTTAATGACACAATAACAATAAAATCCATAAAAATAGTTAAATACAACACAATGGAGTAAGATAATAGAAAATGAGGTGGTGAGTGGGGGCCTAGCCACAGACTGAGGGAAGAAGGTCCTCCTCATCCTCTCTGAGGAGTAGTAACAACAGGCAGTTGTTACTCAGGCAGTAACAACACCTCTCTGATGGCAGCAGAGAGAACAGTGAGTTGCCGGGGTGACTGGGTTCTCTGAGAATCTTTGTGGCCTTAGAGACATGGTGGCCCACTTGCACTACCTAGGGTCTGCTGGTTAGAAAGTCAAGGACCCAGCTGCACAGGAAGGAGTGCAGACCTAGGTCGCTTAGTAAAGTCGCCAGTCTAGTGGGTGTCAAATGCTGCTCTGCACCCTGTGACAGTGTCACCACCGGCTCTGCTGTCCCAGAGGCATCCCAGTCGTTGTCATAAGCCTCTACATGACTTTCATAAACATCATGCAAAGCACATCAGGTCAGAACCAGAGATTTCAGAACCAGAGATTAGTTGTACATGACAGAATGCTCTGAAACACAAACGGTACACAGCATACATATTTCGGTGTGTAATCATGGTTGCTAAAGTTCATGTACTTTACATAGCGTATAGTAAATAGTGACCGGGGCCCCTAACACATGCAAATGTTAGCTAACGTTACCAGGAAACTTAACTTACCCTTTTGTGTCGGTGAACAATAGTCATGTTGACGTCTGAACTCCGTTGGAATTCCCAAACTCAAAAATATCGGCCGATAGTCGAACCTCGGATTGAAGAGGAACAATGCAGATTCCGTCCTGGCCGTGGAACAACGGATCAGATCAGAGAATCCGAGAATCTTTCTGGGATCAGAGATATTGTGGGAGGTGCTGCAGGAGTATGGGATGAGGGGATAAAAGATGAAACTAGTGGCTAAATTTAAAATAAAACCAAGCATATAAATAAAAAGGGAACAGCTCTTATCCCAAGTGAAGGAGTTTAAGTACCTTGGGGTCTTGTTCGCGAGTGAGGGGACCATGGAGCGTGAGATTGGTTGGAGAATCAGAGCAGCCGGTGCGGTATTACATTTCGTTAATCGCACGAAAAGAGAGCTGAGCCAGAAGGCAAAGCTTTCGATCTACCGGGCAATTTTCGTTCCTACCCTCACCTATGGTCATGAAGGCTGGGTCATGACCGAAAGAACGAGATCCAGGGTACAGGCGGCCGAAATGGGTTTCCTCAGGAGGGTGTCTGGCGTCTTCCTTAGAGATAGGGTGAGAAGCTCAGTCATTCGAGAGGAGCTCGGAGTAGAGCCAGTTGAGGTGGTTCGGACATCTGGTAAGGATACCTCCTGGGCGCCTCCCTAGGGAGGTGTTCCAGGCACGTCTAACTGGGAGGAGGCCTCAGCGAAGACCCAGGACGAGGTGGAGAGATTTTATCTCCAACCTGGCCTGGGAACGCCTCGGGATCCCCCAGTCGGAGCTGGTTGATGTGGCACGGGAAAGGGAAGTTTGGGTTCCCCTACTGGAGCTGCTGCCCCCGCGACCCGATACTGGATAAGCGGATGAAGATGGATTGATGGATGTGGATGGCCGACGTGCTGTTGTGAGTTACGTTGAAAATGACATCATCACACGTAGCAATGCTGACCAGCCACGCTGAGGCGTTACTTAATCTGCAATGGAAAACGGACGCAGAGTGCGTCGAGTCGAGTAGAGACGAGACAAGGCGAGTCGAGCTGTTACCAGCAGTGGAAAAACGCCCAAATAGGCCGTGAGATGGAGAGGTTGAATAGTACAGTGAATACAGGTCCTGCTTGGTCAACACAGGCTTTTCAGGACACAGCCATTAATGATGGTCCAGCTGCCTTCCTGATGTTTACACCTATGAATGTCTTCCTAGGAGCAGTGTCAGTGTTTGCTTTTGTTGGGATATAAACAGCGCTTATGATAACTGCAGAGCTGCCAACTTTTCCCAAAACCTTGGAGTGAGATTTGGGGGGGCCGACCCATATTTTGCCGCGTACAAAGGACTTTATCCTTCAGGGTTTAAATTGGGATTTGTTATAGGTGGGGGGGGATGGGGCTCTCCCTAGGGGGGGTCTGGGGTTATGCCCCCCCAGGAAATTATTTTTTGAAAAATACACCGTTAAATGGCACTTTCTGGAGAGTTTTTTTTGCAAAAAAATGTAGAAATCAAGTGTTACATGATATATGCAAAACTGTAGGGTTAAGAGCCTTTGCATTGTTGTAGTATCAAGAGGTTTTAGGGTATTTAGCATTTACATTATTAATTTCTAATGATATAAGAACTGACCCAGACAATATGCCAAAAATAATGAACCACAGGAAGAGACAGGAGCATATATCAGCAACAGCTGAGAAGATTTGGGTCTGTGGTGAACAGGTTAATTAATGAGAGGGATAAACTAAGACCACTGAAATTCTAAAGAAGGAGAACCACTGAGTTACATAAATTCTAATCCTTTAACCTTTGTGCCAAGGTTCAGTAATGTTTGGCCCTC
>NC_048411.1:8240092-8247495 GCF_013103735.1 Etheostoma cragini | reverse complement strand
CCCCCCCCCCCCCCCACTTACTGTATTTACTTTTTGAGGAAAATAAAGACTATTGTTCATTTTATGAAACATTGAATGAATTATTTATAGTTACATTTAGAGATGCACAGAGGTTAGGGAAGCACAATAAAGGCCCAACGTTGCAGTATCGTATATATAGTATAGTATATATAGTTTTGTATATGTAGTATAGTATAGCTCAGATGTGTTTCATCAGATTTCTGTTCATGTTTACAACTTTGTGCACATGCAAAATATAACTCCTCCCATCTCTGTTGTCCGAGATTTGGAGAATTGTAATATAGTCTGCTGTGCATGTCATTGCTCCTCTGATATGGTGGGTCTCATGCAGACCGTCTGACTGACACAGAGACCCATTTGGGTCTCTGGTCTCTGACATAGTTTAGAGGTGACTGTATGCTGTTCATTATCGGAGTTCCATGCACAGATGCAACGCGTCACTGCCCCCAGCAGAGCGAGTCCTCTAAAATGAACTAAAGTTGCTACGCTACCAGCCGCGCTGCTCACCTCTATCTTTACAGAGAGAGTGGTCACGAAGCGACGGACGGGTCTGTGATACTCAGAGCTCATACTTGAAGCCAGGGAGGGCTCTTTAACTCCCCCTCAGTCTCTGAAAGCACAACTAGTCGATCGCGAGTGGCTCAACAGGTAGATCCACAGATAAACTCATCTTTCAGAAAATTTTACCGACTGGGTTGACACTTCAGCGTGAGAAATCGGGGGTGTGGCGTGTGAGCGTGTGAAACCAGTCAAATGCGTGTGTCTCACGGCCAATGCGTGAGAGTTGGCAGCCCTGTAACTGAGCTGAACTCCCTATGCTTGGTCTATCACGTTAGCTAATTCGTAGTGGGTAACATAAGATTACGACATCAACATGCTCAGTAATTTTTAGTATGCTAGTTTTGACCACGGTTAACAACTTTGGGCTAAACCACAAATTCATCAGTAACGTTAACTGTATAGATAGATGACAAATCTAATGGTTATTTAGCTAGCTAGCACACCATGGTCTGTCAGCCTCACTCTCCCGGCGCTGTGAGGCTTCAGTCGGGATGAGAGCTGACAACAGCCTCGCAGACACATCCACAGTCAGCCCCCAGCCAGCTAGCAACCAGCCCGGTCAGTGGCAGTTCACTTTTAGCCTTCTTTACAGTAAGCTACATTTAAAGACAAAACAATTAAGGCACCAAAAGTACTAATACTAATAGTAATTTAAAGATGTGATAGCAGTGGATCTGGATGGGAGGGATAACTCTGGGAGTTGGAAGGGGTGTCTCGCGATTCTGCCTTCTCACTCCGCACTACATATCGTTGCAGCCCTATTGGTCTGGTATTTTGGGTGTTATCATATATCCGTAAGGCAGATCATGTTGCAGTCTCGTATGTCCATCCATGGTATTTAATTCTGGCTCTGAGCTAATCCGGTTTGTTTTCTAATGACTAGCTAGCAGGATGCTGGGCAGTGGTGTGCAGTCGGCGCTGTTCCTCCGCCTGTTTCTGATGCCTGCCCGTTTACCTCTAATCCTTCTCAATGACCTGTTGCTAGTTGTTATTGTTGGCTCTGCACACGGTCTCGCTGGGCCAGCTTGGATCGAGCGTGAAATTTTCAGTGAGATGGCATGAGTCCTGTATGTTTAGAGTGTCTTTCTGTTCAGGTTACAGTAGTAGATTTTGTAAAAACAAACAAATAGACGGAGCAGGTAGTGGGGCAGGGACACCTACCGCCAGCTAGTGGATTAGTCGATTAAACGTTGCTACCCTGGCTAGTTGGCACCAGAAATACCTGTTGGTTAAACTTATTAAAACGATTACGTATCTCTCGCTCTCCAGCTGAGACCACCAGTCCATCCCACCAGCCTTCAATCCAGGGACATGGCTACTAGGGACGGGCATTTTCAGTTAGGATCAGCACCTCTAAATCTGAAGCCATGGATCTCAGCAGGAAATCGGCACAATGGGTGTGGTATTACATTCATCATTCATTTATCGCACTGTTGTGACGAAAAGAGACAAAAAAAGAGAGCCAAAAGGCAAAGCTCTCGATCTACCAGGTAGTTTTTGTTCCTACCCTCATCTACAGTCATTAAAGCTGGGTCATGACCGAAAGAACGAGATCCAGGTTACAAGTGGCCAAAATGGGTTTCCTCAGGAGAAGGGCTAGCGTAGCCCTTAGAGATAGGGTGAGAAGCTCAGTTATCCGTGAGGAGCTTGGCGTTGAGCCGCTGCTTCTTCACGTTGAAAGGAGCCAGTTGAGTTGGTTCGACATCTGGTAAGGATGCCTCCTGGGCGCATCCTTACCAGATAAGAGCCTCCTCTGATTACGTATTGCCAGTCGATGTACAGTATATTCAATTTTTTATATTTAAGTGTGCTGTAGTGTACAGGGGTGGCTGTGGCTCAGTGGTAGAGCGGCTGCCTGCCAATTGGAATTGGTTGGCCCTGCAGTCCCATGTCTCAGTGTCCTTGGGCAAGAGACTGAACCCCAAGTTGCCCCCGAGCTGTCATCGGAGTGTAAATGTATTTGAGTGTTTATCTGATGAGCAGCCTTGGCCACAGTGTATGTGTGTGAATGGTTCCTGTGCAATGTATAACCGCTTTGAGTAGTTGTTAAGACCAGAAAAGTGCTATGTAAATGCAGCCCATTTAGATTTGTATGATAAGTGGCTTTTGACTGTTGGTGTTTCTATTCACAGTGTTTAGAGTTGGCTCTAAACAAGGTCAACAAGCCAGAGAAAGAGACATTGTGTGAGAGTGAAAAAGAAAGAACAGTGGTGGTGGAGCGAGTTAGAGAGTGAATGAAAAGACTGATGAAATAAATGTTATTTTCAGATTTTTTCCACAGCGGTTATGTTGTAAAATACTGTAAATAATAAATGATCATACTAACCTTGAAAGAAGAAGAGAAGAAATTGCATTACAGAGCCATAGCTAAACACATTGAAGGCATGCCCAGGCGATGCATTCTTTAGGCAGCCACTTTATCTTGGGACAGGTTTAGGTCTCAGAGTTAGAAAGCTGAAATTTAAGCTTACCTGTAAAAATATTTGGCTATAGTTTTTAATGTTTTGAATCTGAATTTGCAAAACTAAAATTGTATATAGTAGGTGTCCATAAGTCATTAGTATTGATTATTGCAATTTATCATTTTAACGTTTACAGCCTCCAGCTTGGCATTAGCCACTTGCATTCATACAGAGCGAAAGACTTGACAAAAGCTTTAGGGGGCATCTACATGGAAACACTTTTCCTCCAAACAAGTAAGCACGCTGCCTGAAGACTTACTTTTTTGAAACCTGGACAGAAAAGCCACATACTTGCATATTGATGATGTCATTGCCACACC
This sequence comes from Etheostoma cragini, assembly GCF_013103735.1. NCBI lineage: Eukaryota > Metazoa > Chordata > Actinopteri > Perciformes > Percidae > Etheostoma > Etheostoma cragini. Next base: position 8,244,131 of record NC_048411.1, on the reverse strand, counting down.
CCTCAACCTTTAGCCTTCAACGTATTACCCCGCCACGACGTCTCCTAACAACAGTATTGAGGTATGAGTTACAGCTGTCGGTCCACAGAAACAATTCTGGTTTCCTTGCACTAGCAATTTTTCGCGTCTTCTTCTTGTGTTATGGTTTCTTCTTCTACTGCCTGCTTGTATACAGCTCACAAGCTTTATGTGCATGCTCCACCTCTTCTTCTCATTTTGGCTATCTTGTCCTCTCTGTTCACTGCTCTGTTTACAAAAGTTGTCGGATGGTTTGACAGTTACTGGGGAGGTGGAAGGTCAATGATGCTGTTTGGCAGGGGCATGCGGTGGCCATGTCACTGTTTAAAGGCCACGATCTGAGCTTCACAGCAGGCAGGAGAGCAAATATATGCAGGGTTGAGAGGCTGCAGACCCCCATGGGAGATCAGGGCCCTTCACTCAGCTTTTATCCCAACAGTGTTGGCAGGCTGAGATAAGATGCAGCTGTGATCAAATATAAACAGTATATTCTGAAAAATTCGCAGACATGTTAGCTAAAACACAGTTTTAAAGTGGTAAGAAAGTTTGCTATTGTCTTTAGCGTTTGCTGGTCTGTTTTGTTTTTCTTAACACATCATACTATTTATGACCATTATTAAGCTCCATTAAGAGTATACAGGAAGAAAATGAGATACCATAACACTTTTATTTATATAATATAATAATTTTATTTATAGTATATAATATTATTATTTTATTTATAGTATCAATTCATAACAAGAGTTATCTCAAGACACTTTACAGATAGAGTAGGTCTACACCACACTCCAGAATTTACAAATGACCCAACAGTTCTAGTAGTTTCCTCCAGAGCAAGCAACAGTGCCACAGTGGCGACAAAAAACTTCCTTTTAGGCAGAAACCTCGGAATAATGTAGACCCCAATAGTTTCTGGGCTGAAAGAATCATGGATGGAATTGCGAATTTTCATTGTGCAGTAGCCATACAACAAATTGTGCTTGTGCAGCCTCTAAAACCATACTTTCACACACACACTCACACAATAAATAAAATAAGATTGTTCAGTTCTGTGATGGCCCTGGGGATAAAACTAAAAGCCTGATACTCCCTGCCAGAGGGACGCAGGGAGAAGAGACGGTTTGAGGGGTGTGTTTCATCCTGCTGAATATTGTGCGCTCAGGGGAGGCAGCGGGTCTTAAAGATGCCGTCCAGTGGGGGCAGGGGAAGTTTTTTTGAGCAGATCTTATGATTCGATTGAGGGATTTACTGTCTTTCCCTGTGCAGTTGTTAAACCATGCAGTCACATAGCATGTTATGACACTCTCAATGGTAGAAGATCTTAAGCAGCTCAGCACACAGGTTGCTCCTCTTGAGTATTCGTAAAAAGCAGTGCCGCTGACACACTCAAGCCTTTGAGATCATGATCCCCAAGAACTTAAAAAAGGAGACCTTTTCCATAGCCTCACCATTCATGATGAGGAAGTGTCCTCCTTACACCTTCTGAAGTCAACTATGATTGTTTTCTTGACATTCAGGGTGAGATTGTTGTCTTTGCACCATCCTGTCAGTCTGTCAACTTCATCTCTGTAGGCGTTCTTGTCGCTTTTAGAAATTTCTCCCACTGCAGTTGTGCAAATTTTATCATTGTATTCAAGGGGTGGGTGGAGATGGAGTCATACGTGTAGATGGAATAGAGCAGCGGGCTCAACACGCAGCCTTGTGGTGCTCCATTGGCGAGGGACAGGCTCGAGGATTGGTGTGGGCCTAGTTTCACTGTCTGTGGGGTTCAAAAGTTTGGGCACCCCAGGTAAAAATTTGTATTAATGTGCATAAAGAAGCCAAGAAAAGATGGAAAAATCTCCAAAAGGCATCAAATGACGGATTAGACATTTGTATTATATATCACAAAAAGTTAGATTTTATTTCCATCAGTTACACTTTCAAAATAACAGAAAACAAAAAAATGGTGTCTGCAAAAGTTACGGCACCCTGCAGAGTTAATACCTCTTTTGATTCTTGTTTGAGAATTATTTCTTCGCCCATTCTTCCTTCCAAAAGTCTTCCATTTCTTAATTACATTCCAAACGGAGGATATCGGCATCTGAAAACTCTTTGCTATCTTCTTATAGCCTTCTCCTGCTTTGTGAGCGTCACCTTTTTTCAGTTTGAGTTTTCTAGATCAGTGATTCCCAAAGTGGGGGTCGGGACCCACAGGGGGGTCGCGAGCCAGACAGGGGGGGTCGCAAGTTGATTTCCAGGAATAAGATAACAATTTAAAAACGATTAGAAATAGCAGATGTTAGCCATGATTTTAACAAAAGTTAAACTAGTGGCTAAATTTAAAATAAAACCAAGCATATAAATAAAAAGGGAACAGTGAAGGAGTTTAAGTACCTTGGGGTCTTATTTGCGAGTGAGGGGACCATGGAGCGTGAGATTAGTCGGAGAATCAGAGCAGCCGGTGCGGTATTGCATTCTGTTTATCGCACCGTTGTGACGAAAAGAGAGCTGAGCCAGAAAGCTCTCGATCTACCGGGCAATTTTCGTTTCTACCCTCACCTATGGTCATAAAGGCTGGGTCCCTGGTGGGACACTTAATATGCTGTCTATACTTTGGAAGTTCATGGCTGAGGTTTGCTCTGTTGAAGTCGCCAAGGACAATGAGCAGGGAGTCAGGATGTTTTTTCTCCACGTTAGTTATCTTGTCGGCCAGGTGCAGTAACGCCTCACTAACACAGGCTAGAGGTGGGACGTAGACGGTGATCAGAATGAACGAGGAAAACTACTACGGTGAATAAAAGGGTTTGCAGTTTATCAATAGTGACTTTAAGTGGGGGCATGATTTTATCAGCACTGTGACATATGTACACCAACCTTTGTTTATGTAGAGACAGAGTCCGCCTCCATTTGTTTTCCCCGTGAGCTCCAGTACTCAATCCGCCCGGTAAAGTTGAATCCCAGGAGGAGAAGTGCGCTGTCCGGGATGCACCGAGTGAGCCAGGATCTGGTAAAGCAGAGGGCAGCAGATCTGCAAGTTCAATTCAATTTTATTTATATAGCGCTAGATCACAACAACAGTTATCTCTTCGCGCTTGTCATAAAAGAGCAGGTCTAGACCGTATTCTGTGATGTTATTTACAGAAACCCAACAGTTCCCGCCAAGAGCAAGCACTAGGTGACAGAGGCAAGGTAAAACTTCATTTTAAGAGGCTGAAACCTCAAGCAGAACCATGGCTCAGGGTGGGCGGTCATCTGCCTCGACCGGGTGGAGGTTGAGAGAGAGAGATACAGACAGACAGACAGACAGACAGAGAGAGACATGGAGAATTGTAGCAGAGCAGGTGACACCAACCACAGATCCAGTGCCAGAAACACCTGCAGGAAGCGACAGGAGGAGAGAGGAGAGGGGCTAGAGAGCACAAGACTCCGGGAAAGAGAAGAAGTCGAGTTTTTGCTTTAATTTGCAAGTTTCAGTGTTATATCATGGAGCTAACCATCTTGGTTTTATTATCTTCTTTTTTAGAGGGGCAACAGAGTCGAGTGTCATTCGTCATGATCCTCCGTTACTTTGGGATTTGGTAATGAATTAAAAGCTGTTGGAATCACATCCTTAAATTTAGCTACAGCACTACCAGAAAAACATCTAATTTTTGGTTTATGAACACTTTGAGAGAAGCCAATATAATCTAATAGAGAGATAAATGCAGTACTAAGGCTATCATTCTCATCTTCCACATAAATAATAAAATCCCCTACAATAAGAACGTTGTCCGTTTTAAGGACTAAATTTGACAAAAACTCTGCAAATTCAGATATGAATTCAGAATATGGACCAGGTGGCCGGTATACTATAACAAATAGAACTGGCTGCATTAATGTCCAACTTGGGTGTGAAAGACTAAGAACAAAACTTTCAAATGAGTTACAATTTAGCATAGGTTTAGAGCTGATTAGTAGACTAGAGTCAAATGGCGGTTTTCCACTGCGTGGTATCTACTCGACTCGCCTCGGGTCTACTCGCTTTTTTTGGTTTTCCATT
>NC_048411.1:8232096-8239992 GCF_013103735.1 Etheostoma cragini | reverse complement strand
TAATGGGCCGAGGCGAGCCGAGGCGGGCCGAGGCGAGCCGAGGCAAGCTGTTACCAGCAGTGGAAAAACGCCAAAAGATAGCTGCTCCTCCTCGGCCTGTGCCTCAAGGAATGTGAGTATTTATATGACTGGGAGGGGTGGATACATTAAACTAACTTAATCTCCATCACCCAGCCAGTTTTCAGTAAGATAAAATAAATCAATATTATAATCTGATATTAATTAATTTACTAGTACACCTTTAGAAAAGAGAGATCTGATGTTTAAGAGCCTCCTGGTCCCAACTCTGGATTGTCAAGGATTAGGTCCACTAATAAACTTGTCCAGATTTCTAGAAATGAAAGCTGCTCCATCCCAAGTGGGATGAATGTCGTCTCTCTGAATCAGAACAGGTCTTCCCCAGAAAGACTGCCAGTGATCTGCAAAGCCTACATTTTTATCTGGACACCACCTCGATAGCCAGTGGCAAAATGGATACATGTCATCACTGGTTAGATTTGGCAGTCCGAGTTAGTTTTGTTGAGGAGAAGCAGTTCATCCATTTTGTTGGCCAGAGAGCGTACATTCGCCAGGTGGATATAGGGGAGCGCAGTGCGAATGCCCCGCTGCTTCAGTTTAACCAGCGCGCCAGCGCGCTTCCCTCTCTGGCGTCTCCGGTGGATCCCATAGAGAGCTGCTGCGTCTCCATCTAATAACGCTAAGAAAGTTCCAGGTTTGGAAAAGAGCAGTGGAATAAAAATGAGGAGTTAAAACTCCAATATTTAAGAGCTCCTCTCTGGTATATGCTACCAGAGATTGTTGGCAGAAAACAGAGTTAATAAACAAAAACACCATCACCAACCTCTCAAAGCACTTGGCAACGCTGCGAGAAGAGTTGGTTGAGCTCCTCTACCAAGGAGGCATTGATGTTTGTAGGTGGTTCACGCCAGCCCCTGTAGTTGGTGATTTGTATTCCTTGTCACACCCGTATTGGATCTTTGTTGGTGAAGAGGCCCTCGATCTTTTCCTTATACACAGCTTTTGCCTGCTTGATGGCCTTTTTCAAGTTGTGCCTGTCTGTGCTATATAAGGCTCAGTCCTCAGATTTAAAGGCTGTGTAGCACTCCCTCAGAAGCGCATGGACCTCCAAGTCATCCAAGGTTTCCTGATAGGGGGAATCCTGATGCGTGTGTTGATAGTGAAGTTTTCAACACAGGATCTGATGTAATATCAAAGGCACTTCATTCACATGATTAAAAATAAGGTTCAGTTTGTTCATTTAAAGCAGTCTTGTAGCTGTAGAGATGCATCCCCAGGCCACCTCTTAACAGTTCTATAGGTAGGTTTCCGCTTTTAATGATGGGGCGATAAGCTGGAATCAGGGATAGTGATCCTAGGTGTGCGAGGGGGGAGTCACTGTGTCCCCAGTCCAGTATGTCATTCCCTTATGTTGCACACTTGACATGCTGATCAAAGCTGAGTAGCACAGTTTTAAGATTAACGTCATTAAAATCACCAGCCATGATAAAAATGCCCTCCGGGTAATTGATTTGCTGTTTGTCTATAGCTGCTAGTACATTGGCGTCTGGTGTAATGTAGACCGCTGTTACCACGGTAACAGATAATTCACATGGCAGATAGAAAGGTCTACATTTGACAGCTAGCAGCTCCAGGTCTGGTGAGCAATGCTTATTGTTAACAGTAGAGTTTGTATACCAGTTCATGTTCACATAGATGTACAGTCCACCTCTACGGCTCTTACCAGAGTCCTCTGTACTGTTGTTTCGATTTAGTGAGCGACCCGCTAGCTCAACTGCTGCATCTGGAAACCCTGGGGGTAGCCAGCTTTCAGCAATAATTATCACAGAGCTATCTCGTATGGTTGACCGGGTTGATATATCCAGATGTAGTTCGTACATCTTATTCCCAAGGGATCGGGCATATGTGACAAAAAGGCTAGGCAGTGGTGGTCTGTTAGAAGCCAAGTCGCCCGACCTGCAGCCCCGCTTTTGTTTAAGTTCCCTCCTCTGTGTCCGGAGCTTGCCGCTCAGTGAAGCAATCCACGGAGATGCTGGTGCTCTGGCTTTTCCCGGTGGAAGGCTCTGCAAGTGTTGGAAGGCACTCCTTACAGGCGCTTCGCACGTTCTCCCAATATACTGTACAAAATGTTCTCTCTGTTGTAGAAGATATTTGGTGTACCCCAGCTGGTCTTAACAACATAGAAGATGACATTAACGTGACCTGTATACAAATCAATGGATTAAATAACGTGACCATTTCACAAACTGCCATGAGACTGGGCTGGTATTTTTATTCAAATGCATATTTTACTGCAATTTGTGTGAATGGAAGAGAACAAATGTGTACTGTGTGTAAATGCTTGTAATTGTCTAATTTACACACACACACACACACACACACACACACACACACACACACACACACACACACACACACACACACACAGACAAAACCCCTCAGGCAGGCAGACAACCACTGCAATGCAGAATAGAGCTTTCCCCTCCGCTATTTGGAAACACCAATCTCTAAGCAGCACGGATGGACTTGAGAGTCTTGCTTAGTTATTTCTGTTGTGGTTCTGCTGCCTTTTGTATCCTATTCCTCCCTTTCCCCAGTGTGTCTGTGTTGTGTTATCTGTCCGCCACACGAGGGCGTCCTGGAGGGAACGGTCTGCCAGCACAGCTGCAATTCATCTCCATTATCTGTCTACCTGCACAGCTGCTTCTCATCATCATCACCACCACCACAATATTAATACCCGGGCTGACCACCTCCTCAGCGCCAGTTCGTTACATACTCCCAAGTGATACTGTGTTCCGTCACCTATCTGTGCAGCTTCCCGGGACTGGATTACCACTTACACCTTCACCATCTCCTGTCCCTTGGTTTTTGTGTGTTTTTGTGGATTAAACCTTTTTGTTACCTTTTCCTGTCGTCCTGTGTTGTTCTGTGTTCGGGTCTGTCTGAAACCCCAACAATTTCAAAAGTCTATCTTCCTTTCTCTTTTCTCTCTATTTGTCTTTCTTTATTGGTCTCTATGTCTCTCCACCTCTTTTGTTTCACTTCTTGCATATCTAATTTCCTAGCTCATTTAAACGTAAAATATGTAATTTTCTGCCGCTCGGGGTCTTGCAGGCATGTACAGAGGGACCTTGACGTCGTGAAGTTGTGTGGAATCATGGGAGTTGTTGTCATTATCATTAACTACCATTTGCGATTGTATCAGTTCACTAGCGAGTTCATGTATTGAAATTTTATTTACGTTAGTTTAGTAACGTTTATTCACGCTATGGCATTCTAAAGAAATAGCTGACATTTTCCCACATAATTACTTAGATTCTAGTTGTGGTATTAACTGACAGGTTAGTGAGCAAGCAAGCTAACATTAGCCAGCAGCTTCAACTACAATATATTTCACATAAGTAATATTACAACAAACCCCTTTTCCCTCAGTGCTGACAAAGATCTGGGAGATGTACTTTATCGGTGGTGGTTGGGGGGGAGGGCAGCATCTATGGGCTGAACAGAGACATCCAGATGGCCGCTGTTGCATTTGCGGGCATCTGGGGTTTGATATGTTCTGTTCCCCGAGGGGATGGCATTGGATTATTAACTACCTATACAGCTAAAGTTACGTTGCAAATTTAACCATGGTCAAAACAATCATACTAAAAATAACTTACGACCGTGTTGAAGGTTATGACGCCATTGATAAGCAACCAAATGACAAAATTAAAATGATTAAATTAAAAGTAAACATTGTGGAATGTACTGGTGGCTCACCTAGCTGATTATGCGCCCCATGAACCAAGGCCCAGTCCTTGCGGCAGCAGCCTAGGTTTCGATTCTGTCTTGCGGCCCTTTGCTGCATGTCTTCCCCATCTCTCTCCCATCGTTCCTCTCTACATCTGTCCTATCAATTTAAAACCAAAATGGCAAATAGAATTTATGAAAAAAGTGAAACATTGTTGAAATCATTTTGGGATAATGTAAGTACACAACAACTAACTAACAACCTTATGTTGCCAAAGCAATACAGTGGCAAAGGATAGAATGCTCTTATTTAACAAATGAGTAATAAAACAAAAATAATGTAATAGGTTTACTATATAATAATAGGTAAAACTGATTTTTTTTTATTGGTATAGCAAAGATTACATCTAATTTTCTCACAACAAATGAACAATACTCAATCATAGAATCACAAAGGTCTCATGATGCAAAACTAGGGAGATACAGTTCTGAAGGCTACTTGACTGTCCCAATAATCATTCTCTTTCTCCTTTGCTTTTGCTCTAAAGGACATAACGTGTTTGTTTTTTCATAAAAAATACACAGTTTACAAGAGTCAACCTAGTTAGTTAGGTAAGTGTAGATGACCCATTTTTTTACATTCATTGTCTAAATAATCATGTAAATGTACAAAATGCAAATATGTGATAATGTCACTCACACTGTTGTCATGCAAACAAGCATGTTACATCATCTATCAGGGAAAATGGCTAGCTGATGCTGTATCTGTCTCACAGTTACAATTATTTGTCATTTCTGAGCAAAATGGTTCCCCAACTGCTGTAAGTTGTTTGTTGAGTCTTACCATCTGAGAACATCCTGCTGCTGATGAATACTTCAGCTTTCCCAAAACATGACAGGACACTGAGTCTGTCTACCTGCTGGAAGCCTTTCTGCTGAATAACTGTCAACAGTAGAATGCTCCAGGGTCTGTGTGTAGGCTTGTCAGGTCCAACAAACATTCCTCTGTGTGTGTGTGTGTGTGTGTGTGTGTGTGTGTGTTTTGCAGGGAGTTTGCCAAGGAGCGAGAACGGGTGGAGAAGAGGCAAGAATTCCTGAAGCTTCGCAGACAACAGCAAATAGAGAGAGAGTTAACTGGGTACCTGGAGTGGATTTGCAAAGCGGGTCAGTAACAAATAAAGACATTTTCAAAAGAGGTTTTGCTGTAATTGAGGTTGACACAAATATGGCCAGCTTATGACTGTTCATTCAGGTGTGGTATTTGTGTTTCAGAGGAGGTGATGCTGGCCGAAGAAGATAAGAACGCAGAGGAGAAATCTCTGGATGGAGCGTGGTACAAAAGAAAAAACAACAACTCTGGTGAGGACTGCCATCTTCAGAATCAATTGTTAAATTGATATTGAATTCATAAAACAACTCACTATCCAGCAATGCACACTGCACACAGTTCCTGCTCCATCCTCCTCCTCCTCCTCCTCCTCCCAATCCTCCTCCTTCTCCTTCTCATCTGTCTCATCACCACCATGACTGTTGTCACCCTGTGTCTCAGCGTCACCTACACTGTACTCGCTGGACTTGACTAATAATAATAATAGTAACAATAATAATAGTTAATGGTAATAGTATTAAACTTACTTTGCATACTATATTAACATGCAAAGATCATTACCAAATAAAAGACAAATACAGTAAATGACATTATAGGTAATGAGTTTAGAAAATTATATTGTTATAAAAATAAATGCCTTAACTATTCCCTCTTAAACCCCCTTTAACATTAAGAACACATATTAACCATTAGTCATGTCCCTCTTGCCCTTGCCAACCTTGGCCTTTTCACGTCGTTAATTTTGCGCATTTTGCTGAATCTTGCTCCAAACCATTGTTTCTTTTAAATCTCCACTTTTCAGCACCAACATTTTCTTTTTTTATCTCCACCACCCTTTTAGCTTCACAGATTCGTTATCTGCAAGTCTCTTGCAAGTTTTCTCTGTGATAAAAAATGGGCCGACGCCTGCAAGCTAGTTCAAACACCCAACTCGACTGCACTGCTTAACACCCCCCCTCAATTTGGCAGTCTATTTAGGCTGCACTATATCCCCATTTCTGCCTTGTTAATGCTGCTGCTAACCTACACCTGTATCGCTGCCCGCTGTTAGCCCCACCAACACCCCAGCCTCCTCATCACTCCCTAATATCTCATATAAACCCATACTGTAGGGAGGGATGAGGTTGTTGTCTGGCAGCCAAACACAATGTTCAGCTGTTATAGTAAACATTTCAAACGTGAGTTGTCTCACTGAACGAGTGTCAGAGCTCCATTTTGCGCTTTGTCTGTGGCTGTGAGTGCCCAGCCAGCCCATATCACGGCTGAGGACCAAACTGTCACCTGTTATAATAACGGACATCTAAAATTGAAAAATGACCGCAAGCCGGTTCGTCATATGATAGATCAGCCATTCGGGAAATCTCCCGAACATCCCAATGGCCATTCAGCCCCTGGATGAAGGGGTATGTAAGTTCATTTGACAGGGCTCTGGGGGTACCTCAGACCAAATATGGGAACCACTCTTCTATGTATTGCCGCAACCTCCCAATCTGCAGACGGATTTAATTAAAGTTTAGCTTCTGATTTAATTAATAGAATCATATATCCATCATCATAGAATACTGTGATTGGTCTGTTTGCTCTGACACCAAACAAACACTTGGAAGTTGACTGAGACCCTTCTTTTATTGTGGACTTAGACTGGTTGTTTAGTCACCACCAGGGTTTTATTACAGTACATTTTTACATTACATTTGTTTTAGCTGACTTTTATCTAATACCCCTTTCACACTGTTGGCTCTACCAGGGCTATACCCAGGTCAACGATGTGTTTGAATGGGGTAATCCTCCTTGAACTACTCGGCTTTGCGAACCCGGTAGGGAGGTGTGTTTGATCAGGGTAGACTACGTTGATTTGAAGTTTATTTGACTTGAAGTGTGAATTCCACACAACCTGGGTCGCAAACAATTGGGGCGGGATAAATTATGGGAATGGTTGGAAATGACAGTGGGGCAAAAACAACATACATTTGGTCTCACTGTGCTTTACACTTAACATAGACTGTATAAAACTAGGATTTAGGAGCTGTTCAGTTAATTTGCAAACAATCTGCTGGCATCGGATGTCCAGATGTTCACTAGTCTGCCTTTTGTAGACTGGTATCAGAGTTTTACAAGCAAAGCGGCTTGTAAAAACCCAGAATTAAAACGTAAATGTATAAAGATTTCATTTATCTGTTTAATTCTCTTGTTACTGTTGCATGGCTTGACAGTAATAGTTGTCTGGTTGCCCTTGGCAACCATATTGAGTCAATTGGCAACTAACGCAATTGCAATCAACGCAATTTAATGTTCACGTCAACAGCGCATGTGAAAATAGGGAGAAAAAAATTTCATTGGTGCCTGGTATCTATCGGATAGAATAGCAACTCAGATTTTGGTGCCTCATTACTGAGCCACACTAGAACTTTTTGTACCCTAAAATATTGATTCCAAAATTGTTTCAGTGGTTCATCAACTCGTAATTCAATTCATGACAAGAGTTATCTCAAGACAATTTACAGATAGAGAGGTCTAAAACACACTCTCTAATTTACAAGGACCCAATAGTTCCCTCCAGAGCAAGCAACAGTGGGACAGTGACGAGGAAAAACTCCTTTTTAGGAAGAAACCTTAGACAAACCCAGGCTCTTGGTAGACGTCTGACGGGCTGGTTGAGGCTGAAATAAAGAGTGTCAATAACAATTACAATAGATAATGGAACAGTGACTAAAAAAATATTAGTTTGTAGTAGTTCATGACATAGCAGGGCACTGTATGGCATTACAAGGCACAGCAGAGTGTAGCAGGGCAGGTGGGCTTGGTCTGGTTGGAGGGTTTACGGCACTTCAGCATTCACTTTGCGGCCCTCTATCGGCTATACCCGCACTACACAATTGTTTTCACATAGGGACGTGGATCTGTAGTTCCAATGAGACATGATGGGACATTTTCAATTCATAAACACAGGAGAGAAAATCATTTACAGTGGGTACGGAAAGTATTCAGACCCCTTTAAATTTTTCACTCTTTGTTTCATTGCAGCCTTTTTCCAA
>NC_048411.1:8193607-8231996 GCF_013103735.1 Etheostoma cragini | reverse complement strand
TTTGGAAAATGGCTGCAATGAAACAAAGAGTGAAAAATTTAAAGGGGTCTGAATACTTTCCGTACCCACTGTAGCTCAGATTTAACAACGAGACTTTTTTTTCACTTCCTTGCATTCTCAGGTCTTTTTAGAAAATCACAAGTCTGGGTTATGCTCATACTGCTCCGTTTTGTCCAAATTCAGAAGCATCCAGCAAAAGTGCACAAATATGGACTAAATGAAAGCTGAGTGCTCAATAGGCTCCGTCTGCTTCTGCTCATTGTCTGTTGTTTTGTTTCTGTGTTTTACCTCTTTTGTTTTTTTATTTTACTGTAGAAAACCACTGCTGCTGTAAAAAGTGAATCTCCCCACTGTGGGATGAATACAGTATTATCTATCTATCTGTATTACAAGAGAAAAACATAGGGCATAATTTTGATTTTGATTTGAATTCATAGAAATGAGGAAACATAGGGCTGAGATAAATTAAGGCTGATGGAACATTGGGCGGAGGGAACATGAGGATGATCCCCTTAGTGCAGTGCCATTGTATCCATAACTGTGGGTGACATCACGGCTGCTTTGTCCGCAATTGTTACAGTCTATGGTCTGTTTCATTGTTCAGACCACTAGAGCAGCCAAGTGGGAAAAAAATATTTACATCTGCTCTCTAGTCATAATTTCAAGTCCGAAATATATTGAATTTCTGACAGCTACAATATCTCCCACTTTGTTAAAAGGTTTAATTGTTAATGAACTGCTAAATATGCAATTCCAGAAAATCAGATACATAAGGGTATATACTCCACTTGAATAGAACAAAGCCATCGTTCATGTTGTTAACGTCTGTGCCTTTCCTACAATGACAATTCAAAATGTCTGCTGTGACAAAATCTTTACCTAAGTTCTCCTATTTGAAGCTCAAGATCACTTAGCTCCCATCTTCACTTCAGTGTTAATCTTTTAACCCCAGGCTCATTTTCATGCCCTTCACTAGTATTGTATTACTATATATTTGTATATCCACATTATATACTTAAAATACACATCAACCTAAAGTATAGCTCACGACAGGCTCAGCTATGTTGTGATTATATGACAGCTAAGGGGCATTGTTGCATCAGTAGACAATTAACAACTAACAGATAAAGGCAGCAGTAGATGAGCAACAAACGTTCTGCAAGGTAAAATTGCTATTTTTATCCATGGAGTCTGTTGGCTTTGAAGGAAGTGTAAATTAACCAAAGATCTAAAGGACACCAGGCCCATTTTAAACCAGTTACATGGCAGTGAGTGTGCAGATGAACAACGTCCCTCCGTTGGAACAGCTATCATTTTGTCAGTCAACGTTTTGTCCTCATTCACAGACTGATTTTTGTGCAAAGGAATTTCATGTGAATTTTATATCACAATTATAAACCAATCAGATTTGAGCTACCCAATTTATAAAAATGACATATAATATTTCATGTATAACAATTGAAAAGAACCAATGTTTGAAATGTTTTATATATAATCATGTTCAAATTACACATCTTGAAACTACAATGTATGAAAGTAGATTATACTTACAGGATATCTTTATGGGTAACTGGCTTGCTCCATACTGTTAGACCTACCACCAGGTTTTACTGCGTAATCAGAATATAGCTGACGTTGTGTGTGTGTGTGTGTGTGTGTGTGTGTGTGTGCGTGTGTGCGTGCGTGCTTGCGTGTGTGCGGGTGTGTGTGCATTCTCTTCCAATCAAGCCATGCTGCTTCTCATCTGCAGCCTCTCCCAGGGGTGACAGTCACAGTAATTATGGGTGCCAGGGTGGAAGGGTAATGAGATTATAATTAAGAATAGAGAGTGAAGCTCACAAGAGTTCAGAAGCCGCGTGGGAGTGCAAGGGCCCTTCACACAATTTTAAAGCTCTTCTCTTTTAGATCTCATCAGCAAAACCGAACTGTGTAAAGTTATAAAACCCCAACAGTGAACTAGGAAAGGATTTGGCAGTACTATAGTTCATGATAGTACATGGTATCTTTACAACACAGATACTTTATAACTGGCACACATATGTTAGCTGGAATCGGAGGACTCTATTTGTGAGGTTGCAACTAGTCTATATCCTTTTAGGATTGACTGCTCCTCAGATTTCTCCAAGGTAAATTGAGATAGCTAGCTTATCTCTAGCTAAAGATTTTTTTCTTGCATGACTATTTTACAGGGGCTCAGTGAGGAGTTTAGTGACAATTGTGATTGGTTTAAAGAAATGCCAATAAACCAGAACATTGTTTTTCTCCCATCCTGGAATGCTGTGTGGACTAGCGAGACCCCCCTCCGCTTCGCAGCATGTTGACGGTCTAGTTAAGGGAGATTAGGTTGCACCTTATGATCACCTATGTTTATGAAAAAACATGTTGCAGTTGTAGCAAATTTTTGTTTGTTGCCAATCGTCCAAAATCTAAAGATCATTTCAGCCCTATTAAAACCTCAATTTCTATAGCCATACATTATATGAACTGAACAGAATAGTGAACTAGTCGAATACATGTGAAACTTGTAAGTAAAACAAAATTTGAACGTGTGCTAAAAGCAGAAATTATGGAAAAGTGTTTTGAATAAAGACGGCCACAGGTCAGAGTGTGGAAGAGTAATTATATATTCCCTACAAGCTGAATAAAGGACAAGTTGGGGTGTTTTGGTAGTTCACCTAGGAGAGCATGCACACTATGTATCAAGGCTCAGTCCTTACCACAGCAGCCCAGGGTTTAATTCCGACCTCCGGTGCTGCATGTCTAGCCCTCTCTCCCCCCATTCCTGTCTACAACGTCCTATCAATCAAAGGCCAAAATGCCCCCCCAAAAATAATAAGATAAACTGAATAAAAGAAAGTTGTGAGAGAAAGAGAGAGTCTTCCTGATTAAACTTCAATAAAAGCGTCATGAATCTGGGTTAAATTAGAGTAGATGCCTTGTGACCTGTGTGATTGATGAACCTGTGGGATTTTTCTATATTGAATTTGCAGTGATGAAAAGGACCAAGAAAAGTAAGAATGACCTCATCAATGCAGAGGAAGGCGAAGACCGCTTCACTGACATCTCATCTGCTGGTGAGAACAATACCTTAGACACAACAGCTGCCGTATTATTTACTGCAAGCCCCCATACAGTCCAGCCTTCAAACTGTGTTGGCACTGTAAGTTGAAGGCAATACACAAACTGCTTCCCTGTTTATGCTGCAAGCAGCTTGGTTGATGTCTGATGGTCAGTGGTATAAAATGGACTCTAATAGTGTATGGCATTTTGTTGAATTACTGTAAAATATCTTAGCAACAAGAAAATAAATAGGCAAAGTTAAAAATATGTTTAAAAAATATTAGAGTTTCTCTCAGTCATTTTGGTACATTTCTCTAATCATCTTCATCATTTGCAAAACAGTACAAAGTGTATTTCTCAAAACAATTTGTACAAAGAGCAAAACACCATGGATTACCTGCAAAAGCCATTCTCTTGCTTATAATCCATAGTTCATCTTTCAAAAGTAAATATCCGTGTCAATGAACATGTCAGTGCCATCAGAATGACAAGTCCTTGTGTCCTTGTGTACGGATAAGACAGTCAAATTGCTAAGCCATGTTGTAATTGTAACAGTGTACACTGGAGGGATGTTCTGATGTATAATATGGCTAACGTTTGATGACGATTATTGTAAATTGTAGGTTACACCTTAGTGTATGTGGAAGTTTGAGTGCAAGAGACTGTACAAGATTCACATTTACGCTTTTGCTTTTTGTACTGTAATTTGTTGACAGATCATGTCATTGCGATACAGAAAGGAAAAGACAGAACTGCATAGCACAAAGAAAAAGAAATGGGAACATAGGAAAATCTCCTTAGTGCTGTAGGAATTACAGTTATAGTGCAGTCTTCCTTCTTCTCTCTGGCTTTTGACAATTCCTTGTCCTTCCATTGTCAGACAATGTAGCATTGTGTTGTGTTCCAGCTGTTATATATATATATATATATATGTATGTACAGTATATACTTGCCAGTTGATGCTTAATGGGATACACCTTTGTTAGAGAAAGTCAAGATTCACCTGGGAGCAATTTACCAATTCAAGGCAGGTTTAGAAAAAATGCTTAATGTACATGTATAGAAATATGCTTGACATATTTTGACAAATTGTTTGATCATTTTGTAAGGACTTATGCTATGAACTAATGACTTAATGATGTGGGGGGTGACACTATTTAACAGAATGTCATGTTGATCAAATTTGGATGAACATTACATACACAATTGATAATATAGGAAACAGCAGAGAATTGTACATAATCATTTGCCTGGATGTGTCAAAACATTTGCAACTTGTTCAAAGAAATGAGAAACTGTTTTTTAGACATGCACAAGTGACACAATGATGTAAAGATTGAACAGGTAGTTTTGAGAATTCAATTCTGATATTTTGAATATATAGATATACTGAATTCTGAGAAATGTACCAATGCAACTGAGAAAAACTATAACTGCACCGATCGTTACAAACAAAGGTTTTCAGATGTTTACTTTTCACTTGTTCTAAAGAATGCTGTTCATGAAACAAAATCAGTATTAAAACACTAAATTGTCAAAATGCAGCTAAATGGCTGAAAGAGCAACTGAAGACTGATTTCCTTTTCCTTCTTTTATTAGTTTTTAGAAGCCTGAAGAAGTAAAAGGATTCATTATTCCATATATAAAACCAAAGGTTCAAGGAATAAACTGAATCTTGTACACATGTTTTTTTTTTTGGTCCTGCTGATCAGCTGGGGACTTATGGGATTGATCTTTACTGCACCACTGCAGGAACTCAATAAGACAATAACACCTGATCAAAATTCAGTTATTTTTTCAGTAATCTGGTGTTAATTATAAAATAGTTGCAGAGCTAGTTAGATGAGGAAAACATGGGTAATTAAATAATTTATTTAATTATTTAATTACTAAAAAAATAATAAAAGTACAAGATTGTTATAAACTTATCTACTTACAGTATGGACACGTACTCAATGTTGTAGTGTGCTAATGAGAGAGAGAGAGAGGATCGTCAGGTGATACAGTATGAGTCAGATGTCTGGATTAAAATAGATCAGGAGATGATGTGCCCACTCTTCTTCCTGTGCAAGTAATGAAATTCTAACTGTACCCATTCACCCACTTGACATTTGTACTTAATTTAAGTTACAGAAGGTTTAATATAGTACAGGCTAAAGGGAGTGGTGAGGACCATGGCACTGTAATCTAAAAGAGCCAAATGCTTCCCTTTGGTTACATCACAGTTACAGCTTGTCAGAATATGAAAAAGCTTCTGATGAGATTGTATAATTTCATTATGTCACATTTAGTGCAGTTGTCCTTTTTCCTTTAAAAAAAGACAGAGTGCAGCTTCATACTCTTTAAACCACGCCCACCAGAGGGCAAAACCATTGGCGCCACAATATGAAACTAAGGGCTGAAATGATAACAAAGTGCCTGTAGTTATCTGAAATCATAGCATGCCAAATGATTTTTTTAGCAACCTATGAAGACATGACCCGTAAAGACAATTAAACTGTTATAAGCTAATGTTAGTAATGTGTTAACAAGCTAAGGCACTGGCACAGCTTATTGGTTTATCCGCATTCCACTATAACACAAGTTGCATACTGTGTACAGAATGCTTTAGCTTAACTTACAGATCTATAGTTCACCTAAAACTATTAAACTACATTTGGATATTTGACTTGGTAACAAAATGCTTGGTGCACACATACCATTAGACATAAAGGTTAGTGTCCCACAGTCTCCCACTCTTCCTTCTGACTACTCACGCCTGTATCCACTTTTTTCTTCATAAAAGCTTAGTTTTTCTGTTTGGCAACTTTTCAAAAAGTAGTTATGTGTTCATAACCCTGTTGTTAGTGCACAGAAGCTTTTAGTCATTTCTATTCGCCTTCATGTACAAGTCAAGGAAGAGCAATGAATTGGGACTTAAATGCGCTCTGTCTCTGTATGCTGGATTGTACTGGTGTACCAACTTCAAACTAGTGTTTGACTGTCTTGATTTGGTAAGACCACCTCATTTTAAGACTTGGTAACTTTATTGCATTTTGTGTGTTTTGCTGCAACTGCCCCCCCAGGGTCGCCGTTCACCCGGGCCAGCCTGAAAAGCAAGAACGAGAATTCATCTTACTTCAAGAGGAAAGAGAAAAGAATTCGCTTCACCATCCGCCGTCTGGTCAAGTCCCAGAGCTTCTACTGGACTGTTTTGTGTCTGGTTGGCCTCAACACGTTGTGTGTAGCCATAGTGCACTATGACCAGCCTGAATGGCTCACCTTTGCATTATGTGAGCATCAGCAGTTGTACTGTAAACAAAGTGAATAATATTCATGTAAACAAATACATGTATGCCAATATTGATCCACTATTTATCTTATCAACACTATCATATATGACCGTCGTACATTAGAATATCCGGCAAAAAGTATTTAGTTTCACCCAGTGGCTTCAACCACTGACATGATTTTTACTTTTTAGTGAATTTCTTTTTTATTTTAAAGAAACCGCTTGCACACCCAAAAACGCTCCTGTGTGAATAGTGAATTTAAATAAAAACGTTAAATTCATTATAAACAAAACTGCTTAATTAAAAACCCAACAGCCTTACTGATCTAGTTGTTTAGCAAAGGTTACCTTGTTGTGCTTTAAAGTTGGTCACTCAAATACTGTGGCTCCTCAACCAAACTTAACGATATTTGCTTAACCTCTGCATTAAATGCATTACTGCAAACCATAATTGCAACAATACCATTTTAGAATGGCATTATATGACAGTAGTAGATGACTATATTAGTTAATAAGTAAAGTAACGTGTAGATACTGATGTTAATAGTAAACCTAGTATTACCTTGTTGCTATTAAACATAGGCAAAGATAAGTTCACAGTACTAGCTCTAGTCTACTGTGCATGAGAAGGTTAAGATTTAGACCAACCTCTATGCATTCTAACTATTGGAAAATACCTAGTAATAAAACCCAATCATTCCTTAATACTAATATTGTATGCACCTGTTTTCTCTGTAAGTGCCACTCTAATTTATGTTTAAACATCTTGGTGTACCATTATACATTTCACAAACACACGTGAGCAAACCTACATCTCACATACTCCATCATGGGAGTATAATGCATTATTTCCAAACAATAGACTCTTTCTGTGTCTTATTTGTTGTATTGTAGAAATCATCAGAGAGGGCCTTTTAAATCCAGGGCATTGATCTGTGTTTTTTCTTGTTGTCCCTGGACAGACCTGGCCGAGTTTGTATTCCTGGGCCTGTTTCTGGCAGAGATGTCCATGAAAATGTATGGCCTCGGACCCCAGAACTACTTCCACTCCTCGTTCAACTGTTTTGACTTTGGGGTAATTTGTCCTGAGTTCAATCAATCCACATTAGTTTTTTAGATTGTGAACATCTGTAGTTATTTAAAGTTATTTTAATGATTCAGGACTGGTACTTGATGAAAGTGTGTTTGATTATGGCCAGAATAACAGTATACAACAGTATTTGGAGTGTGTGGAAATGCAAACTGTGTTTCCTCGCCACTGTCGCACTGTTGCTTGCTCTGGAGGAGAATACTAGAACTGTTGGGTCCTTGTAAATTCTGGAGTGTGGTCTATCTGTAAAGTGTCTTGAGATAACTCTTGTTATGAATTGACACTATAAAAAAAATTGAATTGAATTGAATTGTTCACAGGTGATTATTGGCAGTATTTTTGAAGTTATCTGGGCTGCCATCAAACCCGGGGCCTCATTTGGGATCAGTGTCCTGCGGGCTCTGAGACTGCTCAGGATCTTCAAAGTCACCAAGTTAGTCATATAATTTTCTACCTGTGTGCTAGGAACATTGGTTATTCCGTAATTTTTATTTATGTAAACATTTGTCTGTGTGTGTAGGTACTGGAACTCCTTGAGGAACCTGGTTGTATCCCTTCTCAACTCCATGAAGTCTATCATCAGCCTGTTGTTCCTCCTCTTCCTTTTCATCGTGGTCTTTGCTCTGCTGGGCATGCAGCTGTTTGGTGGCCAGTGAGTAATTTGGCCGCTGTTGCTCGTTGGGTTAATTTTAATTAAGCCTTCAAACCTGAACCTCAATTTGCATTAACACTTATCAGTTATTGGTCAGTCAAATCTGAACACAAAGTCATCATATTATGATCTTGGTATTAATGCAACTTACTCTAGTAAGCCCAGAAATCAGCTTAGAAATTACACAAGACTCCTCTTCCATTAAAGATTTGTCTTCCCCAAGTGCAATGCTGTTGTATGTGCATTCAGAAATGGAAGTCAGCCAATGTCCACTCTATAGGGGACTTGCATTTTTTGTTAAGCAAATTTGCAGCCTTGGAAAGATTGTTGAATGCTTGAATAGATTGAATTTGTAGTTTATTAATATTATATACACAAAAAAGAGACCTCTTAAAATGTACAGTAAGATCTTTTAATATTTTCTTCAATTATCCGTGGTTACACTTTAAACAGGAACTGTCAGAAGCTAAAGAAATTTGAAAAAAATATGCCTAGTATGCGGTTTCGGAGGCAGACGCATGCCTGGCTATCTGTGCTCACTGTCTTCATGGCAACAACACACTACTATTTTACCAAAATCCAAAATGTATTGATTTAACAAACATGGTCATTTGTTTACATTTGTTTTTTTTAATTGTTTTTACATTACTAAGGCTCAGAATGTCCCTACAACATGTTTATGGCCACCCATGAACACAGACACTCTCTTCCATCCAATCATATACAGATATTTATTGTGTGTTGAAAACCTGTGGATCTATAGGCAAATAAATGAAAATGACATTGAATGTTTAAAACATTATAACTCAGCAATATCACTGGTCAATTAGTACCATTTTTTACTGTTAGTAGACTTAAACTTATTTTGAAAAGTATCAATAAAGGATGTTAAAACTGCGAACCATTAAAAGGGTTATCAACATCTCTTTGCATACTGTAAATTAACAATGAAGTGTAAAAATATAGTATAACAGTGATTACTTGAATGTCTTAAACCAATGATAATAAAGGGGTCCATAATCTATTATCTGGGAGGAAACCTCTCAACTGAATTAGATGAAAATAAAAACAAATTTCACAGGCTCCTGAAATAAATACAGTCTTGTCTTTCTGCTCTTTTAATGAGATCCTGACTAAAGCAAAAACATGGATTTTTAAGAAGGCACAAGACACATTCTGCTATCATTCCACCCTCCTCTATCTGCATTCCTAACATCGGGGGGAGATGTAATTAGGTCCCAGTAGACGGACAGAGATACAAAATGTCAGCATTAGCACAGCTCATCCATTTGAGAGGAATAAACACTCAGAGATCAGCCATAAGGTCACAGAGACAGACAACTTAAACGTAATAGCCATATATTTGCTGGAATAATATGCAACAGCCTAATGGACAGGGTAATAAGCTGCTCCATCCTCAGGCAGGAGGGACTTTGACTGTGTTGTGGTTCTTAAGCTTAATTACATTCAAAGACTGCTTGTTTTCTCCCTGTAGATTTAATTTTGAAGATGAAACGCCAACAACCAACTTCGACACATTCCCAGCAGCGATTCTCACTGTCTTCCAGGTAAAGGTCAACTCCATTATGCTTCCCCTCCCCCCCTTACTCTACTTGTAGCACTGAACAGGACTCAGTAACCTGAGCTTGTGTCTCCCCTGCAGATCCTAACTGGGGAGGACTGGAACGCAGTCATGTACCATGGGATCGAATCACAAGGGGGTGTTCACAGGGGGATGTTCTCCTCCATTTATTTCATTGTTCTCACTCTCTTTGGCAACTGTATCCTTCCTGATTGATCCAAATCGCTTCATCCTTTGTGGCTGTCAGGCAGCTTTATCGCACTTTGAAAGAATGTTTTATCGATTTGATGAAAAGCTGCAATTGTAGTTATTGATTATGTTTTTATCAATCATTTGATCTTTTCCTGAGACCACGCATAACCAGACACACTCCTCAACGTGTTCTTGGCCATTGCTGTCGATAACCTCGCAAATGCCCAGGAGCTCACTAAGGTACAACATTTCTTTATAGCTTTATAGCAGTTTACAGTAAATACATACTGTATAGGCCGTAGCACCATCTTACCCACAGCATCCACCATTAAAAGTATTTTACCTAAATCATATCCCACATGCACATGGCCTTTTATCCGCCCCCCCTTTTTTTAAGTAAGTAAGTAAGTAAAAGTTTATTTATATAGCACCTTTCACAGGTATAGGGCCACAAAGTGCTTCACAACTAAAACATTAATATCATAAAATACACACAATAAAAGCATAGACAGTCCATGATCATATCAACCCACAAATAGCTAATTGAAAGCCTGAACAAATAAATGTGTCTTTAGACTGCATTTGAAGGCATCAACAGAATCAGAAAGGCGCATAGACGGTGGAAGGTCATTCCACAACCTAGGGGCAATAGCCTGAAAAGATCGGTCACCTCTAGTACAGTAGCAAGTGCATGGAACCGTCAGCAGGTTCTGATCCACAGACGTCAGAGCACGCACAGGGGCTGAATCAGGTCACTAATATAGAGGGGAGCCTGGCCATGTAAAACCTCTGAAAACTAGAATTTCAGAATTTTTAAATATGTCCTATAAGACACTGGTAGCCAATGAAGTTCTTTTAGGATTGGGGATATGTGAGACCTCCTATTAGTACGTGTTGAAATTCTGGCTGCAGAGGTTTGTACTAATTGCAGTCGAGAGAGCTCCTTTTGGTTTAGGCATACAAATAAACAATTACAATAGCCTAACCGCGAAGACAGTATGATATAAGGGTACCTTGTTTTACTGGTTTTGTAATAGGGTCCACTCTGGAAGATGGTAATGTTGTAGTTTGACTGATATATTACCAGATCAGATACTCATCATAATGAACTGGCAAGATCATTTGCATCTCTGTAATATCTCACTGCTAAAGGAGAGCCTGCTATCCACTATTTGAGCCTCTTCTTTAAGAAATTTATGTTTACATGTCTTGTCCATTTGCAAATGCCAGTGAGTAAGTGAATACATTGAGTTGATCCCTAAAAGTGTTCCTAAGATAATGAAAAAGTCTCAAGTAGTAGTCTTAGCCAGCAAAAACCAATAAAGCCCACTAAGGCTGTGTTCAACCAAAGAAAAACTGTACAAAGAAAACTGTACAGTTCTACAGTTGTAGAACTGTACAATTAGAAATAAAGGGCTGTCTCAAATATTAGCCTGTTTTAAAAAAAGTTGTTGTTCTCTCTGTCGTTTAGTTAAATGTGAGAATTTGCAGGAAGATATTTGGAAATCGGATTGGCTGGTGGATCACCAACAATACTGTAACTGTACTGTACTCCAGAGATAAACTCATCACATGTGTGTATGTATGTACTGTGTGTGTGTGTGTGTGTGTGTGTGTGTGTGTGTGTGTGTGTGTGTGTGTGTTTGTGTGTGTGTGTGTTTTTGAACATACTGTCCAGGATGAAGAGGAGCAAGAGGTGGCCATCAATAAGAAGCTTGCACTCCAGAAAGCCATGGAGGTAAAGGAGGTCAGCCCCATGTCAGCCACTAACATGTCCATCACAGCGTAAGTCATCCTCCTCTAATGTTTGCTCTGGCTTAAGACATGGGAATTTGGGGTACTTTTGTTGTTTTGTTTTTGTTGTACTGCCCTTGCAAAAGACCAGTTTGCCGTTTTGTCAAAACATTGCAGGATGCACATATACAGAATTTTAAAATGTAATTATCTCCACCCTGCCCTTATATTCAGTGTCCAAAATTAGTTTTTTTGTTTGAGGGGCAATCCATGGCTATATAGCTTAAAACATTTACATTCTGCTTATAGCCTAAATATGTAGAATCCTTCTATTCCTCTTTATTTGTGTGAAGCCCTCGCTGTTTCTCTGTCTGTATTTAAACAAACATAAACAACCTAGTCATTTTTTTCTTTTGTTGATACTTGCATGCATACTCTGTTTGATTCAGCTCTTGCTATGCCAGAGGATATTTTGTATTTGCCATCCCAAAGCATAATGTTGACTAACCTCCTCAGAGTCTATGTCTGAATGAAAGTCAATGTTAATCTCCTCATCTACACACATTCTTTTCTTCACAAGATAGATCCCTGCTTTCTGGTTCCTAAATAACCTCTGCTGTATCTGACTACACAGACTACCAATCATAACAATCACTGAGAAAATACTACTCACAAATAGAGGGATATGTATATTCTACAGCCAGTAGGTCCTTGATTTCTCCTTTCTTAATTTAAGCAGAATGGACACTTTAAACCACACATATACTGTACAGCATGTATGACATTGGGATAGACAGATATTTAACAAAAAGCTTCACAGAACAAGCAAATACAGCTGTTTTGCAAGTCAGTGAAACCATTCACAAGGCGCATTGTGGACTTACTGGAGATTCCCCAGGCAGTGATGATAGTGTATACTAGAGGTGGGACAAAATATCGATACGGCAATATCTTGCTATTCTTCTTCATGCGATACAAAAAACAATACGTTGGCACCAAATATCTATATTTTCATTAATAAAATAAGGTGCTCTGAATAGATTTCCCTGCTCCAAGTGTCACTCCTTGAAGTGGCGCTCAACACATGAATGAGCGAAACCTGAACCTAAGTTGTCTAACTGAAGAAGAAGAGGTTTTAAACAGGATAGCAGACAGCAGTTTGAAGAAAATAATAGATGCCCCAGACACATTGTAGTCCATAATCTGGACCCCTAGTTGCTCTATGGTTCTGCAATTTTAATTGACAGACTGAAAAACTAGTGATGCAGAATTGTGCTGTTTTCTTACAGTTTGCATTTGCAGTGACTAAAGAGAGAAAACATAGATAGATAGATAGATAGATAGATACTTTATTCATCCCGAAGGAAATTTTAGAAACATGCCCTTAACCCTTTCATGGGCATTTTGTATTAAGATTTAGACGGATATCGTGATTTATAATTATTGGATTGCCTAGCAATATATTGATTATCGCAGATTTGCTGTATTGTGATATTATTGGTACCGTGTATTGTGTATTGTGTATCATATTGTGAGGTACCCTTTGATTCCCTCCCCTAGTGTATACTAAAAAAGGAACTGATAGTTTTATATAAATTGCCTTATTCTTGTTTAAAATATGCTATATACAGAACAGTGTACATTGCATTGTTAACTATTCTTTACCATTCCTCTAAATATACTGCTTTGTACACATTTTTTTTATCCCGAAACAAACTATTTTACTAAAGGCTCATTTGTATACTTAGAGTTTGTGTAACATAGATCATAGGCGTACTGCTCTGGAGTTGTACATAATGTCATTGGTGGTGTTGACCCTCAGCGAGTAGCGTCAAAAAGACTTATTTACTGTTTCCATTGAGCACATGGTACATACCCTATGTGGCAAAGTAGCATGGCAAAAATAACATATGCCTTTATTCTTGAGGTGCTGGATTACACATAAAATGGAGATCTGGAGTTTAAGTACATTTTAATTTATTACCATTGCAGGATGCTTTACAACATATCCTTGGATTTACAATGACTTACAATGTATTAGTTTGTGACTTTGTTTATTTAGACTGTGAAGAAGGGACATTTGGACAAAAAGACAATTAATATAAATGACAGTGAAACGTCTGGTCTTTAAAGTTGCGCTAATCAATACTTGTAAATAAATAATAGATTAAATAACTGTGTGTTATGTAATCTAGTGACAAATTTGCAGAGAATTACCGACTTGACTCTGCAATTGCCCTCAGTTCCATAGAGCTTTTAAGCATCTTTCTGCTTATTTTAGTTTTACAGTCAACAAACTCCACTCCCATCAACCTTTCTGCCGGCGGCAGCATGCAGCTCTTTTCTTTAGTGATGAAGCTCTGACAAATACATTGTCCAGCACCAAAGTGTTGACATTGCTGTGGAGCATTTATTTTCCCCAGTAGTTGATGGCGACCAAAACAAAGCTAACAGGAGAGTGAATATTGGAATTATATGCAAATCCCATTCCAGTTGAATGCTAATGTTTTTCCTTGTTGGCTGAATGTGTAACTAGGCAACAATTAACACATTTACTGTAACAACTTTATAAGGTTGCCTTCAAGTGGTCTACAAAAATTGTGAATGTAGCTTCAATCTTGCAAGTTTTTAATGTTTTTTTATTTTGTTTACCTAATCTAAACCAAATGCAAGATCTACTAGACAACTATTCTGTGGAAAGAACCACAACTGAGACCATTTGCACTTTAAGTGGGGCCAGTTACATGTAAATGAAAAATGGTCTTTCATACAAAAACCAAGGGCCATTTTCCCATCAGTAAAACTCTAATGGGATTATGCTGATTACATAGTTTTTTATCAAAACGTGTGAAGCTCACCTGATCCCTCACGAGTAAACTTGACCATATTGTACATGATTCAACTTACCTGCCAATAGCAGCAAAATATACTTTGTGTCACCACACAAACACTACTAGCTGTTGCAATACTTGGTTTTTGGAACAGACCTCAATATTGAGACTAAAAATATTTTAAAGCTTTACCCTTCACATTGTTCTTGTATCCGGAGCAGCTTTACTTCTACAAATATCCATCAAATTCAATTATCTTTTTGCATTTTTTTCCAGTATATCTCTTTTGGAACTGGACTTTAATGGTATTTATCTTGCTCATTTTAGCATACAACTAAATACTGAATCACTCTGGCAGTCACAATGTCCCTGATGGTCCACTTGTGTGATATTTCCTTTCTGGTTCAGTCTCAGCTTTGTGTTCTCTGAGCTTTGACTTCCCATTGCGTTAAATTGTGATGGGAGACTAAATGACACAAAGAAGACAGAAATGTTGAATGGTGTCTGGCTATTTTTTCTGACTTCATCCTATATTGTGTTCCCCTTCCCCGTTTTTGTTTTGTGCATGTGCAGTTTTCTTACACGCAGTCGAGGTAACGCACACTCTAGCAGCTCATCCATCTGCAGCGTTAACTCACTGTGAGTTATTATCTCTCTGTTACAATTTTTAAATCCTCCCATTCCCCTTCTCTCATCCTTGTTTTTCTGCTGTCTAACCCTGTCTTCTTCTGGTGTCATTATGTCATTCTTCTGTGTGAAATGTCCAAAACAACATGACAGCTCCTCTGTGATCACACCTTCTGGTAGAGCTGCGTGAGTGTTTCAATATTTCCATTACTGTGTTCTGTTTTTATTGCTTCCCTGTGATCAACAATTGTCACAAGTGTCTGTGTCAGTGATCATGATATCTGACTTTTTGTGAGTGACACCCTTCTGTCTGAGAACGATTGTTTTCAATAACTGCATCTCTGCTTCTTTAGATTTGAAAATAGAACATATCATTATTCATAATGTATGTGTTCATAATGTATAATATCAAGTGTGATTCATTTTCCCAAGCTGGTTGTAAATATCTATTGCACTGTATGTTATATTGCTGCTGCGTCAGCTTTAGGCTTGTGTTATACAGATGAAGAGCATGCCTGCTCAGTAGAAACACAGACAGATGCTGAATGACTTAGTAGTTGGACACAGCAGTTCTTAGATTGGCATGCACCAAGAACACAAAAAGAAGCCTTAGTAACTTAATAACCATGACAAATTGTAAAATTGGTAAACAGCTTTCAAGTATATTGATTACCCTAGCAGATAATGAATTGAATTGAATTGAATTGAATTGAATGTGAATTGAATTACCTTTTAACAATACAATGTATTGTCATGAACAGGTTCGTATACTATGGAATGAAAACGTATGCACAACGATTTGTATTATATCCTCCAAAATTGGGACGCCCGCTGGATGGTCATGTGATAAGGTCATGTGATAAGATATGGTCATGTGGTCAGTTTAGCTGACAAAATGGGACTGTGAGCCTGGTACAGGGCACTGTGAGGGGACAGTTTTAGCGGCCATGGCAGTTATGTGTTACTTAATTTTAGTAGTACTCTTGGGGAAACCTGTTTCCTTGGTGAAAGTCCTGTGTTTTTCACTTAAC
Source organism: Etheostoma cragini (assembly GCF_013103735.1). Classification (NCBI taxonomy): domain Eukaryota; kingdom Metazoa; phylum Chordata; class Actinopteri; order Perciformes; family Percidae; genus Etheostoma; species Etheostoma cragini. The sequence goes on along the minus strand of NC_048411.1, from coordinate 8,215,926 downwards.
TTCTTCCGGGACATGAACTCTGCTAGAATTCCCTGTGTTTTAGGACCCAACCATCCACCCCAACCTCCTCCTTTCGCAGATCTTTGCAGTCTTATACAGCTGCATTCAATGTGGTGCATGCAGTAATAAATACGGAATACATACGAATTGTAGTGCATTATTTTTCGTAGCTTAATGTACGAGTGGTTCATGTGAACGGCCTGAACAATAATAACAGTACCAGATACTTTACGCTTACTACCACACTACATCCAAAATTGGTGTAGCACCTTTTTTAAGTTACATTAGGACAAACCACTGAGAGTTTGCTTATTTCTGCTGCTACAATAATTTGCTAATTTTTTTACCAACAAGCAAGAGGGTGGTTTACCTCCATCCTATTCTGAGATCAGACTTGTTTATTAAAAAGCATTATAGCAAATTTTTGAAGATATTTTGTTTTGAAAAATAAAATCTACATCGTAGTTTAAAAAACTGATGAACAGATTGGATAAATAGTACATACAGCGCATACTGTTCACCATTGTCCCCTGTAAATATGTTAACCCTCTATTGCATGAATTATTTTTTAAACTTGGTAAAAATATCTTGATGTGTTTTTATTACTCCAGGATGCTTAAATAATGCAATTGAAAAAAAAAAATTGAAAAAAAGTTGAAAGGTGGGTAGTTGGTAATTTGTTGCCATATGGCAACAACGCGCATTCGTGGAAAGTGCCAAAAAATCCATTATTTCTTTAGAAACATGCTTTTATCGAAATAATTACCAAACAAATTCAACTTATATGTATCAACATGTATAGCCCAATGTGTTTACAATCAAATTAGTTTATTTTAATTGTAGTTTTTGATAATTATTAATAATACCACTGTAATAAGTCTGTCATATACACCTGAAAGAAGACACACGGATACAATGTACTTGATTAGGGGCAAAATAAGCACAACACACTGACTAAACTTACAATTACTGAACTATATGTCACTGAAAACATATTTCTGGTACATAATCTTCCTTTAGTAACTCCCTATTTAAACCAGAAGGGTATATTGATTATAAATGTCAGGGGACCAACAGATATAATGGAATAACTCATTTTTATTGGTGAGCAATTAATTTACATTAGTGTGTAATTAATAATTTAGATAATATATTCATTAAAAAATGGCTGGAATAGCATAATATAAATACATTTTATGTTTTTCTTTTAAAATATTATAAATAATTGCAAACATACTGTTAGAGTAGCCTAAACTTATAGTAATTCAATTGAGCCCATTAGGCAAAATGTACACATTTCACGTCAATATTTGCATAATGTTGCCATATGGCAACAAATTAATTTGAGCCTTTTACAGAAAAAATACAAAATTTTAACTGCTTTAAATGATAAAAAATTTAAGTTTACTTATTCCAGATAACAGTTGAATATTTTTTTTTTTCAAAGAAATGCTTCTAAAATTGAGAAAAACAACTACATTTTGGCTGATACTGGAGCGGGATCTTTTGTGTGGCACATGTCCGGAAAAGGGGGGGGGGACAGGACTCTGAGGGTATGTGAAGTCATCAAATGAGTACAACTTCAAAATAAAAGACCTATTTAAACAATTAAACAAAAAACAATGCATTTTACATGGTTTATTGTAAAAAAACACTAAGAAAAAGAATTTGTTGCCATATGGCAACAACATGCAATAGAGGGTTTAATGGTCACACACTGTTTCTTTAGTTCTTCAGTTACAAATTACATGTGACAAAGACATTTTGACAGAAACACTATGAAAACAACTTAAGGTTAATTTAATAAAATAACTGAGAAGCATAATTTTAATGTCCCACTATGTACATTGAAACAAATGCTATGGAAAAGAATTATTAGGCAAGTCAGATATTCCATAGATCTTTTACATTGTAGTAGCAAATGTGTGTATTTAGTGTTTGTCTCCTGTCCCCATTATTCCTCCTGCTTCTTCTCAGCAAACAATTTCTTTTGGGTTTTTGTATAATTTTGCATTTAGACGTATAAAATTCTCCCCTTGCCAGTTTTCTGAAGCTTATTTGCCCCCCCCCCCCCGCCCTCTGTGCTTTTGTCTGTAACCTTTTTCTGCCCCTTTGAAGTTCCTTCTCTCCCTGTGTTTGCTTCTCTGTTTGTTACTCCTTTTTGTGTTTGTAGGAGTTATGTCTGCACCCCAGTCCACTATCTGAGGTAAACCCAACTGGCTGCTAGCAAGGTGGTCAATGATGATTACATGTTTAACCCTTGTGTTGTCCTTTGGGTCCCAGAGACCCTCCTGTATTCAATCATATTTTTCTGCTACAGTAGCCTCGTCCTCCAGGGTCGCAAGACCCATTCTGCACTCAAACACGTTTCCCACTAGCCTCATCTCGTTCTCCGGGATCCCAAAGACCATAGTGTATTCAATCGTATTTTTCTGCTACCGTGGCCTCGGCCTCCGGGGTCCCAAGACCCATCCTGCACTCAAATGCGTTAGATAAACTAAACAAGTCCCTGTGGCAAAAAGGACAACACAAGGGTTTAAATAGTTCATCATGATCTCATAATTTACAGAGACCACATTTAAAACCGAGCTGCCTTGCATTCCTGCCATGCACACCATGTTACAAGCTTTTCTGTTCATTCAATGAGTCCAGTCCCATGTTGTCCATCCATAGTGCAGTGTGCTTGCTCTTGATGTTTTACATATGTAGAATGGTGGGTATAAAGAATGCTACTGTTAAGAAAGTGATATAAAGAGATGGCATTGTGAGATATTATTTCACAACTGTGAGGAGATAGGAGTTTTTAGTTTACACGGTATAAAAAGTGCATGCAATCAGCCATTTCAAAGTACTGTATTACACACCCACATTGACAGAACAAAGTAGCATGTCAAAGCATGGTAATGTGGCCAGGGTTGGCCTTTGTTCAGACCTACCCATGAAAGTTTTCTCTCCATAGTAGCCTGCGCTAAATGGACCCAGTTTTTTGCTCTTTTGAAAGCTCCATTGCACCTTGGTCATACTGTAAATCATTCAGCATGTAGGGACTATGTGTGTCATCCTGAGATGTAAAATGAAATATACAACTGTTATCTTGTGCCATGAAGTATGAAGTATATACATAGTAAATCTGTCATCCCTCAAATGAAACCATATCTTTATTTGTATCCATTGGAAATACTTATACCCTTTTTAGAAATGACAATCTGTTGTTGTTTTGACTTTGAAGCGAGGGATTTAGAGAATAATTTCCAACTTATTTTATGTGATAATATTATTGTCATTGGTTTTGATTTGTCTGGTTCTTCTGCCCCTCCCCCAGTAAGGAGCAGCAGAAGTCAGTGAAGACAATGTCTGTGTGGGAGCAGAGGGCCAACCAGCTGAGGAGGCAGAACCAGGCGAGCTGCGAGGCCCTCTACAGTGAGCTGGATCTTGAGGAGCGTCTTCACCTGTCCTCGGCCCTGAACATCCGGCCTGACATGAAGACCCACCTCGACCGGCCGCTAGTTGTTGAACCGCGTGATGGGCTATTGCTGGCCGGCCATCAACACCACCATCACAAGCCCTCCATGCCAGAGGAGGCAGAAACTGCCACTGACCCTCCTCCTCCTATGCCTCACCAGGCCCGTCGCCACCACCGCCACAGAGACAGGGACCGGTCCAGAACAAAAGAGGGGACAAATGAAAACAGTGGCACAAGTAAGGACAGGGGCCACCACGTCCATCACAGCCGCTCCAAAGACCATGACAGCAGCCGGGGCAAAGAAGTGAAGAGCGAGAGGTCCCGAAGCCAAGAAGGAGGCAGGAGACATCACCATCAGAGCTTAGTGGATGACAGCGGAGGTGGAGGAACCATGAGCGAGAGAGAGCATCAACATCATCATTCACACCGGCAGTCCCTAGGGGGAAATGGGACAGTGAACAGTGGCGGGAGGGGAGAGCGAAGATCCCGCCACAAAAATGGACGTCCGTCTAACAGAGATGCGGATAGGAATTCCAGAGGAGACAGTGGTGCCAATGGAGAGCGGAGGAAACATCGGCCTTATGGATCAAGGGGCCAATCCACAGTTGAAGTACAGGTGTCCAACGAGAGAGAGAAGGATCGCAGGTAAAAATCCAATCTACTACATGGTCGATACATTTTTTGACCTTGCCTTCTGGAATGAAAAAAATAATAATTGCACTGAAAGAGATCATCAAAGGTTTCCAGTGACCCTGCAGTATTAAATGGTGTTTCTACTGGTCAATAAATGTTCAGCCATATGCGTCAGTCAAATGAATGTCACTGATTGGGGGCAGGTAACAAATCAGTGGGCCATCAGTAGGATATATTAGTTAAGAAAATACAGTTTATTCATCTCTAAGATGCTATCTCTGTTTTTGGGACAGGTTTGTCGACTCAGAGGGTGAGGTCCTCGCCATCTCCGAGCAGGGCTCTGAAGGGGTCAACTGTCCTCCTGACCGACAAGAGAACTCAGACAAGCAGAGGAACATTACAAGAACTGGCCCAACCTCCATCCACATTCCTCCTGTGACTATTACTTCTCCACCTGGAGACACCACCCTCATACAAAGTCAGTACCAACTGAGGCCTGCAGGATGCACACATAATTTAACTTCCATGGCGGCCAATACATTGAAGGTTTTTTTCTATAGCCACACACAGCTTAGGTTGATCACTAACAGGAAATAAGAAAGTCAGTCTGAGATGGCAGAAAAACTTAATTTCTCAGCTTCTGAAAATGTGTTTTTTTTAAATTAGTAAAACTTCTTTTTAAATATTGTTTGGGGCGTTTTATGCCTTTACTATCACAGTCAGTAGAAAGATGACAGGAAATAATGGAAAGATGGGGAGTGAAATGCACAAAAGGATTTAGACCTTTCTGTACATTAACTGGGAATGTTGCTTTCCATGGTTAAAGTATTTAGGCCACCGTGCTTTCCCAAAGAAAAAAAAGTCTCAAATCCATGAATGATAGGCAGGAAGAAAAGGAAAAATCATCATCAAACAACTTGAACAATATGACTGTTTATACAGGTACATGATTACAATGTGATGGTTGATAACGATACAGCCAGACCTTGGTAAAATGGTAACAGTTAAGATTCTTTCATTGTATCAAACTCTACTTTGCAGGGGTCGGAGAAGAGATCTAATTTATTCTCTAATGGTGTTTTGAGGGTAAAAAATTAGATGAATGATTGTTGGGCTTGTGATACAATGCCTCTCTGCCATGTCAATAATTTAATAAGGTCCCATTGTAAATTACATGCTGTATTTGGTGAAGAATGATGCCGCTTAGGAGTCAAATGTGATGATGGTGTGTTATGACCCTTGCTTGCATTGCTGTAAACACATTATCTATCTCCCCAGTTAACAGTATTGACTGTGCGACAATGCCCATGAATGAGAAGGCCCTGGCGGATCGAGGTCAAAGTGGACCCAAACCCATTCTGCCTTACAGTTCTATGTTCATCTTCGGACAGACTAATCCGTGAGTCACCTCAACCTTCTTCAACTTCTTCACCTCCCTGTAGGATCTCCCACATGCTATGGAATTCTAACCATGGAGAGATTGGGTGAAATTACTTTTTTATTTCCTATCTATAAGGTATCATTATTATTATTATTTTCGTGAATCACCGAATCCTACACCGATTTTTCTTTGTTAAATCATTTAACCTGATAAAGGTCTAGTGGCTGAGAGATTGGCTTTATTGGATCCTTGCTTTAGGCCTTTTTTTTTAGCAAATGAAAAGTGAGAAGATAGTTGCTTCTGCAGCCCAATCTCTGTGTCCACTGCTTGCTGTTTCTTTAACTCTCTTTGTCTGTCCATCCCTTCTTCCCTAACCTCAGGGTGAGGCGGTTATGTCATTACATTGTGACTCTGCGTTATTTTGAGATGTCCATCCTGGTTGTCATCGCAATGAGCAGTATTGCTTTGGCAGCAGAGGACCCTGTCTGGACAAACGCCCCTCGCAACAATGTGAGACACATGGTGTTTGTGAAATTTACACATATACAATGCAAATTAACACTTATTTTCTTGTCAGTATGGAGTTTTGGCTGTCACATAATTTAAGGGTAATTTTTGTATTTTTCAGCCTGGACCCAATTTCCCATGCATTGATGTCTAAGTGACAAATCTAAACTTGTAAATCTTTGAAATTGGTCTAGTAATTGGTAACAGCATTATGGAAATAATCCCTTCAGAGATAGACCTTTCTGTTAAAGAGTAAAATATTTTTTTGTTTGACCAGAAACAGCTCTGCAATTGCCCATTTACGTTAAATTGCAGCTTGTTTTGCTGTGCTGGCTGCAGCAATCTTGCTTAAACTAGACCAATTTCAAAGGTTGTTGTTCCCATCAGTCACTTAGACACAAAAAACATCGGAAAAAACGTTGGGGGGAAAAAACAATGTTCCCCTAAATCCATTACCTGTTAAGTGATAAGAACATATATACTATCTTCCATTTTGTAAATAATTGACTCTTGTGCTCAATGCTAACAACTTTATACGCAGTGCCTAAAACAGGCTACATAAACCTACAGACTGATATGATTACATGATTATTATATGCCAAGACCCCAACCAGAGGAGAATACATTTCTCCATAGTCGTCTGTTTCAGCACGGATCTCTTCTCTCTTTTGCAGGTGCTCAAATATCTGGATTATGCCTTTACTGGTGTTTTCACTTTTGAAATGGTGATCAAGGTTAGCATGCAGATGCATACACATTTAAACACTGATAACCTTGTGACTTCATTGTCTTTCACTGCACTTTTTAATCCTCAATCGAAGGTGCAATATTTAATTTTAGTGTTTAAAATAGTTACTGCAGTCCAAATTTTAAAATGCTGGCAAACGCGCCATCTCCCTCAACCCCTCATCCTCAGACTCAAAGTTTACAGGTGTTGCCAGGTTGAAATCACTGAACTCAATGTCCCACAATGTCAATGTTAGCTAGATGCTAGTCTTGCATTGCAAGACCTTACTTCGCAGCGCTGTAGCTAAATGCTGGCTATGTTGACATTCATAAAAGCCTCTGCTCTTCCTAAACGCAACAACAACAATTACTGAAAAAGACCACAAATTGCGGAGTTCTGTATGGACTGACAGCCATCCTTTCGTGGCTTAATTTCACTGCAATCACCGCTAAAAGGGGTTGCCTGGGGAAGCGGGGAACGGGCGTCCATGATCCTCGTAGAGTCTAAAGCTACGAAGTTACACAGGCTCTGTATTCTGCAGACCACTCTACCTGTCTACTTTTAAAAACTCACTCGTCCCTCCCCTCCATGAAGTACAGCTGAGCTGATGGTGCGTACATACTATATGCCAACATAGGGCCTACTGCACAGGAAACCTCAAAAAACAGCAATAATAACAGCAATAGTAAAAGTAAAATATCTATGTGAATGCATGCATACAAACTAAAATGTTATTTATAGTGCAACCAATGTAAATTATACTGGATATTATTAGCAATACATGCATAATCAAAATGTCTGTTAAACAAGGAGCTCGACGCACCAGGATTGGTTTTCTAGATGACAATGTATTATTATTTTTAAAACAACCACGAGTACATTAAGTGTTCATAAACTGCTCAATGGCCAAGAAAGGCCTAAGTGCCACAAAGTTTGATGCCAAATCTTTCTTTTCCGACATGCTAGGCTAAATATATGAACATATATATATGAAATATAAACATTTGGGCCTGCAAGGCGGCAGAAAAGAGACGCAGAGATGTAAGACAACATAGCTCTACCTTACTATGATTTCGGTACACCAAACGTAGATTTGCGCTCCGGAGTTCGGCCGATAAACTCTCCCATGAGACTCTGAATATCCAGCTCTTCCAAAATGTCTTTGTGGACATGAAGCAGTGCCATGTGTGAAAGTCTACTCTAAGTTATAGCGCTACAGACCCAGGTTTTAAGGCGGCGAAGAGCTGAGAAAGACCTTTGGGAGCCAGCAGTAGACACTGTTAAACAGTGGATTAGCTTTTTCTTTTATTTTTATTGTAATCCCAGTTTTAAAGCTTTGCCTATGATGTGTAGATGAATACAAATATTTGTTGTTGCATGATCTACAAGATTCACTAAAAGCAACTTGTCTATACACTGTACACTACACATTATGGCTGCATGTTAGTTTGTGTAGGTAATCATCTTACTGTCCAACCTGTCATACCGTGAAGCTGGTGATGGCGTTGTTAGCCACAATAATATTATTCACCTCACTGTGACCATTGTGGTGTATTCAGGATATATACTCAGTACTACTCAGTGCGACAATTAAAGACTTGTATCATGTTGACCTGCCGACAGTTTTGTTGTCACTACTTAGAATTCCTTATGGGGATGACAGAAATTACGCACTATAGCTTTAATGTATAAATTAATACATAATTAACCATAGAAAGAATATAGAATAATCAATAATAAAAAAATATATTTAATTTAATAGACTCACCCAGTACTGGCATAATAGCATAGTTCCATATCAAAATAAAGTTAATTTTAAATAAATAAGTGTAATATGTATAAAAAGACATAATGGTGTTTTTGGTTTAGATGGTGGACCTTGGCCTGTTGCTTCATCCTGGAGCCTACTTCAGAGACCTGTGGAACATTCTGGACTTCATAGTGGTCAGTGGGGCGCTGGTGGCTTTTGCATTTTCGTAAGTGTATTAACTCCTGTCTTTCATAAAATACAATGTTTTCAATTAGTAAATAGTTAATCCTGATCAACAGAGTTGGTGGTGACTATTGGTCTAATCTGGTATGTCAGGTGTAATATATATAACAAACTTTAAATGTAATGTAATGTGGACTGTGGGGGGCAGGAATTCTTCTTACAACAAGTATGTTTGTTAGAAGAAAATGGAACAGCATGTATAAATCAAACACTGGACAGTAAATTGACAGAGAAAGTGATGGTAAAGATCATCTAATGCCCTGTTAGCCTTCGCATAATAAAACAATGATTATGTCTCATAGTTCAAGTCCTGTGAACACATCTAAAACCCTGCCTTTCTATTAAATGCTGAAATTCAGCAAATCAAGTATGTTAGTGAATGCCCACTTTCTTATGGGGCTCATGGACCTGTCCCAGGTTTGATGGCTGAGCAAGCATTATGCAAATCATTGTATGGCTCCAAGGATGAAAGTTTAAACTGTTAAAAGGCCTTGTCTGTCTTCATGGAGCTAGAATTATAGTCAATGATCATCAACATGGTGTTTTTATGTTACAGTTTAATTTTTGCAATAGGTTTGTAATTCAGTTATTCAGCTATCTCACATATTTATGTCATTTATGTATTTATTCTTGGATTTTACAAGAAGATCAAGAAGATCAAGAAGGGCAAGAAGTGTGTGTGTGTGTGTGTGTGTGTGTGTGTGTTTGTGTGTGTGTGTGTGTGTGTGTGTGTGTGTGTGTGTGTGTGTGTGTGTGTGTGTGTGTGTGTGTGTGTGTGTGTGTGTGTGTGGTGTGCTGTTGTGTAGTGTGTTTATTGACATGACCCTCTTCCTGTTTCTGTGCTGGGATCGATTTGAAGGAGCTTCATGGGGTAATGCCTCCTCTACCTCTCTCATCTTGCCTGTTTGTTTCATTATGTGTGTATGTATGTGAGAGAAAACATACATGAATACACCTACATTGCCAAAACAAGTAATTTCCTAGTATATTCGGTCTTACTTCTTGAAATGGATCCATTTTTTTTTAAAGGCAGGTCAAAGGATGAGGAATACAATTTTATTTCTAGTAGAAGATAGTTTTGTTAGTACTAAAACCACAAAAGTAAAACCACTCTTTCTTAACTTGCCCTGTCTACTATACGAAATCATATTTGCACCTTTATTCTGAGAGAATCATTTGACATTTAGAGCACACATTTGACACTTGTGCACATACATACATTATATTTCATAGAGAAATACAAGAAAAGAAGAATGTAGACAAGGAACTATCCCTTCTGTGCTCAAAATATAATTTACATGCAAAAACTCTGTCTCTCAAAGTGTCACAAATATGCTGGTTTGTCAGCGATTTCCTAAATTCTCTGATTTGAACCCTGCCATGTTTTTTCTCAAATCACAACACACTGCTGTATTGAATTCAGGTCTAAGGCTTCTATCAGTGGAAAATCACTTCACTGGATTTCACCTTCATGATTTTGATTATTTGTGCAGAAAAGTAATTGTTGAAGGAGCAACACATCAAAGTTAGCTCAAACTTACAAGATGCATCGCCATCAGCTTGTTTTCTTTTAAAAGACTGTAAGACATTCAGTATATGAAGAGAAATTGCTTGTGAGGATGGGTGTTGAAGTTTGCACTGTGTCTGGGACACACTCCCATCCCGTCGTCCATCTAAGATCTTACTCTACTTGCTTGGCTAAACGTCTTTCCTCCATGCTCTCCTAACCTATAGAGGGACATGTCCCCTGCGTGTTCATCATCCTTATCTACCCCGAGCCTCTGATGGGAGGGGTTTTCATTAGCACTTTACCTTGTCACAGCTCTGCTTGGACTGTAATGATACCATCAATTTCACATTCTCTATCACTAATTCACCACAGGCTTGCTAATGTTACAAGCAAGGTGCTGCTGGTGGGCATGAGTATGTCTCAAGGAATATTAATCTTTTCTGTGATTTTAGCATGCACATTAGATAAACTGTATGACACGTATGCTGTTAGCTAAAATAGGTTTTTAATAACTGCCATATGACCATACCATATATGCCATCATCACCATTTAAAAGCATGTTCTACACTACCGTACTTATTCTTTGTCTGCCCGCTCAGCATCATACTGTAGATGGGGATAATTATTATATGTGGTTTGGTTCCACGCTTGTGCTGAATAGTATTTGTGAATACTTTTTTGTCAGTGAAACATATAAATGGTGCTTTTCAGTGACGGACGACTTGTATAATATGGAGACACCATGTTCAATATTAAATTGATATTATGAAATGATTGCAACTTGTTTACTATCTAAAGTATTAGCCTAGCGCTACTTGCAAGGTCAAGATTTTCCGTATCATTTTACTAACATTAGTTTGTTGGTTCACAGGTTACATTTGAAAAAGCCCCCTTCTCAACAGGCACCTCCACTATGTAGTAGCCTAATTCCCCACTGTGTGAAATTTGGTCCCGGGTGCTGCTATTTCCGAGTTAAAGCTCAAGTCTCGCCAAAATGCAACCAAGGGTCTTTTTGTGAATTTACCCAAATCAAACTTTCATTTAAAAGCATAATTAGGACGGGAGAGCCAAATTTAAGATTTATCGTATCGTTTTAAAACACTACAAACACTGAAAACCCCAAAACTTTGCTCAAAGTATCACCAGGGGCTCTACACATGAACAAGAGCATTGAGAACATTGTTTGTAAACAGAGTTTACTAAAAAGAAGGTTTTGAACGACTTACTTTAGCTGTTGGTCTTTCCACTGGTGATTCTTTGAGCAAAGTTTCAGTTTGTAGTGTTTTAAAAAATTATGATTTCTATGCCATCATAGAAGTGCCCCTAGCACTTCCCATTCTAAAGGCTATTTGACCCAAAACGGAAATATAGTAAATCTTAAAAGTGGCGCTTCCATCCTAGTTATGTGTTTCAAGGAAAGTTTGACTCGGGTACATTCACAAAAAGACCCTAGGTTGCGTTTTGGAGAGAGTTACGCTTTAAGGGTAACGTTAACAACTCTGTCTTGATATTTATTGGATTAGGGCAAGGTAACACTCCAGCAACCCCAGCCCGAGAAAGCACAACTTTGTCAAATAAGTGCCCCATCACTTGTAATGTAAAAAGGGAAAACATGCTATTTAAATATAGCAACAAGTAGGCCTATGTGTATTTTTGTCTCAAGGATGGATCATCATCTGGTGAGGATGATGATTCTTTTGCCAGGGACATGTATTTTTAACCCCATTTTTAGAATAACATCATGCATGTAGCATATGTAAAACCCTTTTAATATATCTGGGTTTTTTGTTTGTTTTTTCTGTTTTTACTTTTGAATATTTATTGCATAATGTCTTATCTATTAATTTTATATTGAACACTTTGGATCTCCACAGCTATGATTTATCTGGTTCTTATGCATTAAGTCCCACATATATGATGCTTCAGCAGGTTAATCAAACAAACAAAAAACTAAAACAAATCCAGGGTCATTCACTCACTACGCATGTCTCATGCCTGCAATCCATTTGGTCGACTACCTGTGGCAAACACAGCAAATCATAGCATCGCCATCAAAGCCAATTCTGTAAATCTGTTATCTCCCCAACTAGAACCACTTAAGTGTTGAGCTCAGTCTGCAGCTTTTTGGTGCATTTCACATTTAATGTTGCAAACTGCAATGCTGCTTTGTAATATTAGCTCCATATGCTAGTGATAACTTGGTTTTGAGGGCTGTGATGATATTTCTATTATTTTAATTAAATTATAAGTATTATTTTTAATAAAATCTATTTTCAGAAGCTCTGTTTTGATGCTGTGGTTGAGCTCGAAGTAGTAATGTGCAAATTATAGAAGTAGAGTTTTATAATCATAGCTTTGATTTACGGGTTACTTCAGTTATAGGCTACCTTAAGAAATAACATGCACATTCACACCTGTTGAAATGAGTTGAATCCATTGTGAAGCCTATTCTTTACTATGAATTACCCACCCAGTTGTTTGCTACGAACCAAAATATATAATCTTACATATAGGTTTTCATTGGTAGAAACTATGCTTTTGTCATTTGATTCAAACATTTGCTTTATCTTGTTGGTGTGTTTGAAGCAACTATAAATGTGCTGTACTTTGTTTTACCACTGTTTTCCCCCAAATAGATCGCAACAAGGTGTGACCAGGTGGGGAACCTCCCTATGCTACCCTAACCCCCCACCCTAAATCCATGCCTTACCCCAACCCTTTTCCCCAAATCCAACCCTCTCTTACTACCATTCTTTTCCCCCCATTTCAACCCTCTCTTACTACCATTATTCTTATGCTTAGACCAGTTCCTTTTTAACACAACAGTAACCTTTTTGTGACAGCTTTCAATTGAAACCTGCCTCCGCCTACCCAAACTACTGATGTTTTTTTGCAGTTTCATTCCAAAATGCCATTACCCGTTTGTGTGGAAATCAAACAGTACTTTCTACTTTAGGTCATAACTTAAAAAAGAATAGACTGTAGGCTTCAACTACCTCCACCTCTTTGCCCATTTTTGGATTAGTTGGCACTGCCAAGACAACGATGTTCAGAGCCACTGTGAGCCGCCCACTTAAGCTTCATTTTGGCGCTTCAGAAAAATATGGGTGACGTTAAGCTCACTATGTCTATATTTTACATAGTCTATGGACTGAACACATCTTTAAAGTATTGTTGCTCTGCAAAGGTAATGGCTCCAATCTAAGGTGGCGATGAGAATAAAACGCTCACAAAGGACTAAGGAGTATTAAGACAGACTTGAAAAAATATGAACCCATCTTTTAAATTATTTTTTAATGCAGCAAGCTTTCTGAGTAATGCAATCCATACTCGTTAGGATAAATGGGGGAAGAGAGAGAGAGAGAGAGCCACACACACACACACACACACACACACACACACACACACACACACACACACACACACACACACACACTCACTCTGGAGTGCAATGGAGGTAAAAATAGTGTTGAGACAGTTGGAAGAAGGGTTTGTTTTCAGGGCCTATAGCTCTGTTTCCATTCCAGGAAAATGGACAGTCATGGCCTCAGCCACATCTGAGCCAGATGTCCTCATTATTATTTGAACCTTCACATTAAACCATCTGACAGACCTTTGTCATATTTTAGCCCCTGTATCGGGTTCAATCCCACATTCTCACTTGCGTCCTCACTATATGCTGTATCCGAGTGTTGAGGGATAATGCTTAATTGTTTGATTGTTTTATAATTTATTTATGCTCATGTGTGTGTCTTAGGCAGGTGTCAAAAATGCTGTAAACTAAGAATGCTTTGAAAATATAATTAGTGATTGTTTATTTTTATCAATTTACAAAATGAAAAGTGAGCAAAGAAAAGATGACATCAGCACCATGTTGTTATTACTACATTTGGCATTCAAACCACCATCAATTCTTATAGGTACAAATGCAAAAAGTTGGGCAAGGTTGAGGATTGTAGACACAGTGGTCGGCAAGGGAAACTTAGTGCAGCAGATGAAAAACACATCAAGCTTATTTCTAGGAATGAAACAGTATGAATTTACAACTCAAACATGAAGTTAACTATGAAGTTGTAGTTGACGTGACATGTGAATTTGGATGTGGTTCTGAAATATAAGCAAATAAAAATTCACATTAATAAGCATCTGACTTACTATGAATATTTTTTTTTTTTATATTATTTACCAAAACTAAGTGTTATAGCCACCAACATAACTTGATACAATAGGGATATTTTAAATAAAAACAGTAATTGTTAACGTCAATATTTCTACCGTGCTTTACCGTTACACCGATAATTGTTACATCCTACTTATTTCCCTTCAAATTTGGAAGATGTCCGTCAGTGACATCATCTCAGAACTGGCAGAAACCAGTTGGACCCAGGTACACCCATCTACTGTCTGGAGAAGTCTTTCCAGAAGTGGTCTTCATGGAAGAGTTGCAGCCAAAAAGCCATACCTCCGTCATGGAAACAAGCAACTCAACTATGCACAAAAACATAAGAACTTGGGTGCAGAAAAATGACAGCAGGTGCTCTGGACTAACGAGTCAATATTTGAAATATTTGGCTGTAGCAGAAGGCAGTTTGTTCACTGAAGGGCTGGAGAGCGCCAAGCAACAGTAAAGCATGGTGGAGGCTCCTTTCAAGTCTGGGGCTGCATTTCTGCAAATGGCGGTGGCGATTTGGTCAGGATCATTGGTGTCCTCAATGCTGCGAAATAGAGGCAGATATTAATCCATCATGCAATACCATTAGGGAGGCGTACGATTTGCCCCAAAGTTATTCTGCAGTAGGACAACAACCCCAAACATACAGCAAAGGTCATTAAGTATTATCTTCAGTGTGAAGAAAAAGACATTAATCGACACCACATACACTTACCGGCTACTTCATTCCATCCTCTTGTTTTAATTTTACTACAGGAGGATTGCCTGTCATGGCCTGTTTGGGGGGAATAGTTCATCTTTCCTAGTCCTAATTCGTGTGTGTGCTCTTGATTAAAGGGATCTGACAGAACTATAATGGTCAAGTCAAGAACTGTCCTCTGAGTTGCTTTGTTAATTTCTGCTCAACATACCCTAATATGTTTGTTTACTTAAAGTTTAAGTAAGTAAGTAAGTTTAAATGATAAATACATAACAGTGGAAACACATTTGGCAAGAAAAAGTAATGATGTTTTGGCTGGGCACTCGGTGTAATAAATTTGGCTTTGGCTTTCTCTAAAAAGGATTAGTTGTTGGTAACAGGCATATTCCCCTTTTTCTGAGACAATAAGATTGAGATTAGTCTAATATCTCTGTGTTAACCATAGAGCTGGATTCCCGTTATGGTTAGCCTAGTTTAGCATAAAGACTGTAAGCATACAGACTAACGCAAAGGCAGGTCTGATCTTTAACCAGCCAAAAGCAGCTCATGTCGTTCAAGTCACTATTGCTCGCCAATAGCATGGCCACCAGCACAGCACCCACCTACTCTCTCATTTAGGTTTAGGAGTCTTCTCATTTACTATGATCCATAAATGAATGATGAATAGTCCTACTGTGCGAGGCAGTAAATCTCAATCCAAACTCTTCTTCTGTGTTCTCCCTGGGTGAAACTTAATTCAGTCAGCAGAATCCTACTCTGTCTTCCAGAATCGCATGAAGACTTATCTCTTCTGGTAGTACTGGCTTGCCTGATATGTTCTCTCTCTCTCTCTCTCTCTCTCTCTCTTTCTCTCTCTCTCTCTCTCTCTCTCTCTCTCTCTCTCTCTCTCTCTCTTTCTATCTCTCCCTCTGTCTTTCCAAAACAAAAAAGTAAGTAGGAACACTTGTGTTCCTTGATGCACCTGCGACCTTGTGTCTCTTATGTGAGTGATGTGCAACGTATTCTTGAAGGCTTTTTACTACGTACTGTGGCTTAGATTATTCATTCATTATCCAAATAAATAAATGCAAATGTTTATAGTTCTAATATGCAACAGCAAATATATTTTGAAGGAAACAAAATGCTTCATCTACGTCTTAAATGTTATTTTGCCAGACCTTCCTCCACAATGCTGCGGAGGAGGGTGTGGCTAGTCCACAGCCTTTCAGGATGGGAGAAAAATGTGCTCTGGTTTATTGCCATTCCTTTAAACCAATCACAATCGTCTTGGGCGGCGCTAAGCGCCTGAAGTATTAAAGGTGCCGCTAAAAAATAGCCTTGGGAAGGAACTTGTTTTGGTGAAACGTGCACGTTCAGAAGTTTTTTTGGTCGTGCAACAGAAAACTCAGACTGGACAGATAGTCTAGCTAGCTGTCTGGATTTACCCTGCAGAGATCTGAGGAGCGGTTAACCATAGTCCTAGGAAATCCATCGGCATTTAGAATGGCAACACAAAGAAAGCGGACGGTGAGGGACATTTGGGCAAAATTGAGGGACATCTTCCGGCGGCACCTGAGTAATCCCCTTAACACTCGTGTTTTCTTCCCGCCGACCAGCAATGTTTTGTTTTTCCAAGTCAAAATTTCAGATGAAAAACCTTTTATCAACGTTTTTGTTCTCTTTCTCGACCCTTTTGTGTCTTTCCCCAATGTTTTGTTTTTGTCACTTTTTCAACGTTTCAACAAGCCATATGACATTTTTGTGTTTTTTTTCCTAAATTTTTAAATCTTTTTTTTTTTTTACATTTGTCACTTTTGTTTTACATTTGTTCACAAATTAGTCTCTGTTATTGACATTTGTCTTTGACATTTGTCAGTTTTTTTTACATTTGTCACACACAAGTTTTTCTTTATCAATTATTTTTTCTCTCCAAATTCTATAAAATTGACAAAAAAACATCCAAATTCAATGAAATCAGTTAACTGAATATTTATTTAACTTGTTAGGAGCATTTTTGGGAACCATCCACGTTACTTTTTTTGAACATTTGTTTGAAAGAAACCCACATTTCTGATATAGAAACCTTTTCAAAATGGGTCAAATTTGACCTGAAGACAACAGGAGTGTCAATGAATCGTTGTCGATTTAGTCTAACCACGTCTTGGTCCTCACTCAAGCTCTGTACTTAAAATGGACTTCTCATGGATGCGTTTTTGTTTATTTCCAGATTCCCAACACATTTCAAACATAATTACAAGTGTGACAAAATGAATCATAAACATCATGTTAAAGTTCAATCTTAAAACTATTTTTCCTGCTATCCTGCATATTAGTAATAAGTAATGCAGAAAAAGATCTGATGAACAACATGTAATTTGTAAATAATTTTGTGTGGTCTAACAGTGTTTGCTTTCCACAGGGGGACCAAAGGCAAAGACATCAGCACTATCAAGTCACTGAGAGTTCTCCGAGTGCTCAGGCCTCTCAAGACCATCAAACGTCTGCCAAAACTCAAGGTTCTGCTCTAGTGCTGCTTTTTTGTTGTTGCTTTATTTTTATTCATATAGCCAGATTATCAGGGCTGTGATTAAGGAGCGCTAGTTTTTTGCCCCATGACTAGTCTTGCATTGTTACATTTATCTCCAGTAAGAGTAAGGTTTGGCTACACCACAGATTCTCGAATATGGGAGAAAAACTCTGGGTTGTTTGCATTTCCTTAAACCAATCTCAATTGTCTTGTCTTATCTTGGCTCTGCAAAATGGTCTCAGAAAGACACTTGTTTTGGTAGAACATTTGCATCCCGCAAAAGGACACGGAATAACATAATTTGCTGTGTGTACTTAACGCAAAGCAATCCTCCCAATCGGTTCAAAAAACATCCCAGTAAGATAGATATTCTTGGTAAATCTTTACAATTCTTCGCCAATAGAACCAAGCCGACCTGTCTTGCTGCACAATCCAAATATTCTTCAAAACTTGCTATTTTCAGCGTGTAGCTTGCTAGCTCAAATTTTGGTGTTGTTTCCTGTTGCGAAAGGATTTTGAGAACCTCAACAGAGAGAGTGGAGGTGGAGGTGCTAAGCCTGACATCACACAAAGGATGTCGTATCCTGGAAATGTACTTCCTTTGATCCAGACTACACAATGGGATTCAGAATGACTGTCCATTCAGTATGTTTGACTTTGACAGTTTTCGTGCAAATGAAGGAACATGTCACCCAGTGCAACAGTGTTGATTGATTACTGATGTGCTTTTAGAAAGTTTTTGGACAACAATGGAGATCTGTGGCATAGAGGAATAAGATGTATTAGGCTTTGGATACACACTTGTAAGTATTTCAAATGGAAAAGTGACTAACGGGACAATTGCTTTTAGATCAATACTAAAGACATCAGTAAATACGGTTAGTTGTGGTTGACAGCACACATTCGATGACTGTGATGCTTGTGCATTAATGTGATACTGTATGTATAATGTAAAGTATTTTTAATAGTATTATTTATAATAAAGTATTTTTTTCTTCTGTGCTTTTTCTTTTTCTTCTTTCACCCTTCTGTGCTCTCAAGTTCTCTGCTGATTTTGTTTAATTTTGTTAATGGAGTCACATTGTGGCAATTCAGTGGTTACATTGTTTGATGTAAATATTATTTTGCTGCAGGCTTTTGTGAATACAGGGAGCTTACTTTTCCCCCTGACACACTTGATATCATGCTGAACATAGCCTCAGTAGTTTACAGTGTTAAGTTGCTTCTCTGTGAAGGGCTTTCCTTCTTCTCAGTGATCTTAAACAAGCACATTATTTATTATGCTGTGTGTCCTGGACATGCTGGCCAGGGCTCGGCCTGTAGGTTAGTCCCACTCAGATTTCTGTCAGATCTGATTCAGATTTGAATGAAGAGTTAGAGTAACATTTCCGCATCCTGAAAGATGATAGTGTTCAACTATATTAAGAAATAATTTTCCACTTAATCCCTAAATAAAATGTATGTGTTGTGTGTCCTCAGGCGGTGTTCGACTGCGTGGTCAATTCTTTGAAGAATGTGCTGAACATCCTCATTGTTTACATCCTCTTCATGTTCATCTTTGCTGTCATCGCAGTTCAGCTCTTCAAGGGAAAATTCTTCTACTGCACAGATGAGTCCAAGGGGCTGCAGAAGGACTGCAAGTTGGTCTAGAATCCCTCACTTCCTCATTTCTTATCTCAGATTCTTATTCTTCTACATTGTAAACTGCAAATGTTTTTGTCGTCAACAGCCCACCAAGTACCTGTCTTACCCCTCTCAGCTTTATTTATGTCCTTATGTCTTCCAGAGGACAGTTTCTCTACTATGACAGGGAAGAGGTGGCTGCCATGCCCAGAGAGTGGAAGAAATATGAGTTCCATTACGACAATGTGCTGTGGGCCTTTTTGACCCTTTTCACTGTCTCCACTGGGGAGGGCTGGCCAACGTAAGTGCCGCTGACTTGATTCCCTTTTTAAGTTACAGACATGTGTAAGGCTGTCAAATTTTAAAATATGTCAATCTGTGATGGATTTGACACCTGGAAAAGCAGGATTCATTTGGGATCCATAAATGTAAGTTAAAGGGCTCCTGTGGGAAAATTGCCTCATTGGAAATGCAAGTAGGAAAAGGGCGTAAAGACCAAATATACTAAAGGGACTGACAAGGTATTCAACTTTTAGATATTAATAACATAAACATTTGCATTAGTATGAAAGGAGTTGTCAAAGCACAAAATGTACCATCCATCTGTCACTGACTGGCGTGTTTAAGGCCTGACTATTTGGCTGTAGTCTTTTTTCTATAAGTCTTCTTTTTACTGCCTTATGAACTCACACAACCACTGTAACTTGCTGCTCAGAGTAAACTCAGTCATACACACACACACACACACACACACACACACACACACACACACACACACACACACACACGTATGATACTGTAAGACAGTGTGAACTAAGAAGGATTTGTTTAACTTTAAATGATTTTTTGGCCACCTTATAAAGGTGTTATTGCTCACATGTTGGCAAACAGTTGCCTATTGCGTAGTTTTTAAAGATTTTTTGGGGGGCAATTTAACTCTATATATGGGCGCCTGCTCTACCAAGTGAGCCATCCGGGCACCCGGTTTTTAAAAGTGCTATACAAATTACTTTTTTCAAAAGTTAGAGATTTGCTGCTGAAAACAGCTTCCTGCTTTTGGATCCAGCTTCTCCTGATGGTCATTTGTTCATGGTGACCCACTTATTAAAGACCTGCTGGTTTCTTTGCACTTGTTTTCATGTTTTTGTTCTGTAACTAATTTGTTGACAAATTATGTAAAAAATGCTAGAACTTCTTCTAAAAGTCTTTTATTTACAACTCACTTCTCATAACCCCAGGGCATTTGTGGTCTAGTGGGAAAATAAGCCTTCATACCTGTAATGCTGAATATTAATCTCATGCTTATTACAAATTCACAAAAGACTTTTAATTTTCAGTTTCTGCTGTAGGGCAAATAAACTTATGCTGTGTCATCTTTTTTATTAGTTGAGAATATATACTGTATATATACTGTATATCCATACAATTTAAAAAGTTTCTTTTAACTTTTAGTATGTACTGCAGCTGCCCCTACAAAGTATGTACTTTTGCATGCAGTACTGTAGGTTGCATGCAGTACAATTAGGGCATAGTTCTTCATAACATTGCACCTTGAACTTTGGTACTCCTTTTCATTTATCCGTCGCAGTCTGTAGCACAAAATTTAAAGTTGAGCTGTGATCTGTCTGTGTCCTCTCAAAATGTAACTGGATGCAGTAGGAAATACTGGTATTGCATTAGGATAGTATGTATTTGGACATACTTAATATTTTTCTGGCATACCACAAAGAATGGTCTAATGGGTATTGGAATGCACCTATCTCACCTCTTTGCTTTGTGTTGTGTTCTCTCTTTGCAGTGTTTTGAAGCACTCTGTGGATGCTACCTTTGAAGACACAGGTCCTAGTCCAGGCTACCGGATAGAAATGTCCATCTTCTATGTGGTCTACTTTGTGGTCTTCCCTTTCTTTTTTGTCAACATCTTTGTGGCTCTGATCATCATCACCTTCCAGGAGCAGGGAGACAAGGCATTGTCTGAGTGCAGTTTGGAAAAGAATGAGGTAAAGAGAGACATAACAAACAACTCTGAGCTGTATGTTATGGTGACGTTCAGAATTGCTTACACAGCCTTTATATGAACGAATGTAAATGATGCAAGTCATATACTGTGGCCCGCAGTCACCAGATCTGAACCCAATTGAATATCTTTGCAACATTTTGGAGCATAATGTCAATTGCTTCTGGAAGAACTTTATAGACTTTACCATTGCCCTTATGTTGAATCCATCCATGTTCTTTCTCTTCTAACCCTTGACTGCACTATGTAGAAGCCAGGCTCTACTGTCTTTTTCTAATGAGTGTCTGTTTTCTATTTTGTACAGTAACACACAATGATTCATGTTCTTGCAGAATTTTGATTGTTGTTTGCCCAGTGTGAGTTGTCCCTATATTTAAGCTGTTACACAATATGTGTCCTTTTTTGGGTTCCGTAACTAAAAAGATCTGCATATGGTGGTCTTAACATTGGTTGTGTGTGGGTGGGGTGTCTAGTCTTTCAGGGTTTTAATAATCTTTAAATGATCACACAGTTATTAAAAACTGAAATTGTGTACTCTTTTAGTATAAAATGGTTACGCTAGTTTTAGATGCCAGCTGCCTACAAAAGTGAAACTTTGAATGATCAGTAGAAAATATATGCTTTCATCCAAGACTGAGGTTTGAGAGTAGTTCCTTTCAATGACCGTAGACAGTGAACCAGAGGTATGGTTTCTTTGTTACAGAGAGCTTGTATTGACTTTGCCATAAACGCCAAACCTCTGACACGCTACATGCCCCAGAACATGCAGTCCTTCCAGTACAGGATGTGGAAGTTTGTGGTCTCAGCTCCATTTGAGTACTCCATCATGATCATGATTGCTCTCAATACTGTGGTACTCATGATGAAGGTAAGAGGATAATAATAACATAATACAAAATGTACGGTATATATATAGTTTGTTAGGCTTTTTTTGACTGTTATATGAATTCCTGAATTTACTAGCTCAGGAAAGGAATAGTTGGACATTTTGAGACTTTCGCTTGAGACTTATAATAATAATAATAATAATACATTTTATTTAACAGCGCCTTTCTAACACTCAAGGACGCTTTACAGACAATAAAAG
>NC_048411.1:8127484-8193507 GCF_013103735.1 Etheostoma cragini | reverse complement strand
ACGAGCTGCTGAGTTCTGAAGAAGTTGAAGTTTATGGAGGGATTTTTGAGGAAGGCCAAAAAGGAGAGAGTTACAGTACTTACAGGACTTCCCTTTCTTGCCGAGAGATGGATGAAAAAATCAATACCACTCTCATGCGTGTACAGTAAATATGAAGCTTATTGTGTAATCTTAGCAAAAGGCTGGACAAAACAGCTAGCCAGGCTCTGTCCAAAGGTAACATCCATACAATAACTAATTGTAAAGGCAATTTATTTTATGGTCAATGGACGAGCATTTATATATACTAGTACAGTGCCCGTTGGGCCGATAACTTGGCTCGTGGTAGTGCTGTTTGTAGAATTCTTCAAAACCAAATTGCTCCCTAAAATTACTCACAGAAGGACCCCAAACCACTTAATGTGCAACTCCACGGTATAGCCTACTACTGACATACAGTGTAGTATAGTGTCTACAGTATATCAGAGGGAGACATTGTGCTACTATATTTAACTGACAGAGAACGTGGCAGATTCAGAACGTAATCACAAAATATCACAAAGAAAATGTGGAGACATTAGCCGTATGGCAGTTTGCTACTCACCTGGCCTGTTATGAGAATCAGTGTATATCTGTGTTAATCAACCACCAGGGAGAGAGAGAGAGAGAGAGAGAGAGAGAGAGAGAGAGAGAGAGAGAGAGAGAGAGAGAGAAATTTTGTCCACGATATTACATGTTGATATCACCACAGTCAGCGTGTATAATGATGGTGTTGGGCTCCCAGATAGCTCAGTTGGTAGAGCGGGCACCCACATACATATAGAGGTTTACAGACACACAGACAGACAGACACTACTGTCATTTATAGATAGATTCCACTTTTCTAGTCTTAGCAACCACGTAAAAGTGCTTTACACTACAGGAAAAATTCCCCACACTTACACACACATTCCTACACTGGTGATCAAGGCTTACCTTGCACAGCAGCTGGATTCTCGTGATATCACGAGATCACATGAAATCGCCAGATCACACATCACACCAAAATCCAACTTGTCTTTCTTCAAAGTATTGCGTTTGTGTCTGAACAGCAAGGGATATTTTCAGAAGGTCCGCCATCTACTTTCCGTGTAAGAGCAGAGGTCTGAGGCTAATCCCACCTCCCTTTCAGGCACACCCAGTACACAGATGTTATTCATCATATAGGATCCTTTCAAGTTTCTCCACAATATTTTGCAGCATTTCAATCTTGTCCTCTGCCGTGGATATGCATTTTTCAGCCTCAGCAATCCATCTCAGAGTGATAATCTTGTTTTAATTACTATATAGCCTTCATGATGTCAATTGTGAAGGGGTTGTCCATGATTTCAGTGCTGTTGGTTACTTTTCTTGGCATATTACTTTGTATTACAAGTATTGTTTCAAATTGGGATGTTTTAAGTAGTATTTGTTTTTGCAACAGATTAGCAACAGAACACGAGAATCCACGTCGCCATAACGCCATAAAGTCGTTTGCCAGATATTTTTTTATAGTTCCTGCCCTGTTCTACTGACGACCTCTCAGATAGTTCTGTCCAAGGACACTTTAACATGTAGACTGCAGAGGTCAGGGATTGAACCACTAACATTTTAATTGGTAGACAACCGTTCTACCTCCTCACCCAGGTTGTAATGGTGGTTATGATGGTTATAATGTTTGGGACTTAGGCTAAGTCAACCAGTAGCATGCTGTAGCTTCATATATAAGAGTGGTATTTATCTCATTATGTAACGCTCAGCAACAAAGTGAATAAGCTTTAATTACCAAAATGTCAAACTATTTCTATAAGAATGTTACACCTACATGCCAGCCAGGAAAACACGATGTATGTTCCCCTGTCTTTCAGTTTCATGGAGCTCCAGACTTTTATGAAGCAATGCTGAAGAACCTCAATATAGTCTTCACCACTCTCTTCTCTCTGGAGTGTATACTCAAGATCATTGCTTTTGGTCCATTGGTGGGTAACATTTAGGAGACAACTTTAAATATCCTGAATAATGTATAAGAACTAATGATTTTCAACTATTGTTTCTCAGAACTACTTAAAGGATGCTTGGAACGTGTTTGACTTTGTCACAGTGTTGGGCAGCATCACTGACATCCTGGTGACTGAAATCAATGTAAGAGCAACGGTACCCACCCACTCAACCCGCACCTTAACAAGGCTGAATGCATTGTGTTCGTACCACACAACGGTCATGGTATGGAGCTGGGAAAGGGACAGTCTATACAGCAAGCTTTATGCAAACAAGTTAACTAGCCACATCAGCAAAGACAGTCACATGGCAGCAGTCCAGACAGTTTAAGACTTGGAGAGAAGAGATCAATATATATGATCAATATATCACAGAGTTCTGATAAAGGAGCTAAGGAACGATGGCTTCTTTTAATCCACCTCAGAGAGTAATCTCTAATATGAGGTTTACAGCGGAGCTATGCGTTGTTATGCCTTTTTTGGTTGTTTGACAGTTTTTTTATTCATTCCAGACACTTTCTTTCTGTTCAGTCACATGTGTGTATTGTGAAGTAGCTTTTGACTGATTTACATGTGTGTATTTGTTGAGCTGTATCAGTTTATGTCTTGCAATATGACTGTTTTTGTTGTCCTTTCTCCTCATCTTCCACTGCTATCTGTCTTTATTTCTCTCTTTCTCTCTCTCTCTCTCTATCTCTCTCTTTCTTTCTACATTTCCATCTTGTTGAATGTCATCACCGGTGTTACCATGCCCTGGTACCAAACATCATTAGACTACGGTGAGTGACTTTCTGTTGCCATTCTTTGCTCATAGCTTGCCTACTGTTTTATCTAATTTATACAATGTTGTGGTCATTTTAAATGTGAGGACTTCAGCAATGTAGTATTGCCCTTGCAGAAAGTTGAGGAACTTATCAGAGATGCTTTAAGAAAGAATAAGAAAAAAAAGAAAAAGAAGCAAAAGGCAGAGATATCCTGACTTTAATCCCTTTTTAAACATTTCTCTTGTAACTAAATATCTGAGGTCCCCCAAGTCACTTTTTTGATAAAGTCTCAATGGTAATCTCTAACTAGGTCAGATCTGCTACAAAAGTCTGAACTGAATGCAATTACATAAAACCAGAAAATCCCATTCTGCCTTGTCAATAGCACTGTAATACAGTGGGGTTGAAGTTTGGGCACCCCAGGTAAAAACTTGTATAAAGAAGCCAAGAAAAGATTAACAAAATCTCCAAAAATCATAAAATGACGGATTAGACTTTTGGATATGTCACAAAAACCCTGCAGAGTTTATAGCATGCACCACCCCCTTTGGAAAGCTGGGACCTGACAGCATCATGGATTGTGGATGGAACATTTCACGAGTAGAAGGAAAAATGTTTTAAATAAAATTTCAGGAAACTTTGGACGTGTACTTGATCTGTGAAAAATCTGAAGTTAAAGAGAGTATGGCTTCTACAAATGGATAATGATCCTAAACACACCTCAAAATCCACGGTTGTTTACATCAAGAGGTGTAAACTCAAGGTTTCGCCATGGCCTTCACAATCTCCTGACCTCAACATAACTGAAAATCAATGGATAGACTTTAAAAGAGCAGTGCGTGACAGACAGCCCAGAAATCTCATAGTACTGGAAGACTTTTGGAAGGAAGAATGGGCAAGGATACCTTAAACGAGAATTGAAACTCTTGGCTGGCTAAAAGAAGTGTTTCCAGATTGATGATACTTTCCAAAGGGTACAAGGTATAAACTCTGCAGGGTGCCCAAACTTTTGCAGACGCCATTTTTTTTGTTTTCTGTTACTTTGAAAGTGTAAATGATGGAAATAAAATCTAAGTTTTTGTGACATATAACATGAATGTCTAATCTGTCATTTGATGCCTTTGGGAGATTTTTCCATCTTTTATTTTCTTTTTTATGTACATTAATAAATGTTTTTACTTGGGTTGCCCAAACTTTCGAACCCCAGTGTACATATACCACTCAAAGGTAAATTCCAGCGCAAAATTAACCTAGGGGTTAATGACACATGGGTACCGAGTCGCCTGTTCTCTGGGATATGTTTTAATGCTAATCCAAATGTGACAAGTTTTTAGCGCAAACCCCTGATTAGCTAATTAGGCACTGCTAAATAAATCGCTATTTCTATACCACTAACAAGGCTCAAAATAGCACCACACTTTCACAGTAGCATATTGAGGGTCCCTACATGTAAACTGAAGCATTGAGAACTTTGTAAGTGTACAGACAGTTTGTTAAAAAGATAGTTTCTAATGACAGTGGAAAAACAGTCATGACCAGTCAAACAACAAACGATGTGCTTGAGCCATGTTAATGGTGACTGCTTGCACAGCGTTGGTGGTTTGACTGGTCAAACTGTGTAGTGGGTGCTCCACTTCCCATGATGCAAGTTGATTTTGTCAGACCCTCAATGCATTTAAAAAAACACACTTTTAAAAATGTCTTTCTGATATCATTTGTAACCTATATTAATTCAGGGTTACTTTCTTAGACTTTACAAAGCTCCTCCAAAGCCACACACAACTGTTTTCTGATGTTGAATTGTTGAATTAATGGGCCGGAGTGGGTTTGTTTCTACTGGGTCATCACAGTGTGTTTTAATGAGCTTAGCTCATAGCATGAACATGTACATCTTCTGGTGTAGATTGTGGGACTGGCGATCATATTTAGTGATGGGCTTAAAGAATAGGTTCACTTGTTTTGGTGGGGAATCCCCTCATTTTGTATCCACGCACAGTGTTTCCTTGCTGAGCTATAGAGCGGTATTAACACCCAATCAGGAATTTTATACTGCAAAAACTGGAAGAATATACACAGAATGAGGACTGTAGAATTGATCCCCCGTCACTCACATTGAAATGGCTGAGGCAATCTTTTTGCGGCCATTATGGGCAGGACAATTACAGCAACCAAAAACTTTAAAATTTTACGTATGGGCTGTCAGTATAGTTTTAAGATGGGAACCTAGTGCACGTTAATGTGTTAAACTCTGATGCAACCATGTATTTAAGATACAGTACATTACCGTAATATGGGTATAACACCAATGTACTCTTTCACATTTGCTCCCATTTGAGACACAATTCAGATTGTCTTAGCTCCTGGGAAACTTGTAGACTTTTATCCCTGCACAGTATATTGTTGATCTCTGCTTTATATGAAAGAGTCAGAACGGGTTTGTTGAGAATGCCTTCTTTAACCCGGGAGCCAGATCTGGACCATGCTAGTCCCAGTCTCGCCACTGTGATATTTTGTAACTGGTGACTTAATTAAATAATTCAGCCATGAAAAGGGTGTGTGTTTAACAGTGAGTGATAAGTGCCTGTGGTTGCTTGATGTCCCGTCTGTGTCTAACAGGACAGGCTGCTGAACCTGAGCTTCCTGAGGCTGTTCAGAGCCGCTCGGCTCATCAAGTTGCTGAGACAGGGCTACACCATCCGCATCCTGCTGTGGACCTTCGTCCAGTCCTTTAAGGTGCTCGCACACATAATCACATGCTCACTGACGTGCACTTTCTCACACTCACACACCTAACTTCTTGGCGGCAGCATGATCAACCAGCATGAAGTGTGGACTAGCTGGCACTGCCAAGGTGCCATTGAGCAAGGTTCCAAACCCCTGCTTGGGGCGCCTGGCCAAGGGTAGCCCCATCACTCTAACATCTCTCAACAACAACATGCATGTCTATGAGCGCTGTGTGTGCATTTATATATTTTGGACATTTGTGTGTGTGTGTGTGTGTGTGTGTGTGTGTGTGTGTGTGTGTGTGTGTGTGTGTGTGTGTGTGTGTGTGTGTGTGTGTGTGTGTGTGTGTGTGTGTGTGTGTGTGTGTGTGTGTGTGTGTGCGCGTGCGCATGCGTGCGTGCGTGCGTGCCTGCGTGCGTGCCTGCTTGCGTGTGTGTGTGAAATAACAATGGAGTTGTGTAATTTTTTCTTTTACTGAACTCAAACATTCTGTCTGGAATAATTCAGAGTGGATATTAATGAGTAAATGTGTTTTGGTTTTCTGTTTCCTGTCTTTTAGGCCCTGCCTTATGTTTGCCTCCTGATTGCTATGCTGTTCTTCATTTATGCCATCATTGGGATGCAGGTGGGTGAAGCCGCTCTGCTGTGGTCACAAAAATGTTGAACGTGAAAAACATAATTTGCACATTGCTAAGACATTAAAAAAATTTTTTTTCCCTCACTGTGTCTCTGCTGTAGGTGTTTGGCAACATTGAGATGAATGAGGACACAGCTATCAATCACCACAACAACTTCCGCACTTTCCTTCAAGCTCTAATGCTGCTGTTCAGGTATAAAAAGCTTCATAATTATATGTAAATCCCAGGAAGACATTGGATCACATTGACCAAATACTAATAAAATAAAATACTATTTTATAAAATAGTAATCAATTTGACTTTCAGTGGACAGACAGCTCAGGAAGTAATGAGCAGGTATACACAAACCATAATGCTGAAGTTTCACCTTTTCTACATTTGATGACATCATAGCTGCTAAAGTCATAGTAGAGTCAGAGAGAAATGTGGAGTTCAGAAAACATAGACAATGCCACTTTATTCCAAAACTAGAGCTATTACACTTAAAAAAGAGAAAAGAACAAGAACCCAGTGGGGAAACATTCTGCACAGTCAGACAATACAACCTAACTGTAACTGCTCAAAAACAGAGGGAGCAGAGAAGGAAAATAAAGATTTTTTATAAAACTAGACACTTAAAACAAAAAAGTGGTGTGTAGGGATACTGTCACAGGCCCTCACCATCATAGAGTCTATGAAACTATGGAAACTGTCACTATATCCTGATAGTACTGAGACAGACGTACTGTGAAAAATAATTAGGGTCCCTTCCCCCCCCCAAATACATTTACAAGTTTTAATAAATTTTAACTACTTATTATAATGTTGGGTAGTTTAATGCATTACAGTCCATCACTATTAAAAAAATGATTTTATAATGCCTCGTCGTTAGAAGATTGTATAAATTAGTGAAAAATTAGTGTGTACGAGGAACACCCGTCTTTCTGGGATGTTCGTCAGGAGCCAGGAACAAGCTCTAGTAAACATTGAAACATCCTCAAACTCTGAGCGCAGCTGTTTTATTCCAAAGTTCCTTTGCGAGTTGCACTTTACAGTGTGATAAATTTACCATCCATGGCGGGAACGTTTTCAGATTTGGCTGTGGCCATATCGTTTGTTATCTTGAAAATGAATTATTAATTTTATTGAATTTCTGTAAATACGTGGATATCAGCAATGTGGTTAATACACTGTGGAAAACCCTAAGTCAATGGGCTGGGTATTACATTGCCAGGAAGGACATGAGGTCACAGCTGAGTCAGTTTTGTCTTTAGAGTTATGAATTTTTGCTACCAACAAGTTCTGCATCCTCACACCTCTATTCTTATAAGAACCGTGCAAGATGTTGAGCATAAAAGTTCCCTCTCAACCTTAGAAGCAATAATGTGAAAAGGTTCATTTACAAACTTTTGCAAAAGCTTTCATTGGCATCTTGCAGTCACCCTTAGTGTATGAAGTTTGCTCATACACTTTAAATAACTCAGCTGTCAACATAAACTTCAATCATGATACAGCAGATGGTCCTATATAAGGGGAGATCATAACTCCTGTAAAATGTGATCTTTATTAATCATTAAAGGACCTAAGGACGAAAACCTATTTTATCAATCAGCTTCTTACTGTGAGCCAAGAAGTCCAAAGTTTTTTTTTTTTAAATTTGTTTATTAGTCCCCAATGGGGAAATTACTGCACTACACTCTGTGTACACACTTTTTGTTAGTACTCACACACAGGCCTGAAATACACACACATGCTCAGGACCTATACATGCACTATACATGGAGAGATGTCAGAGGGAGTGGGCTGCCAGCTGAACCAGCGCCCTGAGCGGTCGGGGGGGTACGGTGCCTTGCTCAAGAGCACCTGGCATTGCCCAGGAGATGAACTGGCATCTCTCCAGCCACCAATCCACGCTCCCAACTTTTTGGGTCCATACGGGGATTTGAACCAGTGACCCTCCGGTTCCCTACCCAACTCCCTATGGACTGAGCTACTGCCACCCCCACTGTCGTGTTATGAGAGATTTTGTGTCTCTGTGTGTTTGTCTGTGCTCTCCTACTGATTTGAAGTGGATGGGCTCTGTTGGAAGAGGATGTAATCAAATGTAATTCTAATCAGAAATAGGCAACTTTGTATCAAAATCTATTGTCAGTTAGTGTTGCTTATATTGACATGCAACTGTCAATCAAATATAATGTGCTGATGTCTTTTTCTTAAGTCTTAAACTATGTGAATTTATGTACACTTAGGTGAATTCTTGTTAATGTAACTGTCTTATCTGACCTTTTTCTTTTTAAGATAAAGTTAAATGATCAATCTACCTTGTCTGTTTGATGTTGTTGAAGCTGAACTGTAGATTCCCAAAAGGCTGACAGACCTTTATGTCTCTCAAATCAAAGCTTCTCTGTTTGTCTTTTCTTTGTCTGTGTTTTTATGTGCATCAGGAGTGCAACTGGTGAGGCCTGGCACGAGATCATGTTATCATGTTTAAGTCAACGAGCCTGTGACAAGCTATCAGGGTCCGATGGGGAAGAATGCGGCAGTGATTTTGCATACTTCTACTTTGTCTCCTTTATTTTCCTCTGCTCCTTCCTGGTTAGTTCCTAAAAACACCTAAATGTAGCCACTCTAACTGTTTACCTGATCTAGCTTGTCAGTTGTGACATGGATGTGACACTTGGCCTTGCAGAAAATGTTAGATTCATTTGAGTTTTGAGGTGTAAATAAATTTAATGTGACTCAATGTACATGTCCACACACTACAATTACTATATTTTTAATTGTGTGGTTATAACCTTTAAATTAAGTTAAGTGGAAAAAAGAAATAGCTTTTTCTTAACTATTGAGTTTACTTTTTTAAAACAAGAACCTTCTATGCATTTAAAAGAAAAATGTTTGATATAGGTTTTATAAGCGCCTCACTGCCAAGCATGGCGGGATTTGTCCGCACAGTGAGTTGCAAAAAATACACAAGATCATTTTTATAAAATGATTGCCTACATCACTATATTGAGAAGCTGATACAGTCAGGAGCATCATTAGGTCAAGGAGCCCTTCATTCTCCTAGACCTAATGATTACAGCTCCCAGTTACCCCAGAAAGTAGCTTAGCTCAGTTCATCCAAGTGTTCTCAGGAAATAGGTGGTGCTAGAAGCTTGGAAACAAAAGATTAACTAAGATTACAGATTCAAAATCCTCTTTTAATCACACAATGAGTAAATTCACACTGTTGCAGCAGCTAGGGATAAGCTAAAAGTACAAGACACTCTAAAGATAACAAACACTAAATAAATAAAAGTAAAGAGAGGCTGAGGATTGCATGCTTCAGCTCCGACAGCAGCTCAGCTGTCCTTGCCAGTGTCATTGAGAATAATTAATTTTGCTCCAAAATGACTGTTTAAATGTCTGTGTTCCAGATGCTGAACCTGTTTGTGGCTGTCATAATGGATAACTTTGAGTACCTAACCAGAGACTCCTCCATCCTGGGGCCTCATCACCTTGATGAGTTCATCCGGGTTTGGGCTGAGTACGACCCCGCTGCATGGTATGTTCACGCCTCCCTCTGAGCCCCAGAGAGTAGCACACAAAGTAAAGTGGGGTGAACAGATAGCTTAACTTTACTCTCTTCCCTGTTTGTGACTGGTGGCTAAATGAGGCCGCATGCACAAGCCTTGTACTTGTTGTATGCGGTCAGCCCACTGATGATCATTGTTTTATTTTAAGCTGTCTTGAACGAATTGTTTATTTATGTGCTTGTTCTTTTCCACAGCGGACGGATTTCCTATAAGGATATGTACAATTTGTTACGCGTTATCTCACCCCCACTTGGCTTAGGAAAGAACTGCCCTAATAGGGTAGCATACAAGGTTTGCAAATACCAGACATTTCCGTCACTAGGGTGCTTTGTGTACCTCTATGCCAAAAGACTTTTAACTGAATGGCTGTGCACCAATGAAATCGCCTTTACACGAGCACCCGCCCCTCCAAACTGACTGGCTTTGGTTGATGATGCCGGAGTGGAAACAAAGCTTTCAAAGCCACGGCATAGTCCAACATGCCACCTGCCATGCTTACTTTCTACTGTCTGTAATAGCAAGTCAGAAAACGTGTTTAATTCCCATTTCTATGAGCTTAAATCCTCAAATGCCTTGATCTCTACATCTGAGGGTCTAAGGATAGAGGGAGTTGTATACTGTACAGATAGTAAAGCCTTAAGGCATATTTGTGATATTGGGCTATATAATAAAAAATTTACTTGACATGAACGTGATATATTTTTTATGAAGATGTCTACCAGAGGAAGGCCAGGCTAATCCCAAACCAAAGCTTGGGCTGGCATTGAAACCTTTGTCTCCGTGCACCCTGGTTGACGTACCACTGGGATGTTTGCTAGCATGCTGAGGCAGACATCCCCGTTACAATGCTGTCATTTATCTTCCCACCCATCAGCATTCGGTGTGTTGGGTCAACCCATCATCCACTCTTCTCTCCCCTCCTCCCCTCTCCCACCAAACTCACTCTTTACCATTTCATGTTTCCTGTCAGGGATCCTGAGCTCCACAGTGATGCATCCCTGTGCCCATTCACAGTGGCCGAGGATGACATCCATCTTACATATCACTCTAGGAAATCTATTAACAACAGATTTCTGTTTTTCCTTTACATTATTCTCCTGTTTTGTTGTTTTTTTCCCTTTGTTCCTCTCCTCCCTCTCTAACTCCCCATCCTTCTCTGTTTGCATTTTGTCTATGTTTGATTTCCTACCCTGTGAAGTGGCCGTATCAAGTACCTCGATATGTATCAGATGCTGCTCCACATGTCCCCACCCTTAGGTTTGGGAAAGAAATGTCCGCCAAGAGTCGCTTACAAGGTAGACCTTCATCTTCCTCCACCTTGTTCCCTATGCTCGACAATCTTTTTTTCCCGATTGGAGTGAAGTCAAGCCAATGTCTGTGCTCTACAGTGTTCCCTCTTTTCTTTACTTTGTTTTGCTAGCGTGCTTATACTTTTGGTGTAAGCCCCTATCTCATCTTTACTGTCTTACCTGTTTCTTTGTGTGGGCTAATACCCATCACTAATGATAAGAACATAAAGCTGAAATAAGAAGACTTAAAGTTAACGGAAATTAGCATATATTATGTTTTTGGAGGATATGTGATCCCTTTTGTCATACTTGTTATTAATTATTATTATTTCCTTTGAATGTACGCCCTAGTATGTGTTTTATTTTGTGGAGCAGTGTGTGTGGGTATGCGCACACGCGCAGGTGGGTGTGTGTATATGTAGCTTCTATTTCTTTTCTGTAGGAGTAATACTTTCTATGTGTGCTTTTCACTTTGTGGTTCTATATTTGCTGACCATTCCCTCTCATTCTTTCTGTCATCTCAGTCTATCCACTCTGAGATGTATGTGTGTGTATGTGTGTTTGTGTGTGTGTGTGGGTGTGTGTGTGTGTGTGTGTGTGTGTGTGTAAAATTGTGCATGTCTGTCTGTGTAAGAATGTCAATGCTGCACAGCATTGACAAAAAATTGGTTAATGTGTTTTTTAAATTTATTTCATTTTGGCTGAATTGCCCAACTCACCAGACTCCATTTTAATAAAAAAATATTTTAGTGTGTATAGGGCCAGCATACAGTATTTCCACGTGTTTTTTTGTTTCTTTCATAGAGTATGGCCATTAGAGTGACATGAAAATGATTCAAAGATAAAGTTTGACCTTTGAGATCCACGATGTTTGTTGACATATCCACCAGCTCTGCCTACCTAATAACGCATGTTTCAGTCGACATACAACGTAAGCAGAATCAAGATGATAATACCAGGCGTAGCTGACAGCGGCAGGAAGTCTATGTCTTTGTAATTGATTGTGCAGCTTGGGATTGTGTGTGTTTGTATGTATGTGTAGATGGTGTGTGTGTGTGTGTGTGTGTGTGTGTGTCTGTGTGGTCTAGGTATAGCTACATTCGTGGGGACCAAATACTGTGAAAACAGTATACTTATGGGGACCTGACTGCTTTCTGGGGACCAAAATGCTGGTCCCCTTAACGTTAAAGGGCTTTTTGAGCACTAACACTTGGTTTTAGGAGTAGGGTTAGAGTTAGGTTAAGGTTAGGTTTAGGGTGAGGGTTAAGGTTAGGCCTTTAGGTTTGATGGTTATGGTTAGGGTTAGGGGCTAGGGAATGCATTATGTCAATGACTGGTCCCCGCAAAGATAGGCAGACACGACTGTGTGTGTGTGTGTGTGTGTGTGTGTGAGGCTCAGCTCCCCTTCCTCATCTCATTCTGACTGTGTTCTGTCCTACTTTCTGCACTGCCACTGATAGCCCATGTAGGTGAATGCTTTTTGTGTCCAGGGGAGCTCCACTCTTACAACAATCCCACAGCATAATGTATGCATCTAGTGGTGCCGTTAGTCCTATATGAACCAAGTCTTCCTGCTAAGGCTGCCCAAGCTTGGAGGAATGGACACTGTTTTTTGCTAGCTGCTACTCTTCATGTAGTGCATACTCAACCCCCTCAACTCCAAGTTGATGATTGCTAGGATGGCAACCACAGAGTCGAGCTCCTGTGACTGTCAAGGCACCTTCATGGTTATGCGTTACATGCCTACTTTCACCTTTCTTTCGGTCAATGTCAGTCTTGCACCAGTGCACTTTGACTTGCAGCGTAGTGCATACTGTAGCCAATAGCAGTGAATGTGAATGTCTAGTTAGTCTCCTCTGTATGTACTTGTAGAGAAGGCTTTTTGTGTGCTGAATTCAGTCTCAGTAACTTTTGTAACTTGGCCACGTATCAAACAAAATTTAGCAAAGCACTTGTAAAGTACTTTATGCTAAGAGAGTGAATCACTGGAGGGTATTGGATCACAGCAGCACACAGATTGATTTCTCTTGGTGAATTGTATGTTCTGATTGGGTTGTTTGCCATTACTCAGTGATCTTAAGTCTCTGTCACCGTTCATCTCCTCTCCTCAGCGCCTCGTCAAAATGAACATGCCCATTGCTGATGACAACAGCGTCCATTTCACCTCCACTCTGATGGCCCTGATTCGCACTGCCCTTGGGATCAAACTGGCCTCAGGTCAGAGAAACACACCTCACATCATTGGAATAGAATAAAATAAAATAACTAGGTTAGATTAAAAAAAAACATAATGTTAATTTTACCTCCTTCTAACCTTGTGTGAAAAATGGGCCTCTCAGCTCACGTCTACACAGGATGGCAACAAGGACACACTGAGGTTGGGTGATGATGGGGTGAAGACACCGCAACAGCTAAACGTGGATCGCAGTGAATAGTAAAGATTTATTTACAGTGCAAAAAAATATATTTAATCTGGGACATTGCTAACAAAAAGACTTCCCATACAACACAAAACAAAATCAACCCACAGGTTTCTTAATTTCAATAGCACAAGCAAAAAATACTCTGCTTCAATAATTCTCCATGTACAACCTCTCAGCAAGTTGACACTCAGACTCACCCTCAAGGGCAGAAACCCCTAACTTTAAATAAAGCCCTTCAGTTAAGCTAATTGGTAGAAACAAATATGACAGGGTGTTTTGTGTATAGTGATTCAGCGGATCTACTATGTATAACACGTACATTGAAATATAGTTTAATATACATATCAGTACTAAGATTAATATTCTTTCCTTGCCTTGAATGAAATAATAATTAACTTGCAATACAACAAATCATTTTGTATTGTGACAATAGCTTCATCCACTCCAATGAACACTATCCCATGTCCTAAACAGGGAATAAAACAAATTGATGCGGGGGTTGACCACAGATAATTGATGCAAAGTGAAAAGTAGATGCTATCAAGGGGGTAAGCTTCTCCTCTCTAAGCGTAGCTCCCATGGCGCCATTTTAATGCTATGAAGCCATCACCTGGGTTAGCATCCCATTGACTGCCATTTATTTTGCTGCCACTTTGAGAGTGAATAACTTTACATCTGAAGCTTTTTAAGACTCCATTACCTTGGGCACCCAGATAGCTCAGTGGGTAGAGCGGGTGCCCATGTGTAGAGGTTTACTCCTCGACGCAGCTGGCCCGGGTTCGAATCTGGCCTGCGGCCCTTTGCTGCATGTCACTCCCCCTCTCTCTCCCCTTTCATATCCTTAACTGTCCTACCAAATAAAGGCCTGAAATGCCCCAAAAATAAAATCTTAAAAAAAAAAAAAAAAGACCTCATTACCTTATGGCTCCGTAGCAGATGTTTTTGTAAAAATAGGCTAACAATTGCATCATAACCACGCAACTTACTGTTGCGTAGTTGACAAATCATCATATTGCCAGGAGGAGCACGCAGACAGTTTTGAGTTACATCAGCTGTTTAGGTTTAATTACTAATGTTAACTAGCATGTTAGTTAGCAGTAATTAGCCTGTGCCTATGTTATCTCCAAACATATACCTATGCTCTCCATCTCTGCTGAATGAGAATTATTGAGATTTGTCTTGGCACAGCTAGCAGAAGACTTACAACTTTCAGACACATTGCTCACGTCACAACTAATTTGTCAAGCTCAGGTGGAGGCTGCGCAGTAACAACTAGCCATCACCGGAGAAGTGCTTCTATTTTCTGTCCAGAAAAATGGGATCTGTTGTTCCATTTCTTTAATTGTCTATGCTAATATCCTTCACTGGTCCGCGTCCAGAGCCATGGGATCCATTTCTTTAACTGTCTATTGTATGAATAGGTACGGCGATCCCATGACGTCACATTTGCTCACGCCAGCTTGGCTGCGGCTACTGTATAACGCCCCTAAGTGTGTTTGGGTGCGCGTGTAAGCGTGTTTGTGCTTGTAGGTTAAGGTAGTCAGTTTAAATGTCACGGAGAATTTCAGGCTAGTTGGGAAAATGGAGGGGCTCTACCTTTTCACACCTTGGTTTAAGAAAGAAAACACTTCAACATAAATTATAGATACTAGTATAAATCAGTCAGAGCTATGTAGAGTTTGTGTTTGTAGGTGCTATAGCCAATTTTAACACCAAGTCATCAATAGAATTTTAAAGTGTTTTCTTTGAAGAAATGTGAAGCCAATAAAGCGATGCTAAAATTAGGGTAGTGTGTTCTCCTCCCATTTAAGACCAATCAAAGACATTTAGTGTTTTATTTTCTTATAGTAAACTAAACAGTGAAAGCTCTGTGTGGTTTAATGCACTTCTTCTAATGTCTATTCACCTAAACTAGTATTAAAAACGATGTATTGAAATTTCAAAACACACTTCACTGGTGTTATGTTATAATGGCAGCTTTAGCATCCAGCGATTTCCGACCAGAGTTACAGATAGCCAGCTGCTATTTATTGTTTTAAGAGCTGGAAATAAGCAGATGGCTTCCATCTGTATTCATTAGGAATCTTTGTGCTGTGCTGGGTGTGTCTACTGGATTTTGTCTCAAGTTTCACCGTCTCTATATGCACTTTTAATATGCATCTTGGCTAAGGGACAACATATTTATACCTTTGTTTGCTTTTTTTTATAAATCTCGAATAAACTAGTTTGAAGATGTTTCTGGCATTTTTTCTGTCTTTATTCTCTTTTTTAAATTTAAACCACTGTACACAGTGCTGTGACTGGCAAATGGTCTATGTGGTTTAATAAAAGAGGTTAAAAGTCTCTCTTTCTGTGGATTTGCAGGCATGGTAGCTCAGCGAATATCTGACTATGAGTTAAAGAAGGAGCTGTCGACAGTGTGGCCCAGCCTCTCTCATAAGACCATGGATCTGTTGGTGACGCCACATAAACGTAAGCATTTCAGCATTATCAACCATTTGAACTTTCTGTTTTTACACAATATCCTTGTCACAACCTGAGTTCTATGACCATGGTTGAGTGGTAGAGGTGCTGTTTAAAGTTGACATAACATTTTATAACATGGGATGTGTATATCAGTGGTGTTTATGGAAGGTGAAAATGGAGTGCAAATGTTGTAAAATGCATAAAATGTTCTAAGGACCTATCTTTGCCACAAAATTTGTCTTCTTAAAATCCCAGTGCTACGAAAAAAAAAAAAAACTTTGACCTAGAAGGCTACACGCTTGAAGAACGTTCTTTCAAGGATTTATTGTAAAGATTTACAAAAAATATGTTTCCTCTCAAACTGGGACGTTTTGGGGCCGCTTGGTGGGGATTTAATATGGACAAAATTCACACGGCAACACACTGGTAAGAGCAAATTACGTTTAACTTATCCAGCTAATTTTACTGTTTTGTGTGAACAGTTTCAGTGAACAGTGAATCCATTTAATAATGTAGGTGGTGTTTTTTTATTGTGGGGTGTAAATGGTCCACCAAAACAAGTTCCTTCTTGAGACTATTTTGCAAGCCATCTTTGGTGCTTCTGTTCTTATAAGGCACTTTTCTAGTATTAACGACTACTCAAAGCACTTTTACATAGTACAGGCACCATATTCACACACATTCACACACTGTGGCCAAGGCTGCCATACAAGGTGCCACTTGCTCATCAGATAACAGACACACACATTTACACTCCGATGGGGCAGCATTGGGGGAAACTGTGGAGATAGGTCTGGCAATGCAAGACTACATATGTGGTAGTACTCCGCATCCGCTTATAGATTAGGCATTTTGTGGAAACTTTCCTCTTAGCCTAATACAATCTAAAACATTAATTCAATATTCACTCTTCAATGATTATTTTAAAAAATTGTCAAACTCAACATACACATCGCTTATTCTCACCCTTAGCAGGTGTCTTTGAATAAACAAACAGTGTTTCCTCTGTCTAACATTTATGTCTAGAGTCTCTCTGTCTGCTGAGAATTGAAAGTTCAAAGCTGAATCTCACTACTCAGTTCTAATCACATTTTGTTGTGAATTAGCCGTTTAAAACGTTCACCCTGGAACAGAGAAATGCAGCACCTTTGGCTGTTTAACAGAATCCTAAGGGGGTCATTTTCCATTGGTAAAAGAGAATATTGCATCAGCTTGTGTAGGATAATCTATCATGACCACAGATATTGTGGAGTCTCTCCAAAAAGTAAATTACATTTTAAAGTTACAAGATATTTGATAATAGCTTTTGTTCTTGAGATTGTCAGTAAAATTAAAAGTGAAGGATTTTTACTTCTAGTTATCTCAATTCAGTTCACTTCAATTCAATTTTATTTATAGTATCAATTCATAACAAGAGTTATCTCAAGACACTTTACAGATAGAGTAGTCTAGACCACACTTCATAATTTACAAGGACCCAACAGTTCTAGTAGTTTCTTCCAGATCAAGCAACAGTGCGACAGTGGCGAGGAAAAACTTCCTTTTAGGAAGAAACCTCGGACAGACCCAGGCTCTTGGTAGGCGGTGTCTGACCACCGGATGGGGTTAAAATTAAGAGTGGCAATAACACAAAAAATAGTAGTTTGTAGTAGTTCTTTCTAGTTGTTTATGGCATAGCAGGGCACTGTGCGGCATTACAAGGCACAGCAGGTCGTAGCAGGGCACCGCAGAGCGAATCAGGATGTAACATGGGATCGCAGAACATGTAGGGGGACCGTGGCGACAGCTGCTACTATGATTTTGGGGCCTCCCTGATGCAAGGAAACATGCTGGGGGGAAAAGAACATAAGGACTCCAGGGAATGACTCCCCAGAGCTAGGTTAGTAACAAGCATTTCTGGGACATGGATGCACACAAATGGAAAGATACAGGAGAGAGGAGCTCAGTGTGTCAAAGGAAGTCTGATAAATATTGCCCCAGGCAGGTACATGTGTGTTAGTATGTCAGTACTTGTGTGTGTCGAAGCACATCAGTTCATGCAAAATACAAGACTTACTGTGCAGCTGTGAGCTTTGGTTTTGATTCCACCTTTTGGTAAGAATTGTTCAGAACATGGGGTAGGTACTCAAGTGTGTATGATGGGCTTATGGTGTTGTCTTCTATACATATGTTTATTTGGTTTAAACTAAAGTTGATCTATTTTGTTATTGTTATTGAATTGGTGGTGGTTATGACGGGGGTGTAAATGTGAATTGTGTTTTGTGTGTTGTGTTAAAAATATATAAAGAATTGTTAATCACAAAAAGAAGGGTTTAGAACAGAACAATCTTTTGGCACAAGCGCCTAAAGAAGGATGAGTAGGTTGAAATTTGAAAAGAAACTCCTGCACACTGTCTAACTTGCAAAGATAAATTTAATAGCTGGCAATGTTTTTGAACTAGACCTGCATCAGGCAAATCGTATTAGATACTGATAATGAATGCTAAAACCCATAAGCTAAAATGCATTCATAGATAGATATGTACCCAAATCTTCCAGGTAACCTTTACATACATAGATACATAGAAACATTCCATGATAAAGACACAATAAAACTCATAAAAATTCAATGGGCATATACTTCATCATCATACATCACATAATTTTGTTGAGACTAGGTTAGCATCTAGAAACATAGATAAAGTCAAAAACATCAGGGCCTCTAAAGA
The DNA here is from genome assembly GCF_013103735.1 of Etheostoma cragini. Classification (NCBI taxonomy): domain Eukaryota; kingdom Metazoa; phylum Chordata; class Actinopteri; order Perciformes; family Percidae; genus Etheostoma; species Etheostoma cragini. The sequence goes on along the minus strand of NC_048411.1, from coordinate 8,174,947 downwards.
TATGGGTTCACATTCAAACTACATGAAGGCATTTCCAGTCAATTCTGTGAAGATTCTTTTTTAATTTACCTTTAATGTCTAATTTAATTACTTACTGTGAATTATTTAAATCACTTACTGTAAGACGTTCCTTTTCTCTAAAGTAAGTAAAGCAAATAGATTGGGATGAGTCAGCAAAATGTCCTCCTCTCATTTTTTTCTGGGCTTTCCTCCTATCTCACATCCTTTCTTCTCTCACCTTCTCAGACAATGAACTGACGGTAGGAAAGGTTTATGCTGCCCTGATGATCTTCGACTACTATAAGCAGAATCGAGCGAGGAGGCTGCAGCTGCAGCAGCAGCAACAGGGCACATCAGGTTCCCAGGTACAACATCCACACCCCTCTTGCCTGCACACACACTGAAGTATACACACTTTGGATGTACTATTGAAAACCTGCACCGACATATGCATGCACCCACATATATTATGCTTGCACACACTGACTATGTTTACAAGCACATTATTTAGTTTTTTGCCTTTTTTCTGAAAAAGACAATATTCCGACTAAATGAATATTCCACTTATATTGGCATTTACATGCAGCTTTGGAAAATAGGCTTTTTTTCCACTGGTGGTGGGCTTGTTTGACTATGCAAACATAGCCTCTCTATGGTATCCTTCCATTCTTTAGTTTGTGCATATCCAACAACCTGTTAAAATCTGAGTCTTTCACAATGTTTAAAATGTAGATGTGTTTTCTCCTTGATGTGGGCTTTTCTCAGGGCCATGCATCTCTACCACAGCCTTGCTAACTGTTGGCTGTTTGTGTACGTCAAACAATGAAAGCAACGCACAGAGGTGACCATAAACAGGCAAAAGGCGATAAACTGTCACAAACTGCGATATAAACCTTCATTGAGATAGTGCCTGCATATCCCCCATGTCTTAATCGGAAAATGCAATTTTCGGAAAAAGGCCTAAATCAGAATATCCAAACAAAAGATGCTGTTTACATAAACCATATTTGGGAATATAGCCATATTTGAACAAATAGTGGAATATTAGTGTGCATGTAAACACACTCACTGATTCACATTTTGCCTGCATGCATACACCCATGCAAACAAGATGTTTTTGTATCCACTAGTCATTCGCTGGTGGATTACAAAATCTAGTATCTGCTTTGCTAATTTAAATTTTTTTTAGTATTAAATGCACCCAGTATTATACCTGCTAAAGTAGCTTTTATCAAAGGCACACTTTACAGCTGCAGCCAAAGATTAATTTGCATTTGGCTGCTGACTGGTGGTTATTTGCAACCTTGCACATCTACTTTAGAGGTGCATATTGGTTTCTGCACACACAGGTGTACTACATACATGCATGACTGTTAGGAATGAATATTTTGGCCCAAGTATTCACATCTGGGTGGCACCGAGACCCTGCTGCCAGACCTGGGCGCAACAATATTCTGCCTGCTGCCTCTGAATGTCTTCAGCATGTTGCCGTACGTCTCTCCTCCACAGTGCAAGGTCGGGGCTCTATTTAAGCCATTGCTGCCTCTGACTCACATGCAGGAGAAAGATCTGCCTATGATGTTAAACAGTGTGGAGCCTCCCAGCATGCTTCAGCCCCAGCCCAAATCCCATGCCAAGTCCCAGCCACAGACCAGACCTAGCTTCAACTCCCTCAACAATGGAGGCACACTGTAAGTTCAACGCTTCAGGAACTAAAACCTAAGTTACCACATCAACACTAAAAACTATATCCAGAACAAAAAAAACTGATTTTACAAACAACATCTTGTGTTTGTGAGCTGTATTCAGTGGCTTATTTAGTAAGAAAGAGCAGAAGGTTATCACGCAGCTGGCAGCTGGACTGATCCCGGTAAAGCGCTCCAGATGCACTCTGGGATTGAAGGTTCAATGGTCTTTATTGTCATGTGCACAACAATAACAGAAGTATGGAAATCGTAGGCCTCATGCACCTCCAACAATGCTCATTAAATAACTAAAAAAATAAATCACACAAGTAAAAGCAAAATCTGAATCTAAGACAAAGACAAAATATTATAAAATAGTGTTAGTTAAGATATAGGGCTAAAATATAAGAATTGAGTAGTACAGTTATAAAATAGTAGTGTTTAGTAGTGTTCAAGATATGCTTTATTATTTATATATATATATATATATAAACTCACTATACAGAGGTTTAAACAGTTCTACATATGGTGTATAAAGACAAAGTGACCGTTTAAAGGTAAAGTGAAATGAGGCTCAGTTGGTGCAGTTCAGCAAATCACCAAACTCCAAAAAGGGGGGTCAGCAGGTCCAGCAGCTGAGAGTGGAGCAGGTAGAAAAGATGTTAAGATGAATGTTAATACTGAGGTAAATGCATCTAAACTTGCATGCAGGGTATAGTTGTTATAAAAAGTTTTTACTCCTACGATTTCTACCACAGTCTTGCTTGCGGCTCTGGAAAATCCAATGCTAATACTGAGGGAGTACTGAGGGTTGGGGAAAAAATGATGCCGCAATGAAAATTATGCCGCAATGAAATGCGGCATAATGCTTTTTTTATACACCGTGGTATGAGTATGCATGTTTTTTTGCAGTATTCTCACAAACGCAAACAAACAAAATGAACTGTAAATAAGCAAGGAGTATTAGAGAAAAAAAAGAGAAACGTTAATGAAAGTGTTGACATATGAAGGAATGTCAAGACACAAGTGGAAGTAGCTGGTAAGTGGTGTAGTAGACACCTTCTTTGTTGAGTGTTGTAAATGATTGCGACTCCCTACCAGTCAGTCAGAACTAGAAACTTTTTGGATGAGAGCTGAAACATCCTCAAGAAAACTACCACAAGTCCATTAGCCTTTGACTATGAATTTATAGATATCCAATGACCTGGTTAACTCAAAATCTTCATAGACATGGACAGAAAATGTAGTGCAACACAATGTGCTGTCAAGAAACCCCCACAAAGCTAAAAGAGGTTCTAAAAAAACAAAAGTGTAATGAGTTTTTTTAATTTACTAGAAATAATAGTTATATATTATGATGTCAAACAGTAATTCAAGGTTTCCCCGAAACCTAGTGCTCATACACACTGTGGATACAGCATTAACACAGTTATGAAATGTTATCAAGTTTTCAAATTAAGTTCCATTTGGGTGTCAGCAGACTCCCACTGTATAACTTATCAGACATGTACAAAGTACTAGAGACCCAGACTTGAGTAAAAGTACATGTGCTCCATCAAAAACATGACTTGAGTAGAGGTTGAAGTGATCTTTAATTACCACACTTCACTGGAATTACATTCTTTGTACTTAAGTATTGCAAGTAATTTAGATTAAAATGTACTTCTCAAGTAATGAAAGTAGAAGTATGTAAGTATTGTGTTATGTAGCCTAGGTATTAAAGAAAGCAGTCAAAAGTTTGAATAATATTTAGTTTTTATTACTTCAAACGTTTAGCCTAAAATACATTCATAATTCTTTTGGCTGTAGCAGCATGTCATGAACCGCGGGTAGCTAGTTAGCTAGCGCTTACTGATAGCTCAAGTTGGGGTATTATATTTGCAACTTACCTTGATATGTTTCTTCAAATTTGACAGTGGATTTTTGAAGGCCATTATTTCGCAATCTTTCGGGAGGCAGAGTAGGCACTTTCACTCCAACAAATGAAAACAAGGACTCTATGTAGGGCCAGGGGTGGTCTCCTTCTTCACCCTCACCTCCACAATTACTAAAAGTCGAAGGTGGTGTCTCTGGTTCTTCCATCTCGAAACAAACTAACAAAGCTCAAGTGTTCTCAATGCAGGCAGGCAGCAGAGCGAAAGGCAGAACGGGGGCACGCGCGGTCTTCTTATAACACAGCTAGATCGCTTGATTTGCTCAATGATGAGCTAGCTTCATCAAACCTGGTGACAGGGATAATGTAGGTTTGAAATGATTCATAACACTTTTATAATTTTAGCGAGTAACGATGTAGCCATAAAAAAAGTAACCGAGTAAAAGTATTAAACTCATCAAAAATACTGTATGTACTGAAGTAAAAGTGGAAGCAGGAGATAACAATAATACTCCAGTAGAGTACCGATAGAGCCTTTTAGTATATAAGTACAGTAGTGAAGTAATTCTACTTTGTTAATATACATCTCTGACCATTATGCTGAGCTGTGACTGCTACAACAAACAGGCAAGGCCATGATCACAACATCAAGGCATCATCATCTTGGGTGATGGAGAAACCCAAGGAAGCACCCCGAGCTAAGACCAAGAGAACCATGTCCAGGGGCCCATCTGAGGACACACCAGACACTGCCATCACCCAGGTACTGTAGACGGACACAATTGCAACACCTGCTGTGTGTGTGAAACAGCATTTTACTCATTGTTGAACAGATGTGCATCTGTTTATATGGGTGAGTCATGAATTAACAGAATGAAAAAAATGTAATTACTAATTGGTAAAGCCATAGTTAAATACATGATCTAGTAAAAGTACAAATTAAGATGTCACTGAATACATGTAAGTAGCCAGGGCCTTTTTACCACAAATTAAAAAAAGAACCAGGCCTGTATTATAAACAGGCTTATTTTAGAATACTGTTTTATAAAGTAAGTCTTGTGACCCGCTTTGAGGACCATGGTAATATTTTCTCTGGCTGTTTGCATTTTGAGACGGTGTTACATCTCCACGACAACACCTTGTTGTACTTCCGCTCTACTTCTGACTTCCAGGCTTTTTGTTGCTGGATATATCATGTGTTTTTTCTATGTATGAATTTGGCTAACGTTAGTGATAGCAGGAAACCAATGGAGTGCTTTCTTTGGGTAGGGGGTGAGTCCTTACCCCAAGTGAAGGAGTTTAAGTACCTTGGGGTCTTGTTCGCGAGTGAGGGGACAATGGAGCGTGAGGTTGGTCGGAGAATCGGAGCAGCTGGTGCGGTATAACATTCCGTTTATCGCACCGTTGTGACGAAAAGGGAGCTGAGCCAGAAGGCAAAGCTCTCGATCTACCGGGCAATTTTCGTTCCTACCCTCACCTATGGTCATGAAGGCTGGGTCATGACCGAAAGAACAAGATCCAGGGTACAAGTGGCCGAAATGGGTTTCCTCAGGAGGGTGGCTGGCCTCTCCCTTAAAGATAGGGTGAGAAGCTTAGTCATCCGAGAGGAGCTCGGAGTAGAGCCGCTGCTCCTTCGCGTCGAAAGGAGCCAGTTGAGGTGGTTCGGGCATCTGGTAAGGATGCCTCCTGGGCGCCTCCCTAGGGAGGTGTTCCAGGCACGTCCAGCTGGGAGGAGGCCTCGGGGAAGACCCAGGACTAGGTGGCGAGATTATATCTCCAACCTGGCCTGGGAACGCCTCGGGATCCCCCAGTCGGAGCTGGTTGATGTGGCTCGGGAAAGGGAAGTTTGGGGTCCCCTGCTGGAGCTGCTGCCCCCGCGACCCGATACCGGATAAGCAGTCGAAGATGGATGGATGGTTAGTGATAGTGAGATGTTTGCTACAGTTATACTTCTAGTGATTCATCAGCAAAAAATGATTTATTTCTCTGATTCACGGCTTTGCCGCTTGGCTCTCTCTCTCTTTAGTCTCTCTCTCGTGGAGGCTCCATCTAAAACTCTGCTTTTCGATCAGCTGTATGCAACATTGAAAATAAAATCTTTCATGGAGCATTTTATTTCTACAGTTTATAGCTGACTTTTCTATTGGCTCTTGAAACAGGTGACATCCCTGCATTCTCCAACTTGAACAGCTGAGAGTCTAGACACTGATAAGACAATCCCACTTTTTCAGACTTTTTTCCTGGAAAAAAAACCTGTCTTATATTCAGACCAATACGGTATTTAAAAAAAGAAGCCTGCCTGTTTTTTGCTAATATTTAAATTTGCTGTTACTGCAAACACAACCCTTCCTCTTTGTTTAGTTGTTGTCTTGATACATAGTATAATATACGTTTTCACAGCACTAATTTCATCGCTACAACAGCAGAAAGATGTCTAACTTATAGTTATGCTGCTCTTGAGTTTCTCCTTTTTGACACAAATACTTTTTTCATTCACTAATTATTAGTCGTTAATTTAGCTTTTATTTTTTTAAAGTTGCTTATCATCTGCTGAAGAATACTGATGCTTATGGTGAAATCAAGCACACAAAGCACACACCAAATGATGCTAATGGTGTGTGTGTGTGTCTGTGTGTGTGTGTGTGTGTGTGTGTGTGTGTGTGTGTGTGTGTGTGTGTGCCCAGGAGTCGGTGGAGATGAGCGAGATAGAGACCAGTGCCAGCAGTACAATCCCATTCCCAGGCTCAGGTCTGGAGAACCAGGGCAGAGCTGCCTCTATGCCTCGACTCAATGCTGAGCTGCAGGTAACACCTCATCTTCACCACACCATTGCTCATTTTAAGACTTTATGATTTTGTTTAAGTCTTAGCCATTTGACGGAAATGCTTATTATTCAGTCAAATTTTAGTCATCATTCAATATTATGTTACTTTTAGTAAACAAAAACTAAACTATAGTTTCTATTGTTCCATTTTAGTCTCATTTTTGCATTTTTTGTTTTAATGTGGCGTTGTTCTTGTCTATTGTGAGTTTAACAGAAAAGGCCCTTCATCTCTTAAAGTCCCCATATTATGAAAAAAATCACTTTTTCTGGGATTTGGGCTGTTATTTTGTGTCACTGGTGCTTCAACACGCATACAAACTTGGGATAAAAAACTATTAATGCTGTTTTAAGTGAGATACGGTTTCTGAATGTCAGAGTCTCCGGGTGAGTTGTTAAAAATCTCCACGGTAAACTACGTCACTAGCCGAGATGAGGTAGCTAACCGCAGCGCATGCTAGAGCTAGCATGCTAGAGCTAGCATGCTAGCTCGTTCTCAATGGTACAACATTGCTATAGCCCACTTTTTTTTTTTTGTTTAGAAGAAATCCCCCAGCTAATCCTGCCTTGTATTGACCAAAGTTGGAGAAAGAGTTATCTAGCGGATGTGATCTTACCTAGCTACTGTGCATGTGCAACTCCCAACAAAAATAGTATTGAATTGAGATTTCGCACTGTTGTTAAAATAGAGACCTAAACACACAGGGTGAAAACAGGACCTGAGGCAATGTGCAGTACAACAAAGATATGGTGTTTTTTGAAAATGAAACCATGTAAACTTATTCTGGTACAACCTCAAAATACATTTGTTAAATCTGAAAATGAGCATAACATGGGCGCTTTAATACCAAACTGTAATGGTTCACCCAACCACAGTTCCCATGCCACGGAAGATTTTTACAACAGATTGACATGTTGTAAAGATTTGGCCAGTTGGCAGTTCCAAACTCTGGTTGTTCAAAAAGGGTTGCTCAATCACTCTTGTTCTTGCTCACTTGGCATTATCAGAGCTGCGTGATCCCTCCACTGCATAGCAGAAGCTGGATTCAGTCATCTGTTCCAGGTTTAGCTTGTGACTAGCCGTGAAGCCACTTAAACATCCGATAACATTCATGGGATATTATTCCTTTAGCCAATAGTTACCGATGGCCTAAAAACAATAAAGATAGCCAACTTAAACTTAAAGTTAAGCATGTAGAAATGCGGGCATGCTGGTCTGCATGTTTTCAGCGTTTTATTGCTGCTGTTTTGTCTTATTTTCAGTGGGATTGTAGAGTACACCGTGTCTATATAGTATTATGCTTTTAAAATGGAAGAAAATAGACGAAGCGTAAAAATATGCTTTGGGTATAGCTTGGGTAAAATGTTACTCTATTGCCTCGACAACTGTTCTGTTAAAATAGAACATGAGACAGACAACTTAAAAACGCAGCTTAAAAGCCTCCTGTGAGGACACTGATTTTTTGTTGTTGTTTTGTCTAGGCACAGGGTTGTTAATTATTTGTCTTTTGTAGTTTTTGTTTAAAATTAACACTGCACAACACCTACATCTCTGATTTCCCTGCAAACACAAACATACCACTGTGATTAGAATTTACAAACATGTAGGAGTTGGGACTATTTAAGGTTATGGCTAAAAAACTCTAAATATAATGAGCTCCTCATTTCCTGAGTGATGTTGATCGATTCATGCATTTGAGGTCAATTGCTTTCACAGCCCAATTGGAAGAGCTTTTGTTGATTCTACTCTCACTGAAGAGGAGAAGTAATCTGATTAGATTCTGGCAGGCCGCCAGCTATTTGTCCAGTATCCTTTTTCTCTTGCTGCTAACAAAAAAGATGATAGTGGCTCCAAATGGCTTTGGATCCAAGATTTACTGGGAGAGGAAGAGGGTAATTATGTTAGTGTAGAGGAGAAATAATCTGGAGTGGAGGATTAATCAATGGATGAAATGAATCTGTGTGGAAGGTTGCCTTGTTGACTTACTGTCTTATTTTTCTCACCTTCTGGAACAAAGGGCAGGAAATCCTCCAGCCAATTCATTTAATGCAGGCCTTTTGAAAATGTTCTCATGCTTGAGTGTGATGGGAACTGTACTGTAAGAGTCTGAACTCTGGGGCTACAGCCTCAATAACAGCACTTTTATTTTGCTTAATTTGAGCTCAGCTTTGACAGGATCATCAGACGACATCTGGCATCAACCTTTTCTCTTTTTTAAGTTCCTTTTTTGCTGTGGTGACATGGGAAACCTCAATGAATGAACCAGTCAAACCCCATCTGTTCATAGTGAAGTTGCACAGAAATCAAAGCCAACACTAAATTCCCTTAACCCAGCTGACTTGGTACATTTGATCCTAATTTTCCAGTGTCATCACCTTTTAATGCAGTATGGGCAAAACCCTATTTTAATGTGCAGGGGATACTCTTGTTGGCCCCTCTCCAGATAACAAGCCTGGCGGGCAAGAACAGAAACTGAAATGTTCTCATGAATTGAAATGTAGATATCTGTGATAGTCACTGAGGCAGACTCCAGGATGTGCTGAAAGAAGCAGAGGGAGTGCTGTGCAGAAATACATAGAAAAATCTTCCAATGCATCCTGCAGTGCATAATCTCTCCACAGTCTCTCCACCATGGCTGCTCCACCAGGTGCTGGTTAGTTGACAGCTCTGCGCCTGACTAGGTCCCATGCAGGGCATGAAGTTAACTTTTTCGACCACCCGGGCTACCCGATTTAAAAATCCAACCGCCACTGTCACAAAGTTCTTATTTGACTTTAATTTATCATTGCACCTTTAATACTGTAGTTGTCCCCAATTTAGGCCATCCTGAACGTCTCATCTGTGGTTTTTCCTGCATCCACCACGTGTGATAGTGTGTGCGCGTCAGTCGCTGGGGGAACGGAGAAGCCCCGCCCGCTGCAGGGAGCCTACAGGATTGAAACAACAGCAACTTTTAGCAACTTTATAGTGAAAAACCTTACACCGTACATTGATGTTAAAATGTTTACATCTTGGAAGGGACGTATTTTGCTATACGCATGTCTCGTCTTCATAACAGAAACAAGGAAATTAATTTGACCCTTGGTCAGTGACTGCACGTGGGACTGCTGGGATTGTTGCGAGTAATGAAAATGGAAATTGCCCTTGACTACTCCGTCCGGGTTTGCGGTATATTCTTGGATTTTCTTTTGACCACGTCCAATCAGCGAACAGAGGGAGTGGCTGAGAACGATGACGTTGAGGACGTGCGCTTGTTTGAGTTGTAGTTCCGTAAAGATGAAAAAAGATGGGAGTGAAGCCATTCGTTGTGGTACGCTGCCAAATATCCAGAAGTTAAAGCGCAAGCAAGAGCAATCTTTGCTGAGTTTTGTTGGTGGCCATGATGTTGTGGCCTCCCACCCAAGCGTTTGGGAGTAGTTTGATTTTCCAGCTTGCTCTGTTAGGGGTGAAGGATTTGGCTAAGGCACATTAGGCTTACACTAGCAATACTAATGCTAAATATAAGCCTTGTTGTTAGTGAATGGTTATGGCAGATCCAAAGTGGCTCTGGCAATATCCAGTAGTCTTAAATTTCCACAAAGTACCCACCTTTAAGGAAGTTATCACTTGTCCATTGAGAGTGGCCAGACTCTCTATACAAATGAAATGTACAACAGTCTGGTAGGACGAGGCTATGTCAGGAGCTATATCCCATAAAAAACACAACTGCCAGGGTCACATCATCATTTTGATGATTAACTTATACTTCAAGGGCTGTACTTGATACTTTTAGAACATGAATAGAACAGGAAACAAATATATCCTATGTAAAGATATAGTGGAGTAATGGAGTCCTGAACAGAGAATGAACACACTCTACCTCTCTGCGTCTGTTAATCCGTGATGTTACCTGTTCTTTGTTTTGAAAGCAGGTCCGGCTGTTGATCGTTGGCATTTGACAAGTTGGGAACAGCTGGAAGAACCGCATAGCGCAATCCCAGACTTTCTTTTTCAGTGTTTTAAAGCCACTTTGTGTTAAATTAAAAAATCTCTTACTTTGCCTCCCATCAGAGGTGGTATCAAAAAAGGCAACAATGCTTGTGTACCTCCTCTGTACCAAATATCTAGAGCATCAATTTTCAACAGGATTCTATACTTTTTCTTCAAACAGAAAGAAAATGATTACCTAAATATTCTATACAAAGTGGCTTTTAGTAAAAGATGTGAAAACTTCTTTAACCACAAACTATAGCCGGTGTGGATCTTGGTTAATATTCCTGAATCCTGATCTCTTTTTCTGCTGTTCTTAATTTCTATTTTTCTGCCCTTCATCTATCACCTGCATAACAGCGGAGCCACTCACGCCACTCTCCAGGGATCCCTCTAGTTGTATGTACACACTTTCACACACAACATGTCACACAGTTGTTTGCAGTTTGAAAAAGTAATGTTCTTCAACAAGAAATTACATTTCCCAAAAACCCATACTAGTCATTTCTCCACCTTCTTTCCAGAAGTGGAATAGACACCAGTGAGTTAAGATGTTTTTCTAACAAATGGTTATGACTTCAGGGAATCTGTTTTAGCTCACCAGGTCCTTTATTTTTTCAATAGAAAATGAAAATGGGCTGTAGATGCAAACTGGCCAGGTGTTCCCACTGCTGCGGTCTTAATGTTGGTTATTGGCCATGGTCTTTGCTGAACCATGTGGCATACAAGACATTTTTTTAAAACATTATACATTTTCAAATTATTACATTTCTGGTCTAATGTCTTATATTTTGTCAGTGCCTTTAATAAATAAAAGTCTCATGTTACAATCTGAATGGTGTGGAGTTGGAGGCAAGGTCTAACCCAGGAATGTCTCAGGGTATGCAATACTAAAGAAGAAAGACAATTCTTGGGCTTCCTCAGGGTCCTTCTTTCAAATGACAGCAAGGAACTTTGGGAAGCCTGGCTCTTCACCTTTTTGCCGGCAGACATTTTGACTCGTCATAGTATAAAAAACACAGGTGAAGCTAATTTTGTTAATGATGGCGCAGTTCCTTTAACTGACCTGAAAGGGTTTTCAGTGCCATCAATTACTATACACCTGTACTTTTTCTACTATGACATGCCAAATGGTCTGCTGTGAAAAAAAATGTTATTAAGAAAAATATCCTTGGTCACTCCTAACTTCTGCACAAGAATATGGCCGGCAGGACAGTGCTGCGCCCATATTTGGCTAGATTATACTGTCGAAAACAGTAACATTCAGCATTCAGGTAAAATAGGGATGAAGACAACATAAACAAGGCACGGCACGGAGTTCAGAAACAGACTCACAGCTAAGGCCATAGGGGTGGTAATCACCAGAGACCTCACAATGATATGATATCATCATGATACGTATGTCACGCTATGTTATTATTGCAATTTTAAACATATTGCAATATTTTGCTGTATATTGCAATTTATTACCTTTTTTCCAACTTCAAATTTTTCCCAATTTCAAATGATGTCCCTAAAAGTCTAAACGAACTAATTCAAGAGAGGCAGGACAGGTTTGCAGGTCAGAAAGCCGGCAATAGAGAAAAGCAGTAACAGAGATGTAATGCGCAAGAATCAGGTGTAGCCATAGTACTGTTCTGTAGCTATTCAAAAACTACAAGTACTTTAATGCTGGATAAAAACCTTGTGGCAGACATGATTCTCAGTGAGCCTTTCTGTATCTGTCTCTCTCCCTCCTCCCTTAGTCTGTCCCTGATGCCAGTCCTATGAAGCGCTCAGCGTCCACTGCAGCCCCACAGCGGCCCCAGGAGGTCAACCTGCGGGACTACACCCTGGAGAAACCCAGCCAGGACCGACCCCACCACCATCATCATCACCACCGCTGTCACCATCGTAGAGACAGGGACAGAGATAAAGACAGAGAGAAAATGCAGAGGTCTTTGGATGCACCTCTGAGTGGACAACCACCAAGCTCGGCTGGTTAGTCATCACTCATAGACACACAGCACAGCATACATAACACACTTTATCCTGAAGTCCCATTTGTTGTATATTTTAACCAGAAAAGCCTAAGGACTGCCTCATCATGTCCAGTGCAAAGCAGGACACTTTTGTTCAGCTATTATTTCATCCCTATCATGAATCAATACTCTTTAACTTATATTTATCATCACTGTGAAAAGGCTGCCTTTCTTCCTTTTCGATGTTCCCAAAATAGACTATGTTTTGTGCTTGCTTAATCCTTAACTTAGTGTAATTGTTTTAGTTTAATGTTTTGCATTTATTCAATGCTTTATCCTTTGACTTTGCCTGTTTAGTGGGTTTATGGGTTAATAGTGTTGCTGTGGTTCTGCCTGTGATGTGGGGGGGTAGATCAGCTGTTCACCAGTCCAATCAAGGAGAGTAGGTACTGTTGTGGATACTCCTAAGGTGTAGAACAATAGGTAAGCTAATTCTGCAGTAAATTACATTTTCATAATATTTGGGGTGCATATTGTTGTGGGTGGACCTATATGAAAGTAATACATAAGTAATGTCAGTAGTGACTGTTCTATCCAAATGTACAGTAATGTTTTTTTACCTCTGTGTAAAAGATGTGCATAGCACCTTATGTTAGAGTTAAAGCATGAGTTGTGGCCGCACCGGCAGGTTTCAGCTGTGAGCACGTTCGGACATGTCTTGGCTAACGTTCTATCAAAATATCTGTTAAAATACAAATATAAATGATCTATTGATGTTTTAAGTTAACTTAATGGTGTAAAACTATCGTGTGACTTCTTAACTTTCTAACGGTATATGGTGTTAACTTGTTACTTTAGCCTTTACTTTACAAGAGCCGCTAAAGTACGCTATTGCCGATGAATTAGCCGTGGGCTACCCTTGGCCATAACTGGACAACGCTAAAGACAGTTAGTTAAAGAAAGTCCTATCAATGCTGTCAAAGCTATCGGATCTTACTTCTGTCCTTTCCTATAAAATACCATGCTTCAACACCTATGAATAATGCAATGAGAGCTCCTTAATGTCCAATTCAGTAAAAATAGAGGAGGAAATTCCATCGTCCGAGCGTTCTTACGTCTTTTCCACTTTCATATACTACTGAGACATGTAAATGTCCTTGTACACATAGGTCATTTCATACGTAGATTGTTAGATGGGTATACATAAATTCTGTTAACATTTTGGTGATGATCGGAAATGCAAAGTACTGCCAAAAGACCAGAAAGTGTGTCAGGCTGAAGTGTCCGGATATGGCAATAGCAGCGAGTGGTGTCCGAACATGGACACAGTGATGTTAGAGATCAGCAATGCTCTATCTAGGTTGGCTGTGAGACAACAGAGCCTGGAAAGTGAAATGAATGCATTGATTTTACAAAGCATAGCGTGCTTTAAGTAAGTTGCACATGTACTTTAAGTAATGCTTGCTTTAGTAAGAGGGGAAATTTATTACAGTATAAAGACAGGCATTTTCCAATAAGTTAAGAAAAGATAGCACATGTCAGGTTCTCAAGTTAAGGAGGCCAGAATACTATCATTCTTCTTAAGTAAGTAGGCTCACATCACAATAAATTAACACTGACGTGTTCCGGCACAAAGCCTTATTCAGAGCATTTAAAATAATCAGGCTCCATTTAGTGTACAAGGGCAGAGTCATAGGAATTATACTTTGTTATATGATGAAATACCTGCAAAATTAATGAGTGTCAGTTCAACTTTGTGTTTTGAGCTAATTAGCAAATATTAGCATGCTAAACGCAGATCGTGAATATGGTTAACATCATTACCATGGTTGCAGACTAGTGTTGACAAACTGACCGAAGAGTTGGTTTTTAACCCGACTTGTGTCACTGAACGGGGAGAATCGAGTGCCATATGTCAATGAAGCGACTCACTCCTGTTTTTTACCTCATTCGTGCCGGCAGCGCTTCAAGCTGAGTGTGATCGGTGTATGTATGAGGGGGTGATCTTATTAACTTTCGCCGTCTGGAACAGATTTTTTCCATTATACCAACACTACATGATTGCAGCACAAATGCCCTATGAACACCAATGTTTTTTTGTGATCAAATATTTTTATTATACAATTAAGAAACCATATACTGAGACGTAAGAACACGTTAAAGGACCAAAAATGCAGAGAGGAAAGACTTTTTATTACCATTAAGACATAAAAAACAGACATACACAAACACATACAAGTTTATGAATTTTAGAGTGCTTAAAGGCTGACAAATCATTCAGAATCATAGCACTGATAAATGTTTTTAAAATTGATAAATTTCTGTATCTGACCTGTGATTCGGAGCCGCTTCATAATTCAATGGGTTCTTCCTTTGCCAATGCTACACCCTTCCACCATGTTTCATGAAAATTGTGCCAATAGTTTTTTCATAATCCTGCTGACTGACTGACTGACAAACTGATCCAAAAACATGACTGCCTTGGTAGAAGTAATTACTGGTATTAATAAAACCTACATTGCTTTTCCTACTATGACAAAGTAAAAATGTCTACCATGAATAACAACTGTAGCTTCTTTGAAGAGTACTTGCACTCAAAGCCCTAATGGACCAAAGTTAAGACACCAAAAGTTGCAATAGCCATGACTCTAATATTATCTACAATCACCATTCACCATGCAATATTGTCCTCCACAGGTGCAACAGAAGATCCAGACCCAGCTGCCTCCAGAGAGCGAGCCCACGACCGTGGACGCTCCCACGACAGGAAACAACACTCCTCGGCGAACAAGCAGCGCTACTACTCCTGCGACCGCTACTGCAGTCGGGAACACTGCCACACCAAATCTGCCACCACCAGCTGTGCCGCCTCTCCCAGTGACGGGCAGGAAACCAGCACCAAGCAGGTGGGAAGGCAACAGCATGTAGAGTAGGGATACACAAGGCATTATATCAGGTGAAGGGATTCTCAAAAGGGTTTTTATCGAGTTTGGGGTTCATCTGACAGTGTTTATTATCTAATACTATTTTCCCTCAGAATGTCATTCTTATCAATTAGAAATCTCCATTTATATCAAAAAACAATATAACTCTTTAATAGTAATGAGAAAAATATAAATTTAGACCTGTGTGGAACCTGATCAAAATAAGACTTTATAATAACTTGAAGGTCCGGTGTATAACGTTTTTAGTTGTTCCTTATCAAAATCTATATTGCTCTTTGCAAACTAGTCTTTTTTATGAATATTGAACCACCACCATCAATTTCAAGTATTCCTATTGACTTGAAATCTTACAATTGCGCTTGTATGAACTGGGGAAGATTCTCCATAGTCATGCGCCATCTTGAAATACCTTAACCGTTAAGGGACATACAGGATATACCGCTCCGCTTTTTGGGTTTTTGCTGTCACTTGATAAACACCCAGATGCTGCGAATGCTGCTAACGGGTATCAATGCTTTTCCGCCCCGACAAGTTTGAAGAAGGAAACATGGAGGGCCAAACGTTATATTAATATGTTCTGAGGCGGAGTGGGACAAAAAAATCCACCGGGAAATTTTGTAGACCACCGGCTCTCAGGAGACGGGGGAGAGATGAATCTTCTGGAATAAGAGGATGCTGCAGCCCGCCGTGCAGGTTAGTTTGACCAGCGGGCAGCGGCCTCAAAACACTACCGGCCCACCTGGAAAATTCCTGACTATTATGCACGTATTCAAAATCCAAGTTTCAGGAACAGGAGGAGTCTTCTTCTTCCATAAAAAGAAAAAGGATATTTAAAAAATCAAAAGGCCGGCTTTTTGAAGCGTGAAGGCTACCGTAGCTGTAATATGTCATTTGAAGTGCGTGGTGCGAGTGGATTGCAATATACGATCTCAGCGCTAGATAGGAGAAATTCCCACACATTAGACCTTTAGGCAGCACGGTGGTTAAGTAGTTAGCACTTCCTTCTCACCTCAAGAAGGATCTTGGTTTGAATCCAGGTTATATATATATATATATATATATATATTGTTGACATTAGTTTAAAATGATCATATCATATAGTAACTTACATACATAATAACACTGGTTCTCAGACTTTAACATGATACTTTTCTTATTTGATATCAGCACAATATCTGTGCATCCTGTCCAGATGTTTTCCAGGTAACTGAGAAGGGATTTATCTGCCAGTTGTCTGTCACATATGGAGATGTCTATTCAAAACTGTACAGTATAAGTGAAATATTCATAACACGCAAACTTAAGATCATCACACACAGCACAGCAGTTGAACCAGTGAAAATGAGGGACAAACCTCTGCCGTTCCTGTCACTGGACCACCATGAAACCAGTCTGTTGAAATGAAATGGATCAATTTCATGATAAATTTAAAATTAATCTATACCAAGATCCATATCAGAGGTGGGCCACATTGACAAGACGTGTTTTTTTTAATCTCACTGTCAGGTATCTATACTGTATGCGTTTAGAAGAAGAAGCAACCTTAGACCAGCCTAGTGTGTTGAATGTGGGAATGGAAGTATAGAAGAGAACATAACAAATGGAAATTAAATGTGACTAAGATTCCTCTTCATGGTCTAGTGCTACTTTCTCCTGTCTGCCTTTAGTACAGCTTCTCATGGCCTTTCACTTCTTTGCCCACTTTCTCTTTTCATCATATTCCATCCATTGTGTCTATCTGTCGATGCCTTTCCATTAATGCTTGTTCTTTTATTCTGTCTTCTCTGTCTGTGTTCTTTCTCTCATTTGATCTGTCATCTTTCGTGTCATCACATCACATTTTGGTGTCTTTCATTTCCTCCTTCTGGTGGCCCTGTCCCTGTTTCCTTTCCTCTGGTACATAATTTTCTCATTCATTTTATGGTTTCAAATTGCTTGTCCAATTTTCATCTAGGGCAGTGGTTGGGTTAAAGGAAGCCCAGTGGCACTGAGCTCCAGTTCTAGCACACCAAGCCGCGGACGTCGGCAGCTCCCCAAGACCCCCCACACCCCGCGACCTGGGGTGGCCTACAAGACTGCCAATTCATCTCCTGTGCACTTTGTGTCCAGCCTGGCCTCTCTGAGTCCCGGCCGACTAAGCCGCGGCCAGTCGGAGCACAATACCCTCCAGCAAAGCGGCTACCACCACTTTCCCTGCCCTGTTACTCGTATCAGCTCCGAGCCTTTCCTGGGCCAGGGCCATGATGAGGCCCTGAGCAGACTCTACGGAAGTCTCCGGGACCAGCTGGACGTCTTTCAGGATGCGGTGTCACGGTCGCCCAGCCCCTGTGCTGGGCACTCATCTCGGACCGCACTTCCTCAGATGATGGGAGCCCTGCTACCTGCTCCACAGCAAAACCTTGGGGTGCCCAACGGGTACCACATCAACTTTGGGGGCAGAGCCAGCCCAGGCTCTGGCGTCAGGGCACCCAGGTATTACCAGGAGGCAGAGGAGGACGAATGGTGCTAGCATGGCTTTAACCATTCTTTTTAATGCATTTTTGAGGAAGTGTGATGAGTTTTATCATCTTCTTTGAAGGCTTGAGTTTAAATTGTCAATATGTGTGTGTTTAATGCCATATTTTAATTCTAACGTGGAAAACAAAGGTTAGGGAGATCATCTAAACAGCAGAGAAAGCTAGAAGAAGGGTAGTATTTGAATACTCTTCACCAAAGGGCACGTAGCATTATCCAAAAGAAGACTAGACTTTTTCCAAACATCAGGTTTCTTACAGAACCTGCCCTTGATTCGCTTTGACTTCATTGTTTTGTTGACAACACCATATTGATCCTTAAATAGCATTACGTTATGAGCACAGACGAGACTAAACATTAAGGTGATAATATCTCCTGACGTTGAAAGAAAACGAAAGATCCAAAGAAAAGAAAAACTACTAGACTTGCTGTGTGTTGTTCATAACTCCAGTAGGTATTCCAGGGAAACAGTTCATATAAAGGCAAGTGCTGATATATTTTGCTGTTTTTCTTCAGATTATTAAGCAGTGAAGCTTTATAACAATTACAAATGAGGCTCTTGCACTGTGCATTCTGCTTTTTTCCTTTGGGCTTGCCTGTGCATCAAACTATTTAGCTTAATTTTGCAAATAGAAACTTAAAGATGCATTCATTGTTGTTGTTTTTTTTGTTTTTTTTATTTGCCATTTGGGAGTAGCACAACAACTTGTAAATACAACATTGACATAAAGCTAAAATAATAATATAATAATCAATAATAAATTCAAAGCGCCTTTCATGACACCCAAGGTCACTTCACAAACAAAAAAGGACATTAAAACTATAGTGATCTCATTAAAAGTAAAAGTCAGTAAGTCAGTCCATAAGCTGATTGACTTTCAGCTGATGACTGACTGTCCATAAGTTTTAAGTCTGTTTTTAAAGTCAGTAATTGAGTCAGTGTCTGATGTAGTCGGGCAGTGACTTCTACAGCTTTGGGGCAATGTAGCTGAAAGCCCTCTCTTCCAGGGTGCTGCGGTTCATGCTAGGGGCATGCAGTAGGCCTGTTGACCTACTGAGGAGGATCTCAGTGAGCAGGCAGGGGTGTTAACTTCCAGTTCTTATGACAGAGTAGTGCGAGACCACCTCCTCTCCCAGATAAGCGGGGGTTACAGATGTAAACAAATTAGCCTGGTCTCACAGAATTCTGTGAATTGATTACAAACTGTTACCAGTGCATTACATGATGGTGGTTGGAATGTCTTAAAATTTTGTGTGGTCACCATAGGAGGCAATGTCAAAGTAAAGTCAATGAGAAGATGACGTAGCATTAATAGCAACAACGGTAGTGAGTAGGACTTTCACCCAGGAGAGCGGAGATCGTGTCCCGAATGTCACAATTCCTAAACCCAATCGTCCCATTCTTCTTTTCCTAAACCCAACCCATCCACTGTATACAGCCTTCCCGCTCTTCTTTTCCTTAATGCAACCCGTTGTTGTCCCGCCCACCCGCAACCTTTTCGTTATCTTAAGGGGCCATGTTAATTTCACAGAATTTTTCTGTGATCCCATCACGGAATTTTCAGTGATTCCATGAATCTGCCACAGATTTTGAGTTAAGTGTTCGTGTTCATTTCACGGAAATCGGAGAGATTAGGTTCAAACAAATCCATGCCGGGCTGCTTGGTTCAGGTGGAAGAAATTTGTTCCACAATAAATTCACTGACGATAAAAGCCCCACCGGTGAGGGATCTTCTGTTGAACAATCCAGCTTTCAGTCTGTTTGATTTGGGCAGAAGGGCAAGCACAATATGGTCAACTCGTCGATCAGGCTTCAAATGGCCGCAATCAACAGTCCAAAGACCGGGGAATATTTTGCCCGCCACATGAATTGATACTATAAATAAAATTGAATTGAATTGAATTGAATCCTTGTTGAGCCATGTCGATTTTTTGCGACGAGATCCTTAGTGGGCATACTTTGGACGTTGAAGTATGTTGCGTTGACAAAAAAACTCTGCAGACTCCCCCATAGCCGGGTGAAGTTCACTTATTACATATTTCCTCATCCTTACTAATAATAAGAAACAATTGCCAAATTACACATACAGAAGACACAAAGAAACAGCATTAATTTGGAGTCACGTTTCTGACCTGAGAAGTTTTGGACTTGTGGTTCAGCACCACTTCACTCTGTTCATCACATACACAATTTCTTTCATGATAATATGAAGGTCTAAAGACTCTACATTCAAGATAAGTTGTGTTCTCCATCAGCTGGTTAACATTTCACCTTCTTCCACATTCTTACAGCGAAGAGCACAACATACTGTACAACAGGCAATTAACCTGAAAGTAAAGTTATCGGTTAATAGAGTAGCTGAAGGTTTGGAAAGCGTTTGAGAGTCAGTGCTGCAGTTTCAGCAGAAAGTTATGGCACTGCTGTGTCATGAAAAACAAGATAAAAAACAGGTTAATAGTTCAAAGAAATTATTTAAAATGTTGGAACACCTCAAAGACATGACACTGTACTTTAGTTTAGGACTACTACCATTCCATGGTGATGCCTAATCCTTTATGACATTCCCTGTCAGTTAAATGTTTCTCGCAAACTTCAAGAGAGAAGCAATGCATGGTGGGGAAAGTACCTGATTGACTGATTTGTTTTCTATAAAATGTCCTTGTAGATGTTCTTTTCATTGTCTATTTTTTATATGACATGAAAAAAAACAAGGGTGTGGTTTATGTGAACTGCTTACGGTTTTCCATCGTTTCAGGTCTAATGTTTCTTATAGACTTCTTTGTGATGTTTTAAGACAAAGTGCCTATCCTTTTACATATACTGTAGAAAAAGATGCAATGTCAACTGTTTTCTAATGCATCCGCACTTCAGTAGATGTTTGTTTCATTCCGTATGTAGCTCTGCAGGAAAACATGTTGTACAGAAAGCCTTATCTGCAAGTAGAGAACTCTACCTACAGTACGCTATAAAAACAGAAATGTAAACATTAACTTATAAAATTTAATGGTTTTTCTCGCGGTGGAAGTCCTTCAAGCGCGTGTATTGTTTGGACAGCAGAGTGTTTGTTGGTCAACTGGAGTCTGAAGGTTGGGGGTGGGAGGGTTAAATCTGTGATCTAGACTAAGTGTAGCAATGGGTGATCCAGTCTAACTCTTGATTTCTTTTTTATTTGAATTAATATGTGTGTTCGTATGGTGGATATATTTTCCATATCTGGGTCCAATTTGTCGTTACGTTATTTTTACCATACTCATGGATAAATGGCTAAATAAATGATGTTGTAAGGTCACACAAATATGTTTCCAGCAGCTACTGGACCACGGAGTTATTGAGGAAATGTTACAGCAATCTAAAAATTAAGCTGCGGTGTCAGTTTGGAAAAGGTTTTTTTTTTCTACTGTGGAGCTGCCAGTTTACACTGGTGTTCAAAGTTCATACAGAAAGGAAACTGACTTGAAAAGAAGTGGAGTAACTACTTGCTCCACCCACAGTGGTAGAAAACAAACCACAATACAGTATCAGTATTTGTTTTTTCCCAATTCCATACTACATACTAACTATGTATGTTACTCTAATACTCTGTGTATATATATATATATATATATATATATATATATATATATATATATATAAACATACGGTATATATTAAGTACATACTGTAAACCTGTTACAACTAACATGTCCACACATACACACTTTTTAAGATTTTTTTGGGCATTTTAGGCCTTTATATCAATAGGACAGCTGAAGACATGAAAGGGGATCCTCTTTGCTGGGGCCTGTAAAAACATATTTTTGGAAAAGTAGGAAATCCATTTATAACTGAAGTACTGTAGAAGTAGGAGATGAGGCAGATTGAGTATATCTTGTCAGCTGTGCAAACATTGTTAAATACTGAGACTCTGCTTCACTCCAAAATATAAATTTTGAGACAAATCACAAAACAACTTATAGAATACCACAGATTGAAATCTAACAATGGTTAGAAGTGGATCTGACAGTCCTGGAGGGTGGATTTTTCCATCAAGTGGTCCTACTGGCCAAAACCTGCCCTGCCGCCTCACTGACCTCTGCTTCCAATTTGAAGAATGGAATTCTCTAGTATTCAGATTTCTAGACTTAAATCATCAAAAATCAGTCACAAAGCTCTCGAGGACTGTCTGTTGATGCCTGAAGCTGTGGTCTGCTGTGAACTGGATATGTTGGCTGATGCACACACACTATTTGTCATATGCAACTTGACTGATACATATGAGTGGCATCAACATCCGATGGTTTTTATGAAATGTTGATCTATTGCTGTAATTTACATAGCGATCTGCAACATGAGGGAAAGAGTTTAAGCTTTGCAGCAGCTAATTAGCTGTGATGTATTTGTGGAGGATTCCTTGAGAGACATTGACCCCTCATGAGTACTAGCAGAAAGACTTGTTCAACCACAGTGACAAACATAACAGTGACAACCAGTTTCTCCATCCATTCTGTAGCTTTTCATGCTGGTCTCTTCAGATACAGGCTTCAGCATGATTGTGACCAAATGTTTTATGGAAAATGCTATGAAAAAATACATGCAAAGAAAAAACTCTTAAAAGGCAAAAAGGCACAAATTGTAAACAAGAAACAGAATATGTAGGATTACAGCAACAATATACATATATTTGCATGCGGAAAATGTATCCTGTTTTACAATATCAAATGGAAATCCCATGGCGCAAAATGGGAGGGGGGGGTGTGTCCTGTTACAATAAAAGTTTTTTTTTTTTTTTTTTTATATAAATCAACCTTGAACACTGTCAGTGTGATTCTTTTTCTTAAAAGCAGGAACACGTTATTCTGCAGATACCTTCATTACTCTAAATGTTTTGTCACCCTATGGCAAAAAATACCTGTACCTTCTTTAACAGTGTGGCCTCTGTATTGAGTCAAAGTAAAAGTACCTATCCTCAAGTCTGGACCAGTAGGTCCACCAAACAATAGGAGGGTTCCAAAATTTCTGCATACCATTTGCAGTGTAGATGTGGCTTTTTCCTTGAGAAAATACAAATGATTGCATGTTCTAACCATGTATGTGCATGTAAAAAACTTAGTACTTTTAGATATGTGTTATTTTGTTGTTGATTTTTAACATTTGATATAAAGTGTGGGGTTAAAAGGACAAATTTCTAACAGTATAAGACATTGTTGACAGTTCCCCTGTTTGCCGCAGAGCTGGAACATTCCTTTTTGGGGGGTTTCAGTGAAATGCTTGTTTTCCTGATTTAGTTTCTTGGCAAGACTTTGAATTCTGCAGTTGTTTTTACATTAAACATTTTGTATGAAGCAAAGTTCCTTGAAATAAAAAAGAATGAAATGAAACTGCCTATGACTGGACAAATGATTTGAGTGTTGGATGCAGCTGTTGTACACTTTTTACATTTAATCTGCTGGATTGTTATGTCTACAGTATGTAAGCAGTTGGGCAATGCATTCTGTTGTGTGTGTCATGGCAAAGTTGCCTGCTCAATTGTATAAAGTTGAGGTCCAGGCTTCTTTATGTATGGCCATTTTTGTAAAATTAGAGAGTTTTTAAACGAGCCGCCGTGTTGGTCTGTTTAGAAATCCAGGAGTAGACAGCCCACAAGTGAAGCGTTCTTCCAGTCAGGTCAGTGCCCGTGTACGAAGAGCCTTTTCCGTCCCTATGAACCCCCATTATACCAAATTTGGTTGCAGTTCCACAAGAGTTCCACTGGCGAGTGCAAATTTACTTGGAGTCTGTGAAGCTAAATAAAGCTAAATTTGTCTCTTTTGCCTGATTGTCATTGACAATTCTCAGATTTTATTGTAGATTTTGCAAGTTCAACATGGAATATAGGTTGAAAGTTTAATGAACGACTTTTGTTCTTTCGATTTCTTACAAGTTGAGTCGTTGCCATTCTGCTAGCATGTTATGCTAGCATGTTATGCTGCTTCCTGTTTCTTACAGTGCAGACACTTTGCTGCTTGCTCCTGCCTCTGCTTACATTTTTCTGCTGATAATCTTGCTTTTCCTCTGAGAGAAACTACGAGCAGCGGCTCTTGGATACTTATAAATCCCTGGACTATACATTTTTGGTAGACATAGTAGGCTATTTTCATATGTCAACATTTTTCTGTGTGAGTGTGGCCTACCAACAGCTCAAGCCTGCCGTAAAGTGACTGTAGCTAAAGCTAATTAGCAGCAAGATGCCTTCTTTCTCCGTGGATGATTACTAAAGACTCTTTCAGAAGATTGCACTTCTGGAAACAAAGGTTCACTGATTAGAAGTGAACGTGGAAGTGAACAGACCTTGTGGAAATGACACCACTTTACCATGGACCCAAAACAATGGAAAAAAACACACGGCTAATTAGCACCAACAAGACTACAAAGAAACAGGAGGGCTGTGAAAAAAGTAATAAATCAACAAGTGGTAGTCTTCCCTGGAACTCTTCTTGTGCAAAGCCTAAGAAAAAATCATTTTCCTGGGAAATGGGAGGATGACTAAAGGGCATGGCACAGCGCCATGAGATTTGTGATATGACCGGCTGGCCTGCATCATTATCCAGGCAGAGCGCCTTTTCAACCCCTATACCTAGTAGGACACAGCCGTGGGCAGCTGCAAAAGGGAAAATTTGCATCAAAATGCCCCCCCAACAACTTGGTGTGCAACTGGATAAGAGATTTGCTCCTCTGCTGCAGGACGCTGCACAGCCATCTGATGGATGGGATTGCGTCTCATCGTCACACAGCAGGTTAAGGACTGAGAGCAATTCAAAAAGTAAAAAGCTAACAACTGGGCCCCAAACCCAGATTGTGGGTGACTGTGAGGGACCAAGCAGTTAAGCATGAAGAGTCACAAGAGAAATTTAAAAAAACAAGAGTTCATTTCCAAAAATAGTTCAAACAAAATAAAGGTAATGCTTTGGGCCCTTAAAAAAGGTCAACGAAACAGACATAACTAAGGCGAAAAACATAACAAACTCAAAAAATACAACTGACCCCCTAACAAAGAAACAAAGGGACTTATATATTGGCTGATCAAACCAATTTAAACACACAGGGGGAGACAAACAATAACTACAAACTAACTTCAGAAACAAATAATGACAAACCTACCTAAAAATGCATTTCAAATAACATCCTTTTATTTATCTTGCCTCAACAAAAATTACTTTATATAAAATCTAAACCCCAGAATACCTACAGCGAGACTAAAACTACCCCCCCACCCCAGACATATCCAGCAGTGGTAGTGTCCAATTAGGCCACCTCCCCTATAAAGCTGCTCTCTCTCCAAGTGCCACCCCTTTCAAGCCATCAGACCTGAATCTCTCCCAGGTGTGGACTCCAACTGGTAGGCTCAAAAGAAAACTGGTTATATAACAGTTTGACCATCAAAAAGTAACTAATAGTGTGCGCTTGCTAAAAGATACTTTCTTCTAAATCACATAAAGTATGATACATGTAAAATGAAACAAGTGTCCTGTAAGTTATTTGTAACTGAATAAATGGTTGCAACAAATGAAGATGTATACACAAAATCATATCAACTAAACCTAAGGAAAAATATAAGTGCATGGGGTTACTGCTCTTACGCTGGTTGTGTGGTGATGGCTGTGGCCATCACACACCCCTACCCTTCAGAGCTGCTGCTGGGCCAGCGAGAGAGATAGTCTGCGGTGGTGTTGAATTTGCCAGGGATGTACTGGACAGTAAACCGGAACGGCTGCATGGCAAGGTACCACCTGATGATCCGCCCATTGGTATACTTCATCCTCTCCAGCCACTGCAGTGCCTTATGGTCAGATTCCAAAGCAAACTCCCTGCCCATCAGGTAATACTTGAAAGAATCCATGGCCCATTTGACTGCCAAGGCCTCCTTTTCCACTGTTGAATAGCGAACCTCTCTGGGTAGAAGTTTCCGACTGATATATGCCACAGGATGGCGTTCCTCCTTGGGTCCCTGTAGAAGCACCGCCCCCACACCCCTCTCGGATGCATCAGTCTGTAATATAAACAGTTTCTCAAAGTTTGGACTATGTAAAACAGGGCTCTTACTCAGAGATTTTTTAATTTCTTTGAAAGCTGCCACTGCCTCCCCCGTCCACTGGACTTTGTTGGCACATCTGGAACCTGTCTTATCCGTTAATAGAGCAGCCCTGGCTGAGAAGTTTGGGCCATCCAAACCAGCCATTCCCAAAAAAGATCTTAGCTGCTTTCTGGTCTGTGGGAGAGGAAACTACTCAATAGCATGGATCTTTTGAACCTGAGGTTTAATTAACCCACCTCCAATGGTGAAACCCAGGTACTCTGTTTCCTTCTTGGCCAGGGCACATTTAGCTGGATTGATTGTCAAGCCGGCAGAATTTAGGCGGTCAAAGACCACTTTGAGATGCTCCACATGTTCCTCCCACGTTGTACTGTAGATAACAATATCATCAAGGTATGCACATGAAAATTCAGACAATCCGTAGAGTACCTGGTCCATTAGTCTTAGAAATGTTGCTGGAGCCCCATGCAACCCAAATGGTAAGACTGTAAACTGAAAAAGCCCCCAAGTTTGGAAGGCTGTCAGTTCCTGAGACCGCTGGGTTAGGGGCACTTGCCAGTAACCCTTACAGAGGTCAATGGTGGTCAGATACTTTGCTTTTCCAAGGCGGGCAAAGAGATCATCGACCCGTGGGGTGGGGTAAGAGTCAAACTTTGAAATTGAGTTTAGATACCTGAAATCGATACAAAACCTTATCGTCCCATCCTTCTTCGGAACCAGCACCACAGGATTGCACCACTCACTCTTAGATTGCTGAATTATCCCCAGAGACAACATGAGGTCAACTTCCTTCTTCAGGGACACCAGGAGGCGCTCCGGTATCCTGTAACTCATACGTCTCACTGTTGCATCAGGTTTTAATACAATGTCATGTTCGACCAGATTTGTGCGCCCTGGATATTCTTGAAATATGTTTGAGTGAAGTAGAGTTTGTACCTGAGACTGCTGATCCTTTGACAGATGGCTCACATCAATCTCTGTGGACACTGGTAAGGTCAGATACTGGTCATCTGCCTCCTCCTCTTCCTTTACAGCCTGAATCAGGAACACTTCAGCTCTTGGGACCCACTCCTTGAGGAGGTTCACATAAGGCACCCGGATAGAACGCTGATGCCCCGGAGTGGAAACCTGATATGTGGTGGGTCCCAACTTTTTCTTAATCTCAAAAGGTCCCTGCCATTTTGCAAGGAGCTTACTGTCATTGGTTGGCAACATAACCAAAACTTTCTGGCCCGGTTGAAAGTCTCTCTGTCGGGCTAACTTGTCATACCAAGTCTTTTGGTGATTTTGCGCCTCCATCATGTGTGTCTGGGCTAGTTCCGCCATTTGCTGCAGTTTCTCTCTCATCTGGACAACATAGGAGATTACATTTATGGTCCCTTCCTTCCCCTGATCCTCTCTCCAAGTATCCCTCAATAAGGCTAGAGGACCCCTCACCTCATGACCATACAGTAGTTCAAAAGGGGAAAAACCTGTGGAGGTCTGAGGTACCTCCCTGTACGCAAAGAGAAGGTAGGGAAGCCAGTGATCCCAGTCTGATCCAGTCTCATTCACAAATTTACGGAGCATCTGCTTAAGAGTCTGATTGAAGCGCTCTATCAGCCCATCAGTTTGCGGGTGGTAGGGTGTAGTGCGCATACCCTTTATGCCAAGGAGTTGGTAGACCTGTTTCAAAAGTTTAGACATGAAATTAGTTCCTTGATCTGTTAAAATTTCACAAGGGAAACCAACTCTTGAGAAAAATTGCACCAAGGAAAAAGCCACAGTTTTTGCTTTAACTGATTTCAATGGGAAGACTTCTGGATATTTGGTTGCATAGTCGGTTACCACCAACATGAAGCGGTTTCCAGTTTTACTTTTCTCCACCGGACCGACAATGTCCATCCCAAGACGCTCAAAGGGGATACTTATAACCGGGAGAGGTTGAAGTGGAGCTTTGGAGGGCCTTTTCATTGATGTCTTTTGGCACTGAGAGAAGCTTCTACAGAACCGGGCTATATCAGTTTGCAAACCTGGCCAGTAGTAATGGCGCTCAATACGAGCAATGGTCTTATGTTTACCCAAGTGGCCTGCCCAGGGAATGGAGTGACCCAAGGTAAGTACCATTTCTCGGGCCACCTGTGGGACCACTAGCCGCTTCACCCGGCCATTCTGATGGTAAAGAACCCCGTTCTGTAGGCTATACTCCTTTAGCTCACGGTTAGTGTTAATCTCCTGCTTCCTTCCTCGTACTCTCTGTAAAAGGGTAGACAAAGTTGGATCATTTTCCTGCATTTGCATTATATCGGTAGGTATTTGAAAACCCAGGGGCATGTCTGGAGAAACGTCAGCTGGTGATTGTATAGCCGTGCCCTGAAATTTATCTTGCCTCCTTTGGCTACGAGTCTTGTGAGCTTTCCCCGGACATGTCTCAAACTCTGCATTATAGAAGGGCAAGGCACTGAGGGTAATGGGGTCTGCATCCTCCTGCTTAGCTTGTGCTCTAGTGACAACATTACACTTTTGCACTGGCTTTATCAAGTCATACAGTACTGGCAAATCTTCACCCAGAACTACAGGGAAAGGTAGGTGATCTGCAACTCCCACATTTAATAGATACATCTGACCCTCTATCTCCAGATAAATATCGGCAGTGGGATAATGCTTCTCATCACTGTGTACACAGCAAATAGGGACAGTCTCCAGGGTACAGATCGCATTAGCTGGTACATATTTCCTCTGTACAAGGGTCTGAGTGCTGCCAGTGTCAATCAGGGCTTTGAGGTTTTCCCCCTTGATTTTAACCCCAGCAGTTTTCATGGTGTGATTACGTTTAGGCTCAGGGTTAACACTCTGGCGTGGAACAAAACACATCTGGGTCAGCTTAGCTGGATTCTTCGGGCACATTAATTTAACATGACCTTCCTGTCCACACAAGTAGCAAATGGGCATTCTGTTAGGAGCTATAGGTGGTGAATATTGGTTCCCCCTCATGGGAGGCTTACCTACTCCTGGCTCTGACCTCTGTTGGTACTGAGGGGGTATGGGCCTGCGGTCATCCTCACCACCCATACAACTCCACGGCTGGCCTTTTTCCCGGGCAGCAACAAACACATCAGCCAGTGTGGCAGCTTCAGCAGCAGATTTCGGCCCATGCTCCTTTATCCAAACCTGAAGCTCAGGGGACAGCATTCTCTCAAGTATTGTTCCATAATCAGGATCTCACTGATTTCATTAAGTGTTTTACCTTGCGGTTGGATCCATTTTACATACAGCTCTTTAAGCCTCACATACAACTCCTTGGAGCTCTCCTCAGGTTCCACATGGAGGGATCTGAACCTCTGCCTGTAGGTCTCAGGGTTAATATCATATTTTTTCAGATTAGCTGTTTTTACTTTATCATACTCATGAGCATCATCGACATCCATGTGCACATAGGCCCCTCTGGCCTTTCCAGTCAGCAGCGGGAGGAGGCTAAAAACCCAGTCCACTTTTGGCCACCGACATGCTACTGCAATTCTCTCAAAGGTAATTAGAAAATGTTCAACATCATCATTTTCTGTTAATTTTTCAAGTCTAGGCTCATGAAGAGATCGAGACTGACCTGCTGAAGATATATTGGGGTGGAGAGACTCTGGAGAGGGTGGGGTTTGTGCCTTTGGGTGATTCACAGTCAATTCATAGCCCTCAAAGGGATCTGGCACTATGGAAGCAGGCTCTGATACTGGAGATGTGCGAACTTCTACCTCCTGCTGCAGAAGACAAAACTGATGCTGTAGTGCTTTGAACTGGTACTCCTGACGGTTTGCGTCATCTCTCAATCTTGCTTCCTGGGCCTCCTGTTGACCCAAAAATTGCTGCATGATTCCTGCCAGGTCACTCAGCGTTGGCTCTCTGCCATCTTCACCCTCAGCGCTTGATGCTCCATTTAGTGCTTCGCCTTCCATTATATCCTCACCGTCCATCCAATGTCTTCTCTTTATATGGGTCTCTTTATTCGCTATCTCACCGCCTCTTGTCACTCTCCCTCCTGGAATGCTTCACCAAAATGGAGAAAAGCAAAAATGGCGGAAAATACAATTAAAAAACCTTGGACTCCTCAACTGGCTTATCCCACCACTGCCACCATATGTGAGGGACCAAGCAGTTAAGCGTGAGGAGTCACAAGAGAAATTTAAAAAAGTAAGAGTTTATTTCCCAAAAATAGTTCAAACAAAATAAAGGTAATGCTTTGGCCCCTTAAAAGAGGTCAACGAAACAGACATAACTAAGGCAAAAAACATAACAAACTCAAAAAATACAACTGACCTCCTAACAAAGAAACAAAGGGAATTATATATTGGCTGATCAAACCAATTTAAACACACAGGGGGAGACAAACAATAACTACAAACTAACTTCAGAAACAAATAATGACAAACCTACCTAAAAATGCATTTCAAATAACATCCTTTTATTTATCTTAACTCAACAAAAATTACTTTATATAAAATCTAAACCCCAGAATACCTACAGCGAGACTAAAACCACCCCCCCCCCCCAGGCATATCCAGCAGTGGTAGTGTCCAATTACGCCACCTTCCCTATAAAGCTGCTCTCTCTCCAAGCGCCACCCCTTTCAAGCCATCAGACCTGAATCTCTCCCAGGTGTGGACTCCAACTGGTAAGCTCAAAAGAAAACTGGTTATATAACAGTTTGACCATCAAAAAGTAACTAATAGTGTGTGCTTGCTAAAAGATACTTTCTTCTAAATAAGAAGTCCTGTAAGTTATTTGTAACTGAATAAATGGTTGCAACAAATGAAGATGTATACAAAAAATCATATCAACTAAACCTAAGGAAAAATATAAGTGCATGAGGTTACTGCTCTTACGCTGGTTGTGTGGCCATGGCTGTGGCCATCACAGTGACTCTACTGTAAAAGATTTAAAAAACTGTAAAAACACGAGAAGAAATGGTGTCGGATTTGACCCAAAGAATCACGGATATCGTGGCAGCATACCCAACTGTGAAGAACATTATACTGCATTTGTGATATGATCGTCTGGCCTGCATTATCATCCGGGCAGAGCGCCTCTTCAACCCCTGTACCTAGTAAGACACAGCTGTGGACAGCTGCAAAAGGGAAAATAAGCAACAAAATGCCCCACCAACAACCTGGTATGCAACTGGATAACAGATTTGCTCCTCTGCTGCAAGACGCTGGACAGCCATCTGATGACCAGGATTGCGCCTCATCGCCACACAGCAGGGTAAGGACTGAGAGCAATTCAAAAAGTAAAAAGCTAACAACTAGTCCTCAAACCCTGATTGTGGGTGACTCTGCTGTAAAAGATTTAAAAAACAGTAAAAACACCAAAATACTCTGTTTTCCCAAAGACATGGTGTCTGACTTGACCCCAAAAATCCCAGCTATCATGGCAGAACACCCAACTGTGAAGAACAATATTCTGCATATAGGGTCACATGATGTTGTAAAGCAACAGTCTGAATTGCAGAAATTGGACTTTAGGGAACTGCTGGACACAGTCGGCTCTCTAAACGTAGATGTGTTTATCAATGGTCCTATACCGCCAGTGAGAAGAGGAGCTGAGAGATTCAGCCGACTGTTGGCACTAAAAAAATGGCTTTCAACTGAATGTACCGTCCACTCTCTGCAGTTCATTGACAATTTTAACATTTTCTCGGAGCGCAAACATCTTTTTAAAGCAGATGGACTTTTCCTTAACAAGCCAGGAGTGAAGCTGTTCATCTCCAATCTACTCTACTTTCTGCGATACACATCTGCTTCCGCTGCCAAGGTCACAAAACAAGAGAAAGACATAAAGTGTGGCAGTGATCCACCACAGCCCCCACCTGAGCAAAGATTTGACCCTGGGACACGACAGAGCAGAGATACGAAACCTCAACTCCCCTTTTCACCCATCCCGTGGACGGGTGAAAAGGGGAGTTACAAATAACTTACAGGACACTTATTCAGTTACAAATAACTTACAGGACACTTGTTTCATTTTACATGTATCATACTTTATTTGATTTAGAAGTTTCACCCGTGGAGTTCACTGACCACATGAATCACCTTGTAGAGGCTGGAACCAAATCTACACCCCTTCCTTCCCCCATCCCTCTACCCTTGGCAAAAGTAAAACGCCAGGCGCCTCTGCCAGGACGTCAGCAAACTCTTTCCACTCAGACTGATAAGGACGCTTGTGTGCAAAATCCAGCAAGCATTACCTGATATGTGCCGGGCCTAGAATCCAGGCCTAGTGACACTTGTGACTTTTTCCAAGACAAGCCCGGGCCCTGTGTATTCAATTCTTCCTCAATTTATGTTGTGATGGGTAATAGAAAAAGAATGGTGAATAAGCACTTAACCGTAAATTTAGTATCCATTCCTCGTCAGCTACAGCCTGTCCCAAAAAATGAAAACACACTAACACTAGCTTTAATAAACGTCAGGTCTTTGACAGGAAAATCATTTTTAACCAATTATTTTATTATTAATCACAATCTACATTTTATGTTTTTAACTGAAACCTGGTTAGACCATAATAACAGTGCTGCTGTTCTCATTGAGTCAGCTCCCCCTAACTTCAGTTTTATGAGCGAAAATAGAGTGAATAAGAAAGGATGTGGAGTCGCCATTTTGTTTAATGACTCATTCCACTATACGCAAATATTTTATGGAAATTTTGCTTCTTTTGAATATGTTGCTTTTCAGTTAAGATCTTCCC
Source organism: Etheostoma cragini (assembly GCF_013103735.1). Taxonomy (NCBI): domain Eukaryota; kingdom Metazoa; phylum Chordata; class Actinopteri; order Perciformes; family Percidae; genus Etheostoma; species Etheostoma cragini. Next base: position 8,142,413 of record NC_048411.1, on the reverse strand, counting down.
CTCGAGCGATATTTCTAAATATCTACAGGGCACCTAAATATTGTGCAACATGCATTGATGACTTCACTGAACTGCTGTCTATAATCTGCATAAACTTTGATTGTGTAATCATTGCGGGTGACTTTAACATTCATGTTGACAACCCCCAGGACAGGGGGACCAAAGAACTGTGTTGTGTTTTTGAGAACTATGGACTGACTCAGCATGTGACGGAGCCCACGCACAATAAGGGGCACACTCTGGACCTGATAGTCTCCAAGGGTCTGAACATTTCCAAGGTTGTGGTGACTGACGTTGCTCTCTCGGATCATTCCTGTGTTTTCCTCAGCGGCACTATCTCTGTGCCCAAAAGTGTCCAAACAAAGATAATCAGAAAACGGTATATCACTGAAAACACCAGTGAAACATTTATGCAGCTTTTCTCCTCCACACCAGCCCTCTCTGGGCTCTCTGGGCTATCAGTGACTGAGCTTGAAGATAATTTCAACTGTAAAATTACAAATTGATGCCATTGCTCCCAATAAGGTCAAAGTTGTCTCTGGTAAGAAAAGATCCCCATAGAAAATGTCCTACTTGTGACAACAGAAAAAAAGAGTGTAGAAAAGCTGAACAAAGGTGGCGAAAAAACAAATCTCTTGGTCCATTATAACACCTATTAAGAGAGACTTCGCATTTATAATTTGGAACTGAGGAATGCAAGGCGCTCCTTCTCTGATATTATCTCTAGAAACAATATTAATTAACGTGCTTTGTTTGCTACTGTCGATAGGTTAACAAACCCTCTAGTACCAGTAGCATCTGAACTTTTATCTACCAAGGCCCGCAAGGACTTTGCATTATTCTTCAAAGACAAAATTCAGAAGATTTGACAAACAATCAGTGCCTCCATATGAAGTAAAGGATATGTGTTGCCACAGTGTTCAAGCAAAACTAGTTCCAATATGACAGAATTTCATATGATCAACCATAAAAAATTTGGAGGACATTATACAACATCTGAAAACCTCCTCCTGTTGACTTGATATTCTACCAAAAGGTGTTTTTGAAAATGTCTCGAATTGTTGGACCTCTGATCTTCTACAGATTGTGAATCCATCTCTTCTTTCAGGTATTTGTCCACTGGCCCTGAAAACTGCAGTGATCAAGCCACTATTAAAAAAGAACAATCAAGACACATCACTAATGAGCAACTATAGGCCAATATCAAACCTTCCGTTTTTAAGTAAAATCATTGAAAAGGCAGTTTTTCAGCAACTCAACTATTTCTCATCACTAAACAACAGTTTTGATACCTTTCAGTCGGGTTTCCAACCACACCACAGCACTGAGACGGCTCTTGTCAAAGTCTTTAATGACATCCACCTTAACACAGATAGTGGCAAATTCTCAGTCTTAGTATTACTTGATATCAGTGCTGTATTTGACACGGTTGACCATGACATATTACTAGACAGATTGGAAAACTGTTTTGGACTTTCTGGCTCAGTACTTAACTGGTTTGAATCTTACCTACAGAATAGGGATTACTTTGTGTCAACAGGTATTTATACATCTGAGCATACAAATAAGACGTGCAGAGTTCCGCAACGCCCCATTCTGGGGCCTCTTCTGTTTAACATCTACATGCTTCCACTGGCTCAGATTGTGAAAAACAACTAAATAAGTTACCATAGTTATGTGGACGACACACAAATTTACATAACCTTATCGCCAGGGGACTATAGTCCAATACAAAAACTAAGTGCATTGAACAAATTAACGGCTGGATGTGCCAGAACTTTCTGAAATTAAATGAAGGAAAAACTGAAGTTGTTGTTTATGGAGCAAAAGAGGAACGATTAAAAGTCTGCGCTCAGCTTCAAACAACAATGTTAAAACAACAGACAGCCAGAAATCTTGGTGTAGTCATGGACTCTGACCTGAATTTGAACAGCCACATTAAGACCAATTACAAAGTCAGCCTATTATCACCTAAAGAATATATCAAGGGTTAAAGGACTTATGTGTCAACAGGATTTGGAAAAACTTGCCATGCTTTCATCTTCAGTAGACTTGAGCACTGTAACGATGTTTTTACAGGTCTCCCTAACAAATCAATCAGACAGTTGCAGCTGACTCAGAAGGCTGCTGCTCGGGTCCTCAGTAAGACCAAGAGACTGGATCACATCACTCCAGTTCTGAAGTCTTTACACTGGCTTCCTGTGCCTCAAAGAATTGATTTCAAAGTACTTTTGCTAGTTTATAAATCACTCAATAGTTTAGGACCAAATACATTTCTGATCTGCTACTACACTATTACCCCCCAGACCTCTCAGGTCATCTGGGACAGGTCTACTTTAATTTCTTGAGTTGCACTGTAACTTTTATTCTTGTGTTTTATGTGTCTTATGTCGAAGTTTTTCCTCGCCACTGTTGCACTGTTGCTTGCTCTGGAGGGAACTGCTATAACTATTGGGTCCTTGTAAATAATGGAGTGTATTCTAGACCTACTAGAGATAACTCTTGTCATGAATTGATACTATAAAAACAATTTAATTATCTTAATGTTTTTATTTTTAACTGTCTATTCTTCTGTTTTATCGGTTTTTAAAGCTTATGATGAATTTTTCTGAGGAAAAGGAATAAGCATAACGGTTGTGTAATACAGAGAAAGAGAGACTCGAAAGGTAACACTTTAAAGAAAAAGTGTGAATGTGTACTGTCGAAAGATCTAAAAATCTCGCAAAGACTGCCGTTAAATAGACACGAAAGGCAGCACTAGATTGGCTTAATTAGTGTGAAGAAGAGTCCAAGGAGACGAAAGGTAACGTCTCTAAAAGTAGAGTTGCGAAGGGTAGTGACACTGATGGTGATCACAAAAGGTAGCACTAAAATTGACAAATTAGTGTGAAGGTGGTCTCAAGTGGGTTAGGGTTAGGGTATTATCTGTCTTAATGTTTTTTTATTTTTAACTGTTAAAACTTGTGTTCCCCTTCGAGGGGAAGTCGAACTGCATCGGTTACGACACTATGGGAACGCCTTTAGGCATGACAGGGCTGAATGCGAATGAAACCTACTCCAATCCTATTGGTCCTAGTGAGAACGGTAGCATGTGACGGCATAACCGTAGGTGCATATAAGCACGCCGGCAAATAGCTCATTAGCTTTTTTCTATTCAGCAGGCACGTTGGTTGATGTTGGTTTTGAAAAAGCTCCTGTATCCTACTCACCTGGAATAATGTCCGAACGCTTGTACCAGTTCCGGAGATGTGTTTCTCCCTGCCCGCGTTTCATCATGGTAGGTGATTCACACGAACTGTGTGTTGCTTGTTTGGGCCTGTCGCACGCCACGGCAGCTCTCGAGGCGGCTGTCTGTGACCATTGCGAGGCCCTGCCCATGCGGGTACTGAGGTCCTGTGTGGCCCTCTTCTCCAGTGAGGGCAAGATACGCTCTCCCCGTGGCTCGGGCCCCGCGTTCGCTGAGGCAGCTCGTCAGGTCCGGTCATGGGGATTGCAGCAAGATCTGCTGGAGGGTTCCGAGACGGCTGAGGCCCTTTCTCGTCCTTCGTCTGCCGATTCCGCCTCTCCTGGTCCTCGTTACTCGGCTTCTTCTGTTCGGGGATGCAGGCTGGAGGGGCTGCCGCGCTTTGGCTCTGAGGAGCTGGATGTGCTTGGCGCCGTGGAAGAGGGTGAGGACTTCCGGGTGTCGGGCCGACCTCATCAGAAGAGCGCTGCGCCGGACTATGATGAGCTGTTGGAAGCGGTGACACAGGCTGTGGCAAAACTCTGACTGGATTGGCCACAGGCTTTCAGGGAGCTTAACACTGATGGCAGGCTGGATGATTGCATCCTGCGGAGCCACTCTGTGCCCCCGCGCCGGTCCTTGCCTTATTTTCCGGATTTGCACGGTGAGTTGTGTAAATCATGGGATAAACCTTACTCTGCCCGGCTTTCTACTCCCCAGCTGCTGGAGTTTGACAATGTGGCGGGGATTAAGGACTGCGGCTACTGGACGATGCCATGGGTTGAAGACGCTCTGGCGAGTTACTTCTCTTCCCAGCTGACATCGTCTTTTATCAAGCCGGCGCTGCCAACGGGTCCGTGTCGGGTGACTTCCTCGCTGGTGGGGAAGGCGTATATGGCGGCGGGCCAGGCTGGTGCGATCCTGCACACCATGGCGGTTTTGCAGGCCTACAAGGCGGACCTGCTGCTGTAGATGGACGAGAGAGGAAGCCCCTCTGAGGAGGAGTTGGCGGAGCTACGCCGGGCCCCGGATCTTTCGCTTCGTGCCACCAAGGCAACGGCCCGGGCAGTGGGTCACTCCATGTCTGTGTTGTTGGCCACGGAGAGACACCTTTGGCTGAACCTGTCGGACATCCTGTCGGACATCCGGAATTCCTTCTGGATGCGCCGGTTTCTACTACTGGCCTGTTTGGGGATGCGGTGAACTCTGTTGCCGACAGGTTTCGCCATGTGAGGTCCCAGGGGAAGGCATTCCAGCAGTTTCTCACTCGCCGGACTGGGTCCCGCTCTGCTGGGTTGGCTGGCCCTTCTCAGCCCTCTACCAGTTCCCACAGACAGCGCCAGAGACGGAGTTTGGCTTCTTGCGGTCCCCCTCGAGCGGCTTGGGGCGCTGGGCAACGCTCCCGCGCACCCCCCCCCCGGCAGGTCGGACCTGAGGGCCGTCATCCAGTCGCGGAGTGGAAAGGCAAAGAGGTCCTGTCTGTGTCAGGCTTGGGTTGAGAGGACTCCTCGGTGCAGTCAAACAGACGAGATAGGGCGTCTGGCTTGACGTTGCGTGTACCTGGGCGATAGGTAAGAGTGAAATCAAACCTACCAAAAAACAGGGCCCACATGGCTTGGCGAGACTTCAGTCTCTTGGTAGATTAAATGTACGCCAAGTTCTTATGGTCTGTCCACACCAGGAACGGCTGCACAGCGCCCTCAAGCCAGTGGCGCCATTCCTCCAGCGCCAGCTTCACTGCCAACAGCTCCCGGTTCCCCACATCATAATTCTGTTCTGCTGGGGAAAGTTTCTTAGACATATAGGCGCAGGGATGGAGCTTCAGGTCAGAGGGTGAGCGTTGGGACAAAACCGCCCCCACCCCAGACGCAGAAGCATCCACCTCCAGCACAAACTGGAGGGAACAGTCAGGATGTTTGAGCACAGGAGGAGAGGTAAACAGACGTTTAAGTGTAGACATAGCCCGCTCAGCAGCAGGAGACCAAAAGTATGGGACCTTGGGGGAGCTTGGTCAAAGGGCTCGCTACCCGACTGAAATCCTGAATGAACCGACGATAAAAGTTGGCAAACCCCAAGAAACGTTGCAGTTGCTTACGTGTAGTGGGTATGGGCCAGTCGGCGACTGCGATGGTCTTCTCCGGGTCTGGAGCAACCTGTTCACCCTCGATGACGAAACCCAAGAACGGAACTGAGGGTTGATGGAAGGAGCACGTCTCCGCCTTCACGTACAGCCGGTTCTCGAGAAGGCGTTGGAGGACCTGCTTGACATGAGAAACATGCTCGGGTCTGAGGATAGACCACCACAAAACGGTTCAGGAAATCCCTTAACACGTCATTGACCAGAGCCTGGAAAACCGCTGGCGCGTTGGTGAGTCCGAACGGCATGACGAGTTATGCAAAATGTCCCAGAGGGGTATTAAAGGCAGTCTTCCATTCGTCCCCCTCCTGAACACGAACAAGATGGTAGGCATTCCTTAAATTCAGTTTAGTGAACACCACCGCCCCCTGAAGTGGCTCGAAGGTGGAATTGATCAGTGGTAAGGGGTATTTGTTCTTTACAGTGATCTTGTTCAACCCACGGTAGTCAATGCAGGGACGCAGGAATTTGTCCTTCTTCCCCACGAAAAAGAAACCCGCCCCAACAGGGGATGACGACGGACGGATTTTACCAGATGAGAGGGATTCCCTGATGTACCTCTCCATGGCCTCCCGCTCGGGCCGGGACACGCTGTACAGGCGGCTAGTAGGATAAGGGACGTCGGGGAGCAATTCTATGGCACAGTCATATGGCCTATGAGGAGGCAACGACAGCGCCTTGGTCTTGCTAAAAACGCCGGCTAATCCCATATAGTCCGGAGGTACCGTGGATAAATCTGGCGGCGGCTCCGGCAAGGCAAACCCCTTTTCGACCGGTGGAATAGCAGAGCCCAAACACGTGGAGAGACAACGGTCGCTCCTGTTCAGAACAGTAAGACGCTGCCAGTCAATAAGAGGATTGTGGAGGGTCAGCCACGGAAATCCGAGGATAAGCGGAGTAGTGGGGGCTGACATGACTTTAAAATAAACAGTCTCACGGTGGTTACCGGAGAGAATCATCGTGACGGGTACAGTCTGATGGGTTACGTTGGCTAACGTGTGGCCATCAATAGCGGTGACCCGAAACGGGGTATCTAGGGGCTCGGTAGGCAACCCGGCTCGTTTGGCTAGATTAATGTCAATAAAATTGTCCTCCGCACCGGAGTCAATAAGGGCCGCGAGAGGGACTCATATTGCAGGGTGGCAGGGATCTTGACATGGAGTTTGGTGGGGAATCAGGAGTTTGGTGGGGGATCAGGAATCGGGAATAGGAGCCGGGCTCGTCAGTATCCCTACTTTTACCGAAGAGCCTGGTCTTTTGGCCGGGATGGACATGTGGCTATACGGTGAGTAGACATCCCACAATACAGGCACTTACCTGCCAGAATGCGGCGGCTCCGTTCAGCAGAAGAGAGGTGAGTACGACCCAGCTGCATGGCTTCCTCTGCCGAAACACCGTGGGTGTCGACCGGTGGCGAAGCAGGAGACGTTGGGGAGGTAGGTCTGCGAAGCCTGGATGGAGAAGCAGTCCGTCTGGTGGAATCCGACCGGCTGCCCTTTTCGCGTCTCCTTTCCCATAACCGGTTATCCAGTTTAATAGCCAGAGAGATGAGGTTATCAAGGTTGTCGGGATCCTCCCGAACAGCTAGTTCATCCTTTAAGCCGTCGCATAAGCCGTTCACAAAAATCCCACGCAGTGCCTCCTCATCCTACCCGGTGTCAGCAGCCAGCGTCCGGAAACCCACCGAGTAGTCCGCCACGCTGTCACCACCTTGCCGGAGATTAAGCAAGCGCTTAGCAGCACACCCTACGTAATCGGGGTGGTCAAAAACAGCCTTAAAGTCAGTGGCAAAATCGTTAAAAGAGAACTCGGAGGTGAGACGGCTGGAACAAACAGCTTCTGCCCAAGCTAGAGCTCTGCCTCTGAGCAATCTGATAACGTAATGTACCTTAGATGTCTCTGAAGCAAAGGACAAGGGACGTTGACGGAAGATGAGTCCGCATTGCAAGAGGAAACCCCGGCACTTGTCCAATTCACCGGAAAACTCAGGAGCGCAGATGGGAGGCTCGCGGTGAGAAGCTGCAGCAGCAGCCACAACTGTAGGAGCAGACGGGGAGACAGGTTGCGGAGGAGTGAGGGAGACGGACAGTTTATCTACCTGCTCGGGGAGGCTGGTGACTTGGGTGATAAGTTGCTGGTTGTTCTCCAGCAGAGAGCGGATTAGTTGGTCGTGCTGACCGAGTAAGACGCCCTGGGAATGGAAAGCCCGCTGGACGTCGTCCCCGCCAGTAGCCCGTGGAGTCTCCGCGGGGTCCATATGGCCAGTTTGTTCTGTTATGGGTAGGTTGGGCCCGAACCCAGAAACAACACAAGCACACAGACAAAAGGTAAAGAAGAGGTTTTAATCCAACATAAAAACACACAGACGAGAAGCAGGTGGTGGTGGTGAATGATGGTCACACGGAGCGGGTCTGAGGAAACGGCAAACACTTTTGTCGGGCTGTGTCTCGCCTTTGGTAATTGAAGCTGCCAGCACGAAGGGATTTCTGGAGGCAGACAAAATCCGAGTTCCGTTGTCTTGCTGCTAATGATGATGATGATGGTTGATAATGATAGTAAATACAGTAATGTTAACATGTAAATACAATAATGGCATAATGAATAAATAGCATAATAAATAGTAATTTAATTATGATGTTGATGATTGATAATGATAATAATACATACAATAATGTTAATATATAAATACAATGCTGGCATAGTGAATAAATAGCATAACAAATAGTAATATAATTATGGTGTTGATGATTGCTAAATATAATAGTGTTAATATTCAAAACAATACTAGGATATTTAAGTAATAGCATAATAAATAGTAATGTAATTATAGGTGTGGGTCATGGCGGAGAGCAAAACAGGCTATGTGACCCATTTCCAGGTGTACACGGGTGCCATTCAGGGTAAGACGGAGAAAGACCTGGCTCACCGAATAGTCTCAGACCTGGTGACTCCTTATTACGGGTCAAACCTGTCCGTATACATGGACAACTTTTACACCAGTGTGAAGTTAATGGTGGACCTCAAGGCCCGGGGAGTGCAAGCTTGTGGAACGGTGCGTGCCAACAGGAAGGACCTCCCCAAGAATTTCCAGCTCACAAAGAAGGCTGAGTTTAACAAGCACGAGTTTAATGTGGCACACCGGGATGACCTTACTATCTGCGTCTGGCAAGACACCAAGGCAGTGATGGTCCTCTCCAACTACCATGACCCGACAGCCTATGGGTTAGTGAGGAGGAAGGCCAATGGTCAACGCCAGACGGAGGTTAATTATGGTGTTGATGATTGATAATGATAATGAGACATACAATAATGTTAATATATAAATACAATACTGGCATAATGAATAAATAGCATAACAAATAGTAATATAATTATGGTGTTGATGATTGATAAATACAGATAGTCAGCAAAGCATGCTGACTATCAGCAGCATATGAAGGGAGTTGATCTTCTGGACCAGATGGTGGGCTACTACCAGATCCATCATAGATCTACGAAATGGTGGACAAAGCTGTTTTTTTACTTTGTTACAGTGGCATGCTACAATGCCTTTGTGGCTACCAGATCTGCGCAAGGAACCGAGTGGAAGTACAGGAGGGGCGGCTACAAGGACTGGCTGGGGGATCTGACCGAGGAGCTGATCGTCCCCGTCACTGCGAGAAGTGCCCCCAATGTGCTACCCACCAGCCCAACTGGAGCTTCTGCTGAGCATGAGCTGATCCAGATCAACAACAAGAGGAAGCACTGCGGCACCATCGTGCGTCCTGGGTCAACTCTGATGGGATGCAGGCAGTGTAACCTTCCGATACACCGCGAGTGCTTCATGCACCACGTCCTTCGCCGAAGAAGAGATATGTGAGCCATGGAGCTCAGAGACTGAGACTGTTCCCAGTTCCCTCTCAGTACTTTCCCCACCTCTCTCTCATAACAAGATGCCTTGTTTAGTGTGTTGGCATGTTTAAAATGTTATTTGTGATATTTTATAAAATCGATTTATATATTTTTTCTTGTTAATTTGATTTTAAGAATTTTATTGAAAAATGTGTTGGTATGTTAGTGCTAAGGGAGCATGTTGTGATAACACCTGTGATTCTTACCTTTAAAATGAATTTTATTTAATGTTTCTATGTGCTACAGAGGCTTAGATATTAAAGTTTTAGTACACGTTGACAATCTTAGTATTTTATCTCAAAAACCTCAGGAGATAATGATATTCATCCAAGAATAACATAGGTTTTTATAGGCGTTTTTAGCAGGCGTTTTAGGAGTAAATGGGTTAAACTGAGAGCCATTTAGTTTAAATGAGAGTCAAAAGGGGTTAACTGAGAGTTTAAACACTTAAGTTCTATGTTAAACAAAGTTTTTCAGGATGTTAAAAGTTATGAGGTAATATACAGTATTCTTAATAGTTTAAAACATTAACAGTGGTGTAAACGGAATAATATTTATACGTACTGTCCTTTATTTTGACATGTGTTATTCTGATGGGCCAGTTTTGTTGTCAGTCAATGTTGTCTGTGGTGAATGGTTGTGAGTAAGGAAGTGAATGTGTGAGGGAGGGGTTGTTGTCAGAGACGTCGGGAGAAGACGAGAGACACAAGAGAAAGACGGTAGAGAGAGAATTGCAAAATAAAGAAGATGAACAAAAGACACTGAGAAACATCGAGAGACACGATAATAGTTAGCTTGGAGAAGATCTAAGTGGACTAACAAAGGTGTAGAGGAGTACACTACGGCACCTTTCTTGTCTAACTGCAGTGTTTAGAATAGGGTGATCAGAAGTTCCCTGTTTCCAGGGACAGTCCCCGGTTTTGGTGACCTGTACCAGGCTAGATTTGTCCCCGGAAATGTCCCCTGTTTTCACTGTGACTGACAGCCCCGAAATTGTAATGAAAGAAAAAAAACATTGACCAAACGTAGCCAATAGTCGCATACCCTACACACGCATTATCAAGACTCAGAGCTTAATGTTTTAGAAAGCTGTATTTTACCATGCTAAAATCACTGATTATTTCCATGGAGACTGGTGGGTTCAGCAAACGCATGTTTTAAAAAAGGATCTTAATCTTCAACAGAAAGGTCGACCTCCTTAGAAATCCTTTCCATAATGTTGTCAGACAATTAGAATATTGATCTGAGTCTGTCAGCAGCAAAACGAGCACTTTTATGAATGTAAATACAAACTGTACAATTATCCTATTAACTAACATTGTAGCTTGTTTCTCCGCTGCCAACTGCGGCGATCTGGTTTAATACCTGGATTAATGTCGAAGTAAAATATTTCCTCAGTAGTTTTGATTATATCCAATACTCAATAAGCTGTTGTAGAAACAAGCCTGAAGCAATAAAGCAAAAGCTGTCAAATAAATGTAGTTCAGTAACATTGCAACACCCCCCTCTGAGGTGTATGGAGTATGAAGTAGCAGCAGGGGCGAGTCTAGGATCAGACCTTTAGGGGGGCTCAGCCCCTATAAGAACGGCTTCAGGTAGTGTGCCCATTTTAAGTTTTACAAAAATAAAAACATGATAGTTTTTACACTCCTGAGCAGAAAATGTCCCCGGATTTAGTCTGAGAAATCTGGTCACTCTAGTTTAGAACAAACTTTGTGCTAGTGTGCCTGGCTAACAGTTGGAGCTAATGGCAGAGAGTTCCTGATTCCGAGGACGTTGACTGCTAACCGGAGAGGACGGCGGTGTGTTCCCTGTATAGGAGGACGTGTTGGAAGAGTGTTTCTTGGACTAACAACTAACTGTAAGTTGGACTTCTCTGTGATTTTCCTCAATGAAGAAAACGTCATTTGGACGCATCGCTCACGAGCTACCATCAGGCCTGCAACGTTTTTTTTCCTCTCTTGCTTTTTGTGTGTTCGTGTGAATGTGTGTGTGTGTGGTACCACTGTGGGTTAATATGTTTGAGTATGTTTTGCAGTTAAACTCATTTAAAGAGAAAAGCTTATGTGTAGCTGTAATGTGTTAAGAGGAAACGGGTAAAGAAAGGGATAGTTGTGTGTAATATCATCTGAAGGCTGAATTAACCTATTTGTGTTTATATATATATATTTTTCCTGTTTATTCAAGCTAACTGCTAATTATTATTTGTACCCTTTTAAGTTATCATCCAGTAAATAATACTTTTTTTGGTTTAAAGAGTTGTCTGGGGTCAGTTATTCTAATGTAGAACTATAGATTTGCATATTAAAAGTAGGGTAATATATGATTAACCCAAAATAGGTAAACCTTCGTGGTAGCTACCTTGCAGAAACAAACTCAAACACCTCATCATTCCAGTCTAAAGTTAAATTATTGCAGCTTGGGCATTATATGGAGTGTTGGGGTGGTACATCTGTTTTATGAGTATGAGGGTTGTGTAATACAGGAAAAGAAAGAACCGAAGGGTAACACTTTAAAGAAATAGTGTGAATGCTGAAACGAGTATCCGGTACGGATAAAGCACTTTTGCCGAGTACAAGTATTATACGAGTAATATGAGTCAATATCCATGCTCGGATTGAATACAACCCCTCAACTGGCCGCGCAGCGTTCTGTGATAATCACAGCGCCCCCCCGCCTACAAACACGCTCGGATCAATCACACACACACACACACACACACAGAACACGGAGAAATGCGCTCTCTCTCGCTCTCGCTCTCGCTCTCGCTCTCGCTCTCTCTATCTCTCTCTCTCTCTCTCTCGCTCCCGCTCCGTAAGGCAGTCAGTCGGGTCTGCGGATCGGTTACATTAACGTTTAGGGTTTCTTCAGCTTCAGGTTTGTTTTTAACTTTGGTTTGTAGTACTTAGCCTACATATCAACCAGTAGATTTCTGGTGAACGTGGGCCTCAGACATGCTGCTCGGTTAAATGCAACTCCCGTTGCGTGTCTGCCATCGGAGATTTTTTTCGGAGAGGGTCAGCGGCCCTCCGCCCCCTCTCTCTCTGTGTCTCTCTGTTACTCACAGAGAGTTTAAATGCAACTCATTGGATAAAAACTGCTTAAGACACTTAGAATATTAATCTGAGTCTGTCCGCAGCAAAAAGAGCACTTTATGAACGTAAATACAAGCTGGACAATTATCCTATTAACTTCCATTGCTGCTTGTTTCTGCCGACTGGAGCGATCTCGTTTAATACTGCGACATGTCAGAGGAAAATATGTCCTCAATAGTTTTTATTGTATCTGATTCTCAATGAGCTGCTGCAGAAACAAGCCTTGAGCAATAAAGCAAAAGCTGTCAGTAGTTCAGTACATTACAACATTATGAAATATTGAGACTTTCTATGTTGAAATATTAAGACCTTCAATCTTGAAATATTAGGACTATTAGGACTTTCTATTTTGAAATATTAGGACTTTTTATCTTGAAGTATTAGTATTTTTTTTTATCTTGAAATATTAGGACTTTTTATCTTGAAGTATTAGTATTTTTTTACCTTGAAATATTAGGACTTTTTATCTTGAAGTATTAGTATTTTTTTATCTTGAAATATTAAGACTTTCAATCTTGAAATATTAGGACTTTTTATCTTGAAGTATTAGTGTTTTTCTATCTTAAAATATTAGGACTTTCTATCTTAAAACATTCCCCTCTGAGGTGTAGTGGAGTATGAAGTAACAGCAGGGGTGGGTCTAGGATCAGACCTTGGGGGGGGGGGCTCAGCCCCTAATGGGAACAGCTCTAGGTCTAGTGTCCCCGTTTTAAGTTTTACAAAAGTAAAAACATAACTTATTTTGGAGGTTAATACTCTTCTGAGCTGAAAATGTCCCCGGATTTTGTCTGAGAAATCTGGTCACCTTACTGTACTCGCTCATCCCTACTAGATTGGCTTAATTAGTGTGAAGAAGAGTCAAAGGAGACAAAATGTAACGTCTCTAAAATTAGAGGCGTGAAGGGTAGTGACACTGAGGGTGATCACAAAAGGTAGCACTAAAATTGACTAATTAGTGTGAAGGTAGTTTCAAGTGGGTAAGGGTTTTATCTGTCTTAATATTTTTACTTTTAACTGTTTATACTTTTTTTTATCTGTTTAACTAATTTTCTGTAAAGCACTTTGAATTGCCCTGTTGCTGAAATTTGCTATACAAATAAAGCTGCCTTGCCTTGCCTAACGAATAAATTCTGATTGATCAGTGAATAACTGATTACGACCAGAGATCCTGCTTAATTGCATCCAAAGAAAAACCAGAACGTCTCAGTGAATATTTGGGCGTTTTCTTTAAAACATTAGCAAAATTCTTTCTAGCACGTGTATTGACAGGGAGAGCCTAACCTGTCGGCTGTGTTGTCAATGCCTCGAGAGAAAAAAGTAAGTGACTTAGGGCTTACTGTAAAGCAGTATCTTTGGCTGTAGGATGTGTATGACATCAATGACATTTTAAAAAGCTTTTTAGAACAAAAAAAATATTTTCCTCCTTCCTTTTCGAATGCAATATTCAAATTACTAGACAAAAATGATATCCTGAGAAAAGAGGATTTTAAGGGGTATAGCTCCATTGACCTCCATTCAGTCTGCAATCAACTGTGAGCGCCCTCATATGGAACCAGAGTGGAACTGCAACCAGTTCAGTAGAAGTACCCTGAGATTGGAAGTTCTCCCGTTATTAGAGATTCTTTTAATCAAATGCAGTCAAATTTTTTTTTCTCCTGTCAGTGGTTATTGAAAAGACACTAGGTCGTTCAAGATGAATTACGCCTTGCCTGTGATGTGGACAAGAGCATGTAGCAGCGGCCCGGGGGTGGGGGGGACAAAAAGCTGCCATTAGTCTACAGCTGTTTACAGCAGCCTTCAGTCTGAACAGGAAATGAAACACTCACATCCTGTTCATTAAAATGTAATCAGAACCATGTATCAGTTTGCACGCAGGCTCTGGTTTATTTTTATAAGACAGTAGCCTGTTAAAATGCTAACTATACCTGTATGTCTGACTGCACAGCTAACACGTTACTATAACCTGTATGTCTGACAGCACAGCTAACATGAACAGTTAACGGTAAAACAAACTCTATTAATGATTCCATGGTAAACCAGTTATTGTATAAGTTATGTTTCCCAGCTTCTTGTCATTTATTGTGGATGCTACCTTATATTTACTAGTTGTTATTTTACCTTAATAAAATTGAGATGTCGATGTTGTTGATATGCTATATGCATCACTGATTCTTGAAATAAGGGACAAAACATGTCCCCCATTAAAATGTTGCAATTTGCCTCAAAAAAAAAAAAAACATTTGTTTTAAAAAGGCTTTAAAAGTTGGATATGAAAGACTTATGTATGTGTAGACCCTTAGTTTTTTATATAGTTATATTATTTCATGGTAATGTAAAAAAAATACCGGCACTGTACTGTGAAAGTCCATGCAAATGAACTCGTCCTCAGTAGAGGTCACAGTACCAAACTGCAACAAAAAAATGCACAAATACGAATATGAGGTTAATTGCATGGCTTATTAAAATATCACAACATACTTAAAGTGGACATTGCATTATTTTGTACATTACAGTTTTTCTCCATTGGTTTGGCTCATTTCTTGAAACAGAAATTACATTCTCAAAACTCTAAGATCATTTGGC
>NC_048411.1:8118503-8127384 GCF_013103735.1 Etheostoma cragini | reverse complement strand
TGGAGGTTTGTCCATGTTGTTTTGAGAAAGTAATTTCTGTTTCAAGAAATGAGCCAAACCAATGGAGAAAAACTGTAACACAGCCTTTCAAAATCTGTCATCAATTCGTGTCAACTCCGTCAGTTATTTTTAAAATTAAAAATAAATCAGGCATATTTTGGTCAGCTTTAACCCTAAGGACCCCCTTTGACTTCTTCCTGTTGATGGATGCCGCAGTCCAAAACATGGTCTTGTAAGTTTTACATTTTTTTTAACTATTCAACAAATAAATTAAAATCCCTGTGGTCACAGCTTTTATGTTTAAACACCGTCTTCAAAGTAGGGATGATTTCAATCAAGAATTTTGGAATCTAAGTTGGTATTTTGATTTAGTTTGGTGGCAGCTGGAAACTGAAGAAAATCAAAATGGCTACCATTTACTAGACATGATTAAGTTGAAAAAATATGTTGTTTTGTCAACTCTGTCAGACGTCAACACTGTCGGATATTTTGTCTGACGGCGTTGACATGTAAGCTGACGGAGTGGAAAAGTTGCCCCAAATACTTATTAAGTAATGTAGAACACCTACATAACATAATATAATCTAAGTATACATTATGATGATTATGATTGATTTAACATTTAATATACCTAAATGCCAAAATAACTTTTAAAATTATTGTTTTTATCTGTACTGTAGGCAGACATGGCTAGACATAAACTGTCATTGGAGGAGCAAAGAAAAGGAAACCGAGAGTACCAGAGAAAAAGGAGAAAAAAATTAACAGTGACTCAGAAAGCAGAAGAGAACAGTTAGAAAAGGAGAGACAGAGATGGAAGGACAGGGTCCAAAACAAAAAAGTAAAACAAGTAGGAGACTAAGGACCAAGAGCAAAGAGGCACCGCAGAAAGTATTGGAGGAAAGCAAAGAAAAGGGACAGAGCCATGCAGAATAGACGGCTAAATGAAATTGACACCCCACCAGAAAGTCCTCTGGACCAGACTGTTGAGGAGCAGGCGTTCCCTTGCAGCTGAGAGGGAGAGGAGAAAAACAGGAAAAGACATTCAAGGGAGATACAAGCATTGAAAGAAAAGGTTAAGAAATTAACAAAAGAGCAATACAAACTAAGAAAGCAGGAATGGTGAAAAAAAAGGCTCAAATAGAAAAGTCCAATGTCAAATTAAAAGATAAAATGTTTGTAGATTCTCCACAAACAGAAACAGAGAGGATGATAACGGGAAACCAACTTAGGAACCCCAACATTAGGAGGTCTCTTCTTTTCCATAATGTTCTTTGCCCAGAGCTGAGAAGAGATAATACAACTCCTGTGGCACAGAGACGAGCCGTTGAAAAATCAAGTCAAAGACAACTGACATTATCAGGCAAAGTTCTAAAGAAGTATTGACTTCTTCATAGGCTTTGCCAGTTTGGTATCAGCTACAAGTTAATGAGACAAGAAAAACAGACGACACATAAGAAGACAACATATCTCCAATGTGTCAGCCAGACTGTTAAGGAGTTCATTACACACTCATCTCGCATGACAACTGATAAAACAGACACCATCAATAGGAACAAGGTGAAACATCAAAGGATGATTTTATCTGACTCAATGCTGAACCTCCATAGTGACTTTCTCAAGAAGAACCCAAGTATGAAGCTTAGTTACTCATCCTTCTGTATTCTGAGGCCCTTCTATGTTAGAGCACCTAAGGCATCCAACAGAATTATATGTCTGTGTCGTGTTAGATATTTATAACTAACTTCGCGTTCGTTTGGATCTCTGAGGAAAAGGAGGCTGAGGGTCGAATTGAGAATTAGGAAAAGGTTTAATGCAACAGCAGTGATGAAGATGATAAGACAAAGACAATCAGACATGACAAAACAGACATACATATTAACACTGCAGCTGACAGCGGTCTGGATCCACGCTTCCCCCTGATGGAGTCACGTGAAACCAGTCATGAAAAGTCTTAAGTGACACTGTTTTATCCCCTGCACCCTGGGGCGGTTCCTTTTCACCTGGCACATTCAAATCCTTTCTTATTGGTTCGTAATTGTCATGACAGCAGGTCGAGTGCGTCTTTGCTGAACAATGACAACCTGCCTTCTGCACCTTTGGGGATCGCTTTTGGTTGCAGAGCAAAGGGGTCTGTCGTGTAAATGTGAAACTCTAACATCAAGAGTTTAATTAGCATTGTATTGTCTTAGCCTAGACTAAGACCACATGGGACAGGAGACAGAAGGTTTCTTCCTGGTGTGAAACAATTGGGTTCTTTCTATATGTTAAATAGTTTTCAGTTCTATTTATCTGGCAGAGACAGAGGGGGTAGGTGAGGTACAAGAAAAAGGACCATCCTGACCTCTTATCAGACAAAATGCATCTTAATCCTATCCTGGCTGCATCATACACAGTTTATAACTTTTTATAACTCAACAATGTCGTCATCATGAAAATGCAAACTTGATGCTTCAGGTTCTAAAGTCATTGGGTGCTCTAAAGTCAACCAAACTGGAGGATAGTTTTCAATTAGTTTGTTGCACTCCATCAACTGAGGCCTGCGTTCTTCACAGCTGTTTACGGTGCAAAGCCAAGCATTCAGTTCTGGCTCTGGGTTAAGTGGAAGCAGTGTTCAGTGGAGGCAGTGGGAGCGAGTTCAAGACCAAACAGCCAGTGGGATCCACTTCAAAATGAAACTCAACTTGCATAGTGGAGGTCTTTCAGAGTTGCTTCATCTTTATAAGGAGAAACTTAGATGGAGACGACAACACATGTGTGCCTGGTTAACAATCAGGCAAAAGCATACAGAGAATTTATTAAAACATGCAGTGAGAACACTGTAATTGTACATGCTGATTTTTCAGAATCCTGGAAGTGTAAATATGCTTCTGAAGTTCAGGCTTGCCATTTTGGCCAGAACTTACCTCAGTTAACTCTTCATACTGGAAAGTATTACACCAACGGTGAAAAGGGGGCATTTTGCTCAGTGTCAGAGTCTAAGAGACAAGATCCAGCAGCAATCTGGACTCACATGGATCCTGTCCTTAGATTTACAAACTAAATATCCATCAGTTACTACTGTGCACTGATGGAAGACGAGTTGGGAGAAGCAGGGGACTCAGTTGAAGAAATGGAAGATTTGGTGGACGAAATAGAAGAGGAGCCATTGAAAAGTCCTAAGGGTGCAATTGTTGATATGACTATCAACAGTATTGAGACAGGGGATTGGCAGGCAGTGGTGTATGATGATCACTGGTGGTTGGGAAAGTCCATTGATGTAGATGTAGAACACCACGCTGTGAAAGATGAGTTTATGCATCCTTGTGGTACTACTGCCAATTTTCACCAAAAACATGGGAGGAGGGATGTCTGTTTTTGTCCAGTGAAAGATGTCATTTTAAAACTACCAGCGACAGCTTGTCCCGTCCAAGCAAGCTGGACCAAGGAGCTCTATGCCATAGCCTTTGATGTTATGGACTTTATAGAGCGTAGGCATGTTCAACTCCTCTTATCCAATGTCCATGTCCCACAAGTTAGATAAAGTATAATATAAATATCTAATGCTTGGCTCTAAACTCAAGGTAGTAATGAAAGATAAAATTCTCTCTATATATTTACTTACCTGTTGACAAAAAATTGAAGCAACTCATAGAACTTACAGTTCCTGCCTAAGACCCTGTAGAAATAAGATTAATTACCTGTGTGAACCCCTGTGTTGAAGTATAGCTGGAATTTCAACAGACATTTCAACCAGTTTACTTTAACAGAAACACTGACATTATGAGTCTAATTGTTCACTTTTCATTTTTCCAGTGAGCATTTGGAAGGAGTCAGGAAATACATGGGGAGAGTTCTAGATCCTGTTATACTTTAATATTTGTACATTATTAACACTATGGCAAATCTTTCTTAGTTATCTCAGCTTATCGTGTCCTCTTGCAAATGTAAATGTAAATGTGCTGTATTTATATAGCGCTTTTCCAGTCTTAACTGCTCAAAGCGCTTTTACATCTACAGGAAACATTCACGGGCTGCCGTACAAGGTGCCACCTGCTCATCAGAAAAACATTCACACACATTCACACTCCGATGTGCAGCACCGGGGGCAACTCGGGGTTCAGTGTCTGGCCCAAGGACACTTTGACAATGATTGCAGGGGCGGGGATCGAACCACCAACCTTCCAATTGGCAGGCAACCGCTCTACCACTGAGCCACAGCCGCCCCAAATCATTTGTTAGATTTACAGTTTAGTTCATATATAGACGACCAATACTTTATTATTTGTACATTATTAACACTATTACATAACTTTCTTAGTTAGTTCTCAGCTTATTGTGTCCTCTTGCAAATCATTTGTTAGATCTACAGTTTAGTTCATATATAGATGACAAACAGCTGGGGACTTCCTTCGACACACTGAGCTCCTCTCTCCTCTATCTTTCTATCTTTCCATTTATGTGCATCCATGTCCCAGAAATGCTTGTTACTAACCTAGCTCTGGGGAGTCATTCCCTGGAGTCCTTATGTTCTTTTCCCCCCCAGCAAGTTTCCTTGGATCACGGAGGCTCCAAAGTCATGGTAGCATCTGTCGCCATGGTCCCGCTACACGCTCATCCTGCTACGCTCTGCTGTGCCCTGCAACGTCCTGCTGTGCCTTGTAATGCCGCACAGTGCCCTTCTTTGCCATGAACTACTACAAACTTTTTTTGTGACTGTTATTGCCACTCTTCATTCTAACCCACACCGGCCCGTCAGACACCGCCTACCAAGAGCCTGGTTCTGTCCGAGGTTTCTGCCTAAAAGGAAGTTTTTCCTCGCCAGTTGCTTGATCTGGAGGAAACTACTAGAAGTGTTAGGTCCTTGTAAATTCTGGAGTGTGGTCTAGACCTACTCTATCTGTAAAGTGTCTCGAGATAACTCTTGTTATGAATTGATACTATAATTAAATTGAATAGAAGACCTCCAGATACATTTGCTCTTTTCTTTTGATACCAGGAACATTTTCACATTTTCACGTGTGCCTTAAATTTCTTGTCACCAAGAATCTTTGTTTGAAGTTTGATTTACCTTTCCCTTGATACTCTCTCCCTTTGCCATGTCAAAACTAGGTAAATTGTGTGTCAACACCGTTAGTTGTGTTTCAACACCGTAAGATGGAGATTTTTCATTTTTGTAAAAAAAATGTAAGTTTCTTTTGTTCAATTGAGTGTGTTCATACATTAAAACATCAACTTTTCTACATGTCCATCCATGTCCCATTTCTGGGACATGGATGCTACTAACCTAACCTAGCTCCGGGGAGTCATTCCATGGAGTCCTTCTGTTCTTTTTCACCCAGCATGTTTCCTTGGATCAGGGAGGCGCCAAAAATCAGGGTAGCAGCTGTCGCCATGGTCCCGCTACACGTCCTGCGATGCCATGTTACATCCTACCACACTCTGCTACGCCCAGCTACATCCTGCTGTGCCTTGTAACGCCCACATTGCCCTGCTATGCTACAAAGAACTACTACAAACAAACTACTATTTAAGTTATTTTATTTATTTTTTGTGACTGTTACCGCAACTCTTTATTCTAATCCCAACCGGTCGTCAGACACCGCCTACCAAGAGCCTGGGTCTGACCGAGGTTTCTGCCTAAAAGTAAGTTTTTCCTCGCCACTGTTGCACTGTTGCTTGCTCTGTAGGAAACTACTAGAATTGATGGGTCCTTGTAAATTCTGGAGTGTGGTCTAGACCTACTCTATCTGTAAAGTGTCTTGAGATAACGCTTGTTATGAATTGATACTATAAATAAAATTGAATTGAAATTGAATTGAATTAAATAATAAACCTGTCCCTTTTCATGGTATGATAGATGAGACCCGTGTTTATGAAGGTATCCAATTCAAAGTGATGTAGTATAGGTTTTTTGTTTTTCACTATTCAAAAGTACATTTGTCCCTAATCTCAAGAATCAGTGGCATATATAGCCATTGTCTGCCTAACAGTGTACTCTATTGTGCTGTGCTGTGTAAATCCTTCACCTCAAGTAAAGTTCTGGGCTGGATTGAACTGCATCAACTCCTTTGTGGTCTGACCGACACCCCAGTGAGACACCCATCTTATATTCATCATTCCTAATACAGTCCTACCATATTCACCAACCCATCATCTATTTAACAAATAGGGTTTAACCGAAATCTAAATGTACCTATCAGCAGCATTGAATTGCATTTAGCTAGCCGTAAACCCCACTTTAGCTATAAATATTAATAAATTAATCTGTTGGCATCACGTGGCTCCCCCTACACTTTCACCTGATGTTGGACCTAGTTGGTGCCTTCCCCTGTCTTTCCTGATCCACAATCCTCGCACCTAAATGAGCACCAGATAAGACAACTATGATACAGCAAGGTTGTGCTGCTGTTGAAATTACATTCCCATTTTGGATTTTAAAAAGTACAAATATGGAGAGCTACTTAGCACAGACCTTTAAAGGGAGAGAGATTTGACCCTGCACTTACAGCTTTCGTGTCACCCAACAGATGTAACTACAGCCTGTATGGCTGACAGAACGGATACAACCTAACTATAACCTGTATGTCTGACAGCACAGCTAACATGTAACTATAACCTGTATGTCTGACAGCACAGCTAACACGTAACTATAACCTGTATGACTGAAAGCACAGCCAACACGTAACTATAACCTGTATGTCTGACAGCACAGCTAACACGTAAATTTAACCTGTATGTCTGACAGCACAGCTAACATGAACAGCTAATGGTAAAACAAAATCTATTAATGATTCCATGGTAAATGACAGTTATTGTATAAGTTATGTTTTCCATCTTCTTGTCATTTATTGTACATGCTACCTTATATTTCCCAGTTGTTATTTTACCTTAATAAAATTGAGATGTCATTGATACCAATAGGGTTTAACCAAAATCTAAATGTAGCTATCTGCAACATTGAATTGCATTTAGCTAGCCGTAAACCCCACTTTAGCTACAAGTGTTAGCAAACACCACTTAGTCTGAGAAAAGTCTGTTAACATAAAAATGTACAAGCCTCCAAGTTTGTTAGCAAATATATGGATGATTCCATGTGTTGTAAAATGGTGCTGCTTCTCTTTTAAGAGAACCCTGTGCGTGTGGGGAGAGAGAGAGAGACAGAGAGGGAGCGGGAGCTGAGTTGCGACCGGAGCAGAGTTAGCTAGCAAATTAAGTTGTGTTACACTGTGTTTGAAATAAAACTCCAAACTAAAGCCAAGCTCATCATTTTTGCACTCAAGAAACGTGATTTTAACCCTGACGTTACTACCTTACAAAGTCGGCCCTGGAGGACAAGTCTCCCCTGGTTTTCCGACCACGTCAGAAAAGGAACAATCAGGAAAGGTCAACACTAGGGATGAGCGAGTACAGCATTATCTGTATCTATATCTGACAACCTGACCCACTTCCGGGTTAAATTCTTTGCACTTCCGGGTTAGGCCCCGCCCAATCCAAGTAAACAGATACAGATACAGATAATGCTGTACTTGCTCATCCCAAGTCAGAAGTAACAATTTTAGCCATACGTATAGTTCCCGGATTTCTGGACTATATTGTTATGTCCCTGACGTTAACATATCTTTAATGAAACTTGTATCTGTGTTGCTTGACATTAGCGAATATTAGCTAACGTTACCTAGAGCTAACGTTAGCCTTTTAGCTAACGTTACCTAGGCAGTTTATGGCTGCTGACTTTTATGGTTTCTTTCTGTGATTTTCCTTAAGATACACATTAGTTTCTTTAAAAAAAATAATACACAACAGAGCTGCCAACTTTTCCCCAAACCTTGGAGTGAGATTTGGGGGGGCGACCCATATTTTGTCGCGTACAAAGCAATTTCTTCAGGTCTTTAGCCTTCAGGGTTTAAATTGGGATTTGTTATTCGTGGGGGGATGGGGCTCTCCCTAGGGGGGTCTGGGGGTATGCCCCCCCAGGGAAAAAAATTGAAAAATACACCATTAAATGGCACTTTCTGGAGAGTTTTTTTGAAAAAAATTTAGAATTCAAGTGTTACATGATATGTGCAAAACTGTAGGGTTAAGAACCTTTCATTGTTGTAGTATCAACAGGTTTTAGGGCATTTAGCATTTACATTATTAATTTCTAATGATATAAGAACTGACTCAGACAATGTGTCAAACATAATGATTCACATGAAGAGACAGGAGCATATATCAGCAACAGCTGAGAAGATTTGGGTCTGTGGTGAACCGGTCCAGGGGTCCCTGCCTGGTGTAGGGACCAGGGACCCAAAGTCAAATTAATGTTGAGGGATAAACTAAGACCACTGAAATTCTAAAGAAGGAGAACCACTGAGTTACATACATTCTAATCCTTTAACCTTTGTGCCAAAGTTCAGCAATGTTTGGCCCTCATCCTCTCTGCCCCACTTAGCCTACTGTATTTACTTTTTGGGGAAAATAAAGACTATTCATTCATTTTATGAAACATTGAATTTATTATTTACAGTTACATTTAGAGATGCACAGAGGTTAGGAGAGCACAATAGTGGCCCAACGTTGCAGTATTGCATTTATAGTATAGTATAGCTCAGATGTGTTTCATCAGTATTCTGCTTATGTTTACAACTTTGTGCACATTTAAAATATAACTCCTCCCATCTCTGTTGTCCGAGATTTGGAGAGTTGTAGTTGTAATATAGTCTTCTGTGCATGTCATTGCTCCGCTGATATGGTGGATCTCATTCAGACCGTCTGACAGACACAGATGCCCATTTGGGTCTCTGGTCTCTGACAAAGTTTAGAGATGGCTGTACGCTGCTCATTAGGCTCGTTCGAGATGAACTGCGCCTCGCCTGTAAAGTGGACGAGAGCAGGCGGCAGCAGCGGGGGCGGGGAC
>NC_048411.1:8116468-8118403 GCF_013103735.1 Etheostoma cragini | reverse complement strand
CGTTCCGAGAACGTTCGCTGTAACCAAAAACGAACGTTCCGGGAACGTTAAGAAAACTTTCCAATTAACCTACAGACACCAAACTGCAACCAAAAAAAACCTTTAGGGAACGTTCCCACAACCAAAAACGAACGTTCCCAGAACGTTCTGTGAACCAGAAATTGTTAGCTGGGATAAGCTTACTAAGTAGGAGTAGTTACAAACAAACAAATGATAATGGCATAGCACAAAGCTGATGGAGGGAACTAACCTTCACGTTTTATGGCATTCTTTACATGCACCTCAATGTGCTGAAAAACCTTTGACCGGCATGTATATTGACGCGGGGCAAAGGGGACAATAGGCTCGTTCGAGATGAGCCAGATCTGCGCAGAATCGATCACCGGCGATCGGCGCCCGTTGCATGCCGGTTAGATTTCTGTCCGACTTGATCCAGACTTGCTCTGACGTCATGCACACGTGGGCAATGGGAATCTCACGAGAGCAAGGCGGCCGCAGTTCTGAGACCCAGGCGGCGCAGTTGCTTTTCACCAACTGCAAGAGCCAGGCGGACCCAGAGCATGCTGGGAAACGCCGGCTTCTCAGCTGATTTAACACCTGATTGGTTTAAACCATGATGACGATTTATATAAACTTTTTATAGTTTTTGAATCGGAGGGATTTTAATTGCTATGTGTCTGATTTAAAGACTTATTCTGTACAGAACACATGTTGTGTGGCTGAGAGGGACGTTTAGAAGTCAGAGAAACTAAATCTGTTCAGATCACGGATCATCTACAGTGTGTTGTTGATTAAAATCAGCAACAGATCTCATGTAGAGCACTTTGCCAGCTACTCTTTCATAATCAAAACAACTGGAGACAGTGTACAAGCTGATATGTAGGTCTGATTATAATTTTATTAAATCGGGATCGCACCACAGTGTTTTTGTCACTTCCTGTCCAGCCTAAAGGCGGCTGGAATCGGCTGGAAACTGTCCGACTTTACCGCAGCTTTCTGTCTCCGCCCCCGCTGCTGCCGCCTGCTCTCGTCCACTTTACAGGCGAGGCGCAGTTCATCTCGAACGAGCCTATCGATTGTCGGAACAGCACCCTGCATTGTGCAGGGCTGCCAACTCTCACGCATTGGCCGTGAGACACACGCATTTGACTGGTTTCACACGCTCACACGCCACACCCCCGATTTCTCAAGCTGAAGTGTCTGTCCGGTCGGTCAAATTTTCTGAAAGATGAGTTTATCTATAGATCTACCTGTTGAGCCACTCGCGATCGACTAGTTGTGCTTACAGAGACGGTGAGGGAGTTAAAGAGCGCTCCCCGGCTTCAGGTATGTGCTGTGAGTGTTACAGACCCGTCCGTCGCTTCGTGTCCACTCTCTCTGTAAAGATAGAGGTGAGCAGCGCGGCTGGTAGCGTAGCAACTTCAGTTCATGTTAGTGGACTCGCTTTGCTGTGGGCAGTGACGCGTTGCATCTGTGCGCAGACCTCTGATAATAGGCTCGTTCGAGATGAGCCAGGTCTGCGCAGAATCGATCACCGGCGATCGGTGCCCGTTGCATGCCGGTTAGATTTCTGTCCGACTTGATCCCGACTTGCTCTGACGTCATGCACACGTGGGCAACGGTAATCTCACGAGAGCAAGGCGGACGCAGTTCTGAGACGCAGGCGGCGCAGTTGCTCTTCACCGACTGCAAGAGCCAGGCGGACCCAGAGCATGCTGGGAAACGCCGGCTTCTCAGCTGATTTAACACCTGATTGGTTTAAACCACGATGACGTTTTATATAAACTTTTGTAGTTTTTGAATCGGAGGGATTTTAATTGCTATTTGTCTGATTTGAAGACTTCTGTTACGGGGAATGACGGACCCAAACGCACAGCTCAAAGTAACGTTATTTATTAAGGGGAAGGAGAGGAAAAGGGGAGTGGGAGGACGGAG
>NC_048411.1:8113433-8116368 GCF_013103735.1 Etheostoma cragini | reverse complement strand
AAAGCCAGGCAGAGTTAGGTTTATCCCATGATGTACACAACTCACTGTGAAAATCCGGGAAAAATCCTGAAGAACCGGGACTGGGGGAGTAGGAACCGGCAGACAAAGCACAAGATGGAGCAACAGCCGTCTCGGAAACCTCTAGCAGATCTCGTCGCGATCCACATGACCGAAACTGCCGAGCCGCCTAAGCGGCCACGGGGCCCGAGCCACGGGGAGAGCGTATCTGACCGTCCGCGGAAAAGAGGGCCGTGCGGGACCTCAGTACCCGCATGGGCAGGGCTTCGCAATGGACACAAACAGCCCCCTCGAGAGCCGCCGTGGCATGCGACAGGCCCAAACAAGCAACACACAGCTCATGAGAGTCTCCAACCGAGATGAAACGCGGGCAGTGAGACACACATCTCCGGAACTGGTCAACTGCTTGGACAAACTGCAACTTCCAGGTGAGTAGGATACATGGAGTCTTTCAACACAACATCAACCAACGTGCCTGCTGAATAGAAAAAAGCTAATGAGCTATGTGCCGGCGTGAATATATGCCCCTACGGTTATGCCGTCACATGCTACCGTTCTCAGTAGGACCAATAGGATTGGAGTAGTTTTCATTCGCATTCAGCCCTGTCATGCCTAAAGGCGTTCCCATAGTGTCGTAACCGACGCAGTTCGAGTTCCCCTCGAAGGGGAACGTTGCAACCTTTATCGAACGTTAGGAGAACGTTCCCTTAACGTTGCAACCTTTAGAGAACGTTAGGGGAACGTTCCTTTAGCGTTGCAACCCTCCGCAAACGTTACCGAACGGTCTCTTAACGTTAGGGGAACGTTCGCTGTAACCATAAACGAACGTTCCCAGAACGTTAAGAAAACCTTCCAATTAACCTACAGACAACCAAACTACAACCAAAAAAACCCTTCAGGGAGCGTTCGCCGTAACCATAAACGAACGTTCCCAGAACATTAAGAAAAGGTTGGATTACCCTAACCTTTAAAACAAACCAACACCCGTACCATTTGTGTGTATGTACTGTATATACACACGTACACACATACAAAAGTTATATTAGTAGGAATTAATGAACAGGCAAACTTGATAGCATTTCAAGACTTTAATATTCAAACAACTGAAAAAAATACAAAAAAAGATAATGGTGTAGTGCAAGATGCATAAAGATGTGTTTGTAAAGTGTGTGCAAAATAAGTCACTAAAAAAATATATGTTAATAAAAAATTAAAAAGGGGCTCCATGGGTTCACGGCTCAGTCCTTCTCAGCTGGCCTATAAAGAAATAAAAGTTAGACATGTAATACTAAGTATGAACACATTGACAAAAGATTTTTTTTTGATGAACTTGACGCAGAAGAACTTCAATTTACCGTCTGTGTGGGGCAAACTTCAGAATTTACCCAATCAAATCCTCCGCTTCTGCAGCAGTTAGTGCAGGGAAGTTTTTCTGGCAGGCCGCTAGAGTAGAAGTCAAAATGAAGATAAGTTATAAGTCAAATTAAAACCTCTTGTCAGCCTAGGTCCCAAGATGAAGTGGCAGTCCGTGGTAGGGTCACTAAAGACTCCTACCATCCTGCTCTGGGCAATCAGCTGGTTTCCTGCATGGCGTAGATACATATACAGATAAATTACATATAATTATTATATAAGATGAAGTTGATGGTTGCCTGCACATGCCATTACAAAATATGAACCTATTCTGTTATATTAGACAATTAGACAAAATATATATATTTATATATATTTATATAAAAACTTACATGCAGGTGGTGGAGAAAGTGTTATCTGCTGAACTGAAAAAAGACAGGAAGAGAAAAACATCAGAACAATCACATGATATGCACCATGTTGACAGTCAGTGGTTCCATGTTAAGAAATATGACTGGTTTCTTATATGCATGCATACATTTTAACTTACAGACAGGGCTTCCAGAAGCACGCTCCGTCCTGGACAGTTTATCTGGTCGTGCAACAGATTCTTCTGTAATACAGAGACCATATTATTTGTACTGATTGCAAAATATGTGATTTGAAATATGTGAAAAAATGTAGTCTATAATTAAGGTCTTACCATTGCTTCAAGAATCTGTCATGAACCTCCATGGGCATCGGCGCTGCCTTTTTTGGACACTTGCTTCCTCTTCTGTCTCGATGCTGGACGTGTCCATCAGCCACCAACACCAGTCCACAGCTTTGGCGTAGGAATCTATGTTAAGAGAACATTTGTGATCCAGTAGCACGAAAAAGAAAAGCATTTCCATCCAGAGAAAATTATTTACATATAGTATAGCAGCAATAGGTTACCTGTACACAGCCATATTTTTTTAACTGGCTATTTGGCACAGCTGCTGCTGGGCAATCCATCCGCTGTGCCATGCGGGTAACGGGTGTCCTCATGGCTATGAAAAAACAAATGCTGTTAGTTTTGTTGTTAAACATTATCTACTATGTGAACAACTTAAGTGAGTCTTCTTACCTCTCATTTGCGTCTCCACGGCTGAGCCACCGCCCTGTTTTGTGATGATGTTCTGCTGTTAAGAACAACAAAAAAGTTGAAGTTTCCTTGTCATGCAATTGTATTTAATTGGGAAAATTCAAAGCCATTGTACAGGCTGGGTTCCTGTGTGGCGTCCTGTATTACATCCCTTGCTGTATCCCTCACTCAGCTTGCTGATAACTGCCTGAACTGCAAGAAGGCCGCAGGTCCACCTGCCTAAAAAGGACTTTGATTGTACTGGCTTTACTTATGTACTTTACACTACAACTAATTAAAAAAAGGACCGGAAAAAATGATCTCATTTGTAGCAAAAACGCAAGCATGTTAAAACGATGACACAAAACATACAATGGAACGACGCAGACACGTCGTGCAAAGCAGCAAGCAAAGTGAAAGACGTAATCACTCCATCTAAAGCCCAACTCCGGCCTCGCC
>NC_048411.1:8106975-8113333 GCF_013103735.1 Etheostoma cragini | reverse complement strand
CTCTTGACCATGTCTACATGCCTAAATGCACTGAGTTGCCGCCATGTGATTGGCTGCTTAGAAATTAGGTGTTAACGATCAGTTGGACAGGTGTACCTAATAAAGTGGCCGGTGAGTGTATATATACAGTATATATATATGTGTGTGTACATATACATGTGTACATACTGTATGTGCTTGGTGGAGCAGCCTGGCAGTGGGGGATATAGCAGCATCAAGTCAGCCACCCGGATGAACGGTGCGGTTGTTGGGTTTGTGGATCAGATGTATGGTGGGGACGCCACGCAGCAGCTGATGGTAACTCAGTTTATCAGATATATGGAGGGGATGCCATGCAAGGTAGAAACAGTACACCTGGGTTCATAACAGAGACAACCTGTTCACTATGGCTAGATTAGGCAGGTATAATTGTTTTAAGCACCATTTTAATTTTTTTAAAGGGGGCAATTGCTTGTTGTTTTTTCTGATCATTCATGTGTGTACTGTGATGCTTATATTGCCTATATAAAACCTAGATCTGCATATTGGCATTTAAACACTGCTTTGCTTTTAGATGCGTATTTTAGAGATGATCAAGTTCTTTTGGAAGGGTTTTAGAGACAGGAAAGGAGATTTTAGTTCACTGAGGCAGTGGTGGGACATTGGTAAAGCTGACATCAGGCAGCTTTGTCAACAGTACACTCAACGTTTCCTGAGACATTACCAAGTCCATCTGGAGAAAGGAAATCGATGCTGCTTTGAAGAACTCAAGTCCAAAAAAGCCACCTTGGCGGACCTGCTGGGTTTGAAAGCACAAGGGGCACTGATCCGGTCCCATTTCCAGAGCGCCGCTCTCATGGACTCGCCAACTAATTCTTTTTCAGCCTGGAAAAGTAGAATGGACAAAGCAGGATGCGCCACGCTCTGCAATCGGCTGAAAGACAGCAACTGTCCACAGCTTCGCAGAGACAAGAGAGAGCCATGGATTTCGACCTGTACAGCTCAGAATACACAGACAATGCCGAGGCCTCCAATGGTTTCTGAAGGGTCCCACAGTTTTCGGGGATGATAACAGGGAGCTAGACGGGCCCTAGACTGAGAAGGTGCGTTTCAGGCACGTTCTGAAACTTTTTGACATTCCGCTTGTCACTTATGGGCTACCATAGTAGTCTCCTGAGAGCGGCGTATGTTGTCAACGGTTGTCAAGGTAGCTAAGTACCTGGGAAAGTATCAACGTTAGTCACTTGTTTGAAATGGGTTTCGGAGTGACGGAAAATATATTACATCACCCAGTTCCAATCATGTCTCTCTCAAAAAGTGTTGTAAAGAGAAAGGTTGGCGACAAGCACAGGCAATTTGAGGGAAAGTGGGAGACAGATTATTTTTTTGTTGAGCACAGGAGCACCCCTATATGTCTCATATGCACAGAGAAAGTTGCAGTGTACAAGCAATACAACATCAGACATCAATACTCAACTAGACATGCTGAGGAGTATACAAAATACCAAGGAGATGAGAGAAAAAACTGGGTCGCCAACTTTAAAAATTGTCTATTGAGGCAACAAGATTTATTCAAGAAAGGAAACAAAGAGAAGGAAGCACCAGTCGAAGCTAGCTACGTGGTGAGTGAGATGATTGCTAAGGCCGGGAAGCCGTTCAAGGAAGGCGAGTTCATCAAAAAGTGCATGTTACTAGTTTCAAGTAAATTCTGTCCAGAAAATAAGGGTCATTTTAGCAATATCAGTCTTTCAGCTAACACAGTGACAGGGCGCATTTCTGACCTGTCAGAAAACATTAATGACCAACTGTGTGAGAAAGCCAAACGTTTATGAGCGTTCTCCGTCGCTCTTAATGAGAGCACGGACAACTCTGACACTGCGCAGCTCGCAGTATATGTCCGTGTTTTTTTTTTTAAGATTATTTTTTTGGCCATTTTAGGCCTTTAATGGACAGGACAGCTGAAGTTGTGAAAGGGGAGAGAGAGGGGGAGTGACATGCAGCAAAGGGCCGCAGGCTGGATTTGAACCCGGGCCGGCTGCGTCGAGGAGTAAACCTCTATACATGGGCACCCGCTCTACCAACTGAGCTATCTGGGTGCCCAATTGACGACAATTTTTAAGTGATTGAGGAGTTGCTCACTGTGATTCCAACGCATGGTCAGACCACCGCTCAGGAGATATTCCGCCAGCTGTGTGGTGCTATTGAGGATGCCGGTTTGCCATGGAGGTTTGCTGGAAGAACAACCGACGGAACACCATCAATGACAGGAAGGAAAAATGGACTGGTGGCACTTGTTCAAAGTAAACTGGAAACGGAAAAGGTGGAAGAGGCCATTGCTCTGCACTGTATTATCCATTAGCAGGCCCTTTGCGGCAAATGCCTGAGGTTTGACATTGTGATGTCTGTTGTTGTGAAATGCATAAACCATATTAGAGCAAGGGGCTTAAAGCACGGGCAGTTCCGCGCCATTTTGGAGGAAATAAAGTCAGAATATGAGGATGTGCTCTACATCACTGAGGTACGTTGGCTCAGTAGGTGAAACGTCTTAAATAGTTTTTTTGAGTTGAGAGCAGAAGTGGAAGCCTTCATGGAGAAGGATGGGATGGCTGTTCCTGTGTTAAGTGATCCCAAATGGCTCACTGACATAGCTTTTCTTGTTGACATCACACAGGAGCTGAATGTACTGAACAAGAAGTTACAAGGCCATGGGCAGCTTGTCAGTGCTGCCTATGACAATGTGAGGGCATTCTCCACAAAACTTGTATTATGGAAAGCCCAGCTCTCTCAGACAAACCTCTGCCATTTCCCAGCATGCTAGGAACTCATGGATGTGGGCACACCATTCAGTAGTGAGAAGTATGCTGATGCAATTATGAAGCTGACCCTTTTCCTTCGATGTGCAAGATGCTCCTCCTTTACTTCAAATGGATTTCATTGACCTGCAGTGCAATTCTAAACTCAAAGTCAGGTTCAGGGAGGTGAGTTGAAATGCAGACAAGCTTGGACAATTTTTAAGAGAATTGCCATCTACTTTCCCTGAGCTCTCCAAGATGTTCACGCGGGACATGTGCTTTTTTGGGAGCAATTATCTATGTGAAAAGCTCTTCTCCACCATGAACTTCAATAAGTCAAAGTACAAGTCCAGACTTACTGATGGACATCTTCAAGCCACACTGAGGGTTTCAACTGTTTCTTCCCTAAAGCCAAATGTGTCTCAGCTGTGTGAGAGGAAGCGCTGTCAGGTCTCTGGCAGCAAGGAGTAGGCAAGAGAAGCCTATGTACTGAAGAACCGTTCATGTTCAGAAAGGAACTTTCAAATTCAGAGGAACAGTTCATGTTAAGAAGAAACATTCATGTTGAAGACCTGTTAATAAAGAAGATTGGATCAGTTGTGGTCCTTTTTTAGGAATACTTGAAACACATTTTTCGTGGAGAACTTGATGCGGCCCAGCCAAACCCAGACTCTACCTCCAGCGGCCCCCAAGTAAGTTGAGTTTGAGACCCCTGTTTTAAATGGACCGGACTGGAGACTTTTCTGGCTCCTGGAGGAGCCTCTGGTTTGGGGAGCAAGGTTGGCTCTCCAAGATGGAAGCAGACCTGGTCTGACCGAGAGGCTGACAAGGGACAGATTAAAAAAGCTAAGCTAACCCCTGATTCTAGAGACCCTTTTCCACACATTGGGGTTTTAATTGACCACACTGGCCCATCAGCACTGCATATGTTACACTCTGTTACTGATTTCCACATGCAAACTGGAAAATGTTTTTTATAAGTACTGTGTTCTGGCCGTACACAGGAAGAAGCTGTGTGAGAGGAAAGACCTGGTGTGGAAAGACAGACACCTGACAGGAAAACGGTGTGGAGACTCTTTTACAAGCCTCCGCTGAACAAGACGTCTGGAGACCTGCAGTGGAGGATCCTCAATTGGGCTCTAGTAGTCAATGTCTCTCTGGCCAAGATTAATCCCACTGTGTCCTCCTCAAAGCCCTTCTGTCCTCTCACTGAGATCTGTGGGGAGGTTTTTACAGAGACTGCTTTTATTTTTGGTGCAGGCTAAAATAAACAAAATGCAAAAAAGTGGCAGTTTTATTGTTGGTCAGGCAAACCTGTCAATTTATAAAAGCATAACAAACCAAATGGATAATGTGTCGGGCAGAGAGCTGACAGACATGTTGGTGTCTCTGGTGAAAGCCAGGGTGAGAGTGGACTTCAGGTTTCTCTCTCTCTCTCTCTCTCTCTCTCTCTCTCCCCTCTGACAGACATGTTGGTGTCTCAGTTGAAAGTCAGGGTGAGAGAGGACTTCAGGTTCCAGAGGGGGGAGGGGCAGGAATAGACACTCTTTAACAAACATGGAGAAAGCAACGTCTGCTGAGCGTATGGAGGATGAATTGGTTTTGTAAAAGAAAAAGCAGTGGCTCAGTAATTTGGAGATTGTTTAGATTGAAAGTATCAGATGAGCAACAAATGCACGTTATATGTAAGAAGTGCCATTAACAAATTACAGCCAGGGGTGGAAGCACTACAAATCTTTTTCACCACCTAAAACAGTGGCACAAACTGCAAAACGAAGAGTCTGTGAAACTGCGTGCTGCAGAAGCCCCAGTCGCAAGCCATCAACAACCCTAAAAAAGCTCCAGCCTCGTAACAAAGTTCACTGCAAGCTTATTTTGCCCGCCGTGTGCCTTAGGAAAAGAAAAGAGCCAAGTGGTGTACTATAACTAAAGCCATGTCCTATCAAATTGCTAAAGATATGGCCCCTATTGCAACTGTGGAACAAGTCTGATTCAAAAAGCTACTGAAAACGATGGACCCGAGATAGGAACTTCCCATTCGCAACTACTTTGCACGAGAAGCACTGCCACAAATGTACACTGAAGTCAGGCAGAGCCTTGCTGACCGGCTCGCTAACGTGACTCGCTAACGTTCATATAGTACTTTTCTCATATAAATATAGTTATTTCAGAAAAAAATTGCCTATTTTATAGCCTATTTTTATTTAAGATATTTTTTATTTAAATATGCATCTTATGGAGCTTTGATTTAAAAAAAGGTACTTCTGTTGGATACAGTATTTATTTTTAAATTTTTTTTTTTTTAAACAGCTGAGCTTTTATTTATGAAGCAGGTGAAGAAAGCTGTTAATTATTTATTCATTTGATTTTGCAACTGTTCGCTGAAATTGCTGGTTTCAATAAAACTACTTGTGACATGTCATATTTGGCTTTGACTTTGACTGAACATTTGCGGAAAAAATATCGGGATATATATCGTATATCGATATTCAGCCTAAATATAGCGGGAAATGACTTTTGGTCCATATCGCTCAGCCCTAAGTGGAGGTAGACATTTTGAAGGTAGACTAACAGGTCTTTGAAGGTCAGAATTCTAGCTGATAGACAGGTGTTCAAATACCTATTTGCAGCTGTATCGTACAAATAAATAGTTAAAAAATCATAAATTGTGATTTCTGGACTTTCTCTTTTTTTTTACACTATGTCTCTCACAGTGGACATGCACAGATGATGACAATTTCAGACCGCTTCATGATGTGGGAGAAGTTGCAAAATAGCAGGGTGTTGAAATACTTATTGTCCTCACTGTATATGAGAATGTGCACACGTTAGCGATTTAACCTGTCACCCTTTGTGATTTTGGTTGCAGCACCTCCACACATTGGACTTGGGCCAAGAGGACGACTAGAGGCAAAATAGCGTTCAGCTGATTGTCTGCCGGTAACGTTAACAGTAGGCTTAATGTTAACGTATCCGCTGTTACTTTGGGGCGCCGTTTGTAAAGCGGCTCACGCTGAAAATAAAAAAATAAAAGTAACATTTTGTCATTTACAACAATATTTGTCAATATGGAAATATTTTAAATAGTTAAATCCAAATATTAAATGTTAAACCTAAATGTTAAATCTAAATGCTAAATCTAAATGTTAAATCTAAATCTAAATGTTAAATCTAAATATTAAATCTAAATCTAAATGCTGAATCTAAATCTAAATCTAAATGTTAAATCAAAATAGTAAATCTAAATCTAAATGTTAAATCTAAATGTTAAATCTAAATCTAAATCCAAATGTTAAATCTAAATGTTTCGGGTTAAACTAAATATTTAGCTAATATGCTAATTAAAATGCCGGTAACCGGAAGTACCAAAATAAAAGCTTGAGGAGGTCAGTGTATGTTTATAGTGTCAAATAACGAATAAAAATCATCTTATCCGGGGAAATCGACTCTTGAACTTAGATGAACATGATAAGAACTACCTAAAATAATAAACACAGTTGGAGAAACTGTATTTGAAGAGTACTTTGACTTTTTAGTGTCACTTTTATGAATGGTGTGGGAATTATGACCTGTAGCCACTATAGCCA
>NC_048411.1:8094813-8106937 GCF_013103735.1 Etheostoma cragini | reverse complement strand
GGGGCTCACTTTGACTGATCTGTCATGTTTGCTTGCATTAAGGCCAGCTAGAGCCTATCCCTGCCCGCCCCCGATAAGGTACGGTAAGCTACTGTCGGCCATGTTCACTCTGCGAAATGTCCAACGAATCAGCGCTTGCCGAGAACATCAGCAGAGCCGTTCTGGTGGCGTTTAATTTGCATATTAGCTATATATTTAGTTTCACCCGAAACATTTAGATTTAACATTTATATTTAGATTTAAAATTTAGATTTAGATTTAACATTTATATTTAGATTAAACATTTAGATTTAGATTTAATATTTGGATGTAACATTTAGATTTAGATTTAGCATTTAGATTTAACATTTAGGTGTAACATTTAATATTTGGATTTAACTATTTAAAATGTTTCCAAGCTGACAAATATTGTTGTAAATGTGCAAAAAAATTGAGCTTCAAAATTTCATATCAGTTTTTTAAACATTATTTAAAGTAAATGTGACAAAATGTTGCTGTTATTTTTACAAACGGCGCCCCATACTGTTACTGCTTCCACCTGATGTATATCCTTTATAACCCGTCTCTTCAGGGACAAACGCGGAGTAGAGGTCCGTCATTTAGGGGCGACAATGGCCATCCGACCGTAGAAGGATCCCCTGGAGAGCCTGAAGTCCCCCCTCATATCCCTATCCCCATCAGACTAGCTACGGCCTGGGGGAGCCTGCAGAACTACAGTATTTAAGTATTTAACTTTGTTATCTTTTGTATTACACGTTGCATGACTGTAGCAAGCATATAATGAATATAAAGGATCTATTTAAATCTCAGGTCTGTTCCCTCTGCTTTCACTATTGTATTGTCACTGTATAAAGACAATTTAGAACAAAAATACAACTTAAAACAAAAGACGTAATGATGTTTTGTCTATTAGGTAAGTTGTAAGGGTAATGCTTCACCATAACATTCTTATCTCTGGGCTACAAAGATTTCCTCATGAGTTGAGCATTAAAATGAACAGTAACGTTATGAATGAATGATTATTAATGTTACTTATTTTTAGAGCAGAAATATAAGTACATAAATACAAGAGTGGACTGCAAAGAATAGGTATAATGAATTTAAAAGACTGAAACAATAACAAATATTATACAATACAGTTGTGTGTACTGTTTTCAGCTAATGGGGGTGCATGACAGCATCATCCTGGCGTGACACGAAGCAAATAAAAAACACATTTATTTTTGTTAAAATATCAAAAA
This sequence comes from Etheostoma cragini, assembly GCF_013103735.1. Classification (NCBI taxonomy): domain Eukaryota; kingdom Metazoa; phylum Chordata; class Actinopteri; order Perciformes; family Percidae; genus Etheostoma; species Etheostoma cragini. The sequence continues at coordinate 8,105,696 of NC_048411.1, read as the reverse complement.
CAAAGCAGGAGTTATTTTTCGCGAAACATAATAGAAGACTGGAATGCTCGCCCCCAGGTGAAATTCCCAATTTTACAGAAGAAGAAGGGATGAAACGTGATCGTCATTTCCGGTAAGTGCACATATTAGTTCGCAATTTGAGACAACACTCCTCTGTCAAAATGTACGCACTATGCAAGACAGTACGTAGTGCGCGAAGTGGACTGTCTGTAAGTGCACTAAGGGAAGCGTGCAATATGAGACACAGCCTTGGTGTCCCCGTTGTCTGTTTTTAGATCTTTGTTGTGGTACTGTGTTGTGTGTATCTTCCCCCTGGCTTCTTTGTTCTTGTTTTTTGGATATCCTTTTCTCTGTGGAATTTTCTAGGATCTTGGCCTTTGTTTTTTTGCTTCCCTCAGTATTGGATTCCTGTGTTGTTGTCTTCTTTCAGCCTTGTGGTATATTCCTTTTTTTATTTTTTTATTTTTTTAAATACATCCTCGCTACAAACTTCTCCTTTCTGCTATTTTCTCTGCATTTGGGTCCTCAATTCCGTAACACTAACCGTAACAGTTTATTTGTCAAACAAATATATAGGCCTACAAGTCCAGCTGAAAGGAGTTGCTTAATCATCTAGTTGATTGACAGAACTGCTTTGATCATTTCCATATTTTTAAGAATAGGCCTTTTCTATACTGTTGCTTTTAGATACATTAAGTACATATTTTTGAGATACTTTTTCTACTTAGGCAATATTTCCAATGGAATATTGCTGGTAACAGAACAACTTTTTCTTTTGTCCACTAAAACTATCTGCATGGCCCTTATAGAATTGATAAACCCTAATGTAGCTATGTGTTTAAATGGAGAAAACACACACACAATCACTTGCTAGAGGAGAGCAGCGAGACAGTGGTAAAGACCGTTCTCCTACGGTGTGTCACGTGCTAGTGGATGAACCTCTGACACCAGAAGAACGTTGAGGAAAGGAGAAATTGTCGCTGGCATTCAGGGTGCCCCTTCAGATGTGTTGCGTTGCGTGTTCAACTCTTCTGTTGGCTCATGTTTCTGTTGCTATGGTTTCTCAACCAACCCTTGTCGGAAACCCTTGCAAAATATCTAAAATAAAAGTCATTTTGTTAAGTGTGATTATTTTGTAATCAAAAGGGTGGAATGTACTGGAAACATTACATCCTTAAAATTACCTTCTGTTTTTGCCTCTTTATGGTTAATTCTCACATACCTGAATCTTGTGATTTAAATTTTCCGTCCAGGAATAAATAAGTTAATCTCTCTTCTCCCTTCCTTGGCAGGTAAAATGAACAGGATTGGTAACCATGGGCAGAATGGTGTTCAGGGTGGCATCCGACTGTCTCCTGTGTTTAGGTTCTCTGTCAAAGGCTTAGTCTTGTTAATGATGGGGACGCTGACTCTGGGATGTATAAAACCTCTTTTTTTTTGTTGTTGTTGTTTTTTCCTTCTACCTCAAGGACTTTTCCAAATTGTGCTGCTGTGTTGTGTAAAAGTTATTCCTGCAGGTATAAATAAAATACGAAGACCAAACTTGGTTTTAGTTCTCAACTTGAACACTTCCACAACATGTGGCTCTACTTGTAGCTCCTACTGATGTCCAACCAGAGGGTGTCATGACGTCACCCCCAGCACAGAGACCGACACAAACCTTTTGGGACTTTGGCTTAGTTGGATTGGTAAAAAAAAGACGTCAATTCCTGCAATCTGATACATTTTTAGGCACCAATTAATGGATATTCTATATTCATGACAGGGAAATTATACTTCTGGGGCATGTTGCACGAAAGTAGAATAAACGTATCCAGGATAAGTGAAAAAGCTCAGCTTGACCTAGCGTGATCCGCTCATCGCGGCCTAATCAACATCACTTTGCCAAGCCAGGATGAGAAGGTGATGCTATGTCAAGCCAGGTGTAGATGAGATAAGTGCACGTTCTCAGCTTTCTGAAACCATAGAATCAATCTGATTTACTGATGCAGAAGACGCATGAGGCATAGGTTTTACCCGCTGAGCACCAGCTTCTGATGGAAAGTAACGAGGAGGTGAAGCATATAATATGCAGATAGGGAAATATAGCTGTTATCAAACGGAGAGGAAAAAAAACCAACAGACTATAGCAAACCGACTGAATGCGTAAGGATTCAAAAATATCTACTTAGCCTATTAATCACTCCACATTTTTGTTGGCTCACAAGTTGTAGGCTACATTGTGTTTTAAAGGAACACGCCAACTTATTGGGACTTTAGCTTATTCACCGTATCCCCCAGAGTTAGTTAAGTCCATACATACCCTTCTCATCTCCGTGCTGCTGTAACTCTGTCTGACGCCCCCAGCATTAGCTTAACCTAGCACAGATGCTGCACGTAACCGGCTCCAACTAGCCTACTGCTCCCAAAAAGTGACAAAATAACACCAACATCTATTTACAGGTTGTAATTTGTATGGTCACAGGGTGTGCAAATAATAAGGTCACATGAGACACAGCCATCTTCTAACCGCATACTAACTGGGAACTACACACTCAGAAAGGCAAAGCACTGCTACTTGAGCAGGGGGTTGCATAGACATTTAAAGAAATACTGAATAGCGCAACACCGAAAAGCACAAGCACTTCCATCAACAAAACCAATGTGAATAGCGTGAGTTTTTTTACTTGGTATCAAACCAAGATCTAGAAAATATATATTTTTGAGTAAGAATACACAGACAAGGGAGTTACACATTTTGGAAGCTGATAGACAAAATGCCAAACAAACTGAGATCGAAGGGAGAATCAGAGCGAACACGGGCTGGTGTTTATGTGGAATCCAATTCATTGGCAAGGTAAAGGCAACAGTCATGAGTGTTAGCTCTAGCATCGCTCATTGTTATTCTGGGGTGAAAAAGCGCATTTGTGATAGCACAGTCATTACAGGGGATAAATGTTGCTTGAAAACAATTGCAATAATAGTGACCACCCTATTCATGTAGTAGTGTTACTAAAGTTACTACTATTACAGTAGTTAGTCCTCTGAAAACATAAAGGAACATTTACTGTAGGTGCAGGGGATCCACTTTGTCCGGTCTGTACTAATGATGGGATGGCCTGTCAGCACATGCTTCATGGTCTGGCAAATTTAATTTTTTTATAACTCCACTGCTCGGTCTCTGTTTCTCCCTGTGTCTGTCTGTCATATTCTCTCTGTGCCTCTTGCTCTGTTTGTTGTCTCTATGTAGCTCCCTCTCCTGTTTGTGTATTTGTATGTCACTCTCCCTGTCGGTCCTGCTCTCTGTATCGTTTCCCCTCTGTTCCTTTCGTTCCCTGTGTCTGTCCGTTGGTCTTGTCCTTGGTGTCTCTTCTCTCTCTTTCCGTTTGTTGTCTGTCTTCCTCTGTTGGTGTTGTCTGTCTTCCTCTGTTGGTCTTGCTCTGTCTTTCTCTCTCTATGTCCCTTTTGCTCTCTCTCTCTGTCTGCCTGCTCCCTGGGTTCCTCTTCTGTCCCTGTGTCTGGGCATCTCCCTCTCGGTCACTGTGTCTCTGTCTCGCTTCCTCTTTGCCTGTCTGGCTATCTGTGTTTTGCCATCCCTTTGTCTCTCCTTAGCTCCCTCTCTCTGGGTCTCTCTCGCTCTATCTCTGCCTGCCCCTGTGTTTGTCTGCCCCGCTCTCTCCCTGCGTCCCTACCCTTTACCCCTCCTCGGTTGCCTCTCCTCTGATCCCTCGCTCGCCTGTCTCCAGCCCTTTTTCCGGCCTTCCTTGTGCCCGGTCCTTGTGCCCTGTTTTCTCGTGCCCTTTCCTCATCTCGCCTCCCCTTTCATCTCGTTACGTTCGCTCTTTTCGTCCTGACACCCCTCCTTGTTCCTCCCTCTCTTCATCTCATCCCTTATTTCATATCGTCCCGTCTCCTTGTCTTCTCGTTTCCTTGTCCTCTCGCCTCTTTTGTTACCTTGCCTCCCTCGTTTTCTCGCCTTTGTATTCTCGTCTCTTCTCCTTTCTTGTCTATCTGCCCCTTCCTTTTGTTTCCCTGTTCATCAACTTCTCCCTCTCTCCTTCCCAGTCCCTCTCTCGCTCCCTCCTTCTCAGTCCCTCTCTCCTTCCCAGTCCCTCTCGCTCCCTCCTTCCCAGTCCCTCTCTTGCTCTCTCCTTCTCATTCCCTCTCTCCTTCCCAGTCCCTCTCTCGCTCTCTCTCTCGCTCCCTCCTTCCCAGTCCCTCTCTCGCTCCCTCCCTTTGCAGCCCCTCTCTTGGCTCCTCCCTTGTTCCCGTCCTCGTTCCTTTTTCTCGTCTCTCCCCTGGTTTCCTGCCCTGGTTCCCTTTGTTTATGCCCCTGTGCCTGTATTCCCCTTGCTCTTCGATCTTGTCCCTGCTGCTCCTTGTGCTCTTTGTTCCCTGTTGGTTACCCTTGTGCTCTGCTTGCCCCGCGTCTCTGTTCCCTCTCTCCCGATGTCTTTTCGCCCTTCTGGGTTGTTTTTATTTCTTTTTGTGGGTTTTTGACATCTGGGATCTGTCTTGGGGGGGGGGGGGGGGGGGGGGGGGGGGGTTGTTTGGGTTCGTTTCTTCCTTTTTCTTTGGCCTTCTTGTGTTTTTGTCTTTGTTTTCTCTCTGGTCTTATGTTGCTGGTCCTGTCTTGTGTTTCCCTGTGCCTGTTTGTTCTACTTCCTGTTTTATTTTTTGTTAGTTCAGTTTCCTCTCTTGTTTTGTCTTATCTAGCTTCGCTTTGTTTGTCTAATTGTCCAGCCCCGCCCTAATGTGATTCACCTGATGTCTCACCTGTTCCTCATTACCTCGTTACCTCTTGTATTTAACCCCAGTGTTTCCTTTGTCTCTTGTTGGATCACTCTAGTTAGTTTGCCTGCTTGTTCCTCGTCGCCCTGTGTCGTCCTGTTTCTGCGACCAGCTTCCCTTTGAGTCTCTCTTACCTGTTTTTGTCCTGTTGGATTCTCACCCTTTCCTCCCTGGACCCCTGTGGATTTTGTGTTTTGGTAGTTTTTTGCATTGTTTCTTGGAGTTTTTGGACTTTCTGTTCCCTGGTGTGTTCTGTTCGCTGTTTTGGACAATAAATCATTCCTGCCTTGCCTGTCTACTCTGCGTTTGGGTCCTCCTTTATGCCGAATTGTGACACTATATCTAGAGAAAGAAAAAGAAAAAAATAGGCATCACTGCCTACTTTATCATGTAAACTATTGATACGGATCCTATTTACAGTGGGAACTGTGGAATTACAATAACCGGATGGTGGAAGGAATAAAAGATTTGGAGTAATAATTAGTGTACGCATACATGTACTGTATGTCGGATTGTTTTCCTTTTATTTTCCCATGCGTATCTGTTGGCATGTGCTCATATTTAGCTTATAGGTAACATCTACATCTTTATTTAATTGATCACAGCCAGTGAATGCAGAAAGAATTTTTTGGAATATAGCTAGCATATATAATAATTATACTTCAATAATTTAGTTTAGGCTATGCATAGTGCCTAGACCTGCCAACAAATGCTAATTGTTTGAAGAAAACAAAACAATCCTCAGACCTATAGACCACTACTGACCTCAATTACACCAATAGACCAGCAATGACCTCACTTACAACTATAGACCACTATTGACCTCAATCACACCAGCTCCCTCAGAATCAACTGCCCTGCAAATCTCCTGCTTCTTTCTCTCTGCGGAAATATCTTCCAATATCCATCCCATCTGCTGAATTGAGGGCTACAACATTACAATAGCATTAAAAGAGTCCCTATGGCATTTAGTTTTTTAGTGACAACAACATTCTATGGGTATTGATATTGTTTTAGAATAGGCCATTAAGAGATGGCTATATTAGAGATGGAGAGAGGCTATATTATTGGCAAAGAATAGAGTTGTGATTAGCTTGCTAAGTTAACCATTTCTTTTATTTTGCTCCTTCAATCTAGCTAGTGGTACTATAGTTGTTAGCAATAGCAATCCAAAATATTCCCTTACCTTTACCTTGAGAAAACGTAACTAAAGGTAAGCAGATTATAAAAAACAACTTACAATGTGACTCTGTATAACTTTGTTTAATCAATCTTTCTTTTATCATTCGCGTCTGTGGGGGGGAGCGTTCACAGCAATTTCAGACCAAATCAGAACCAGAACCAGAAATACTTTGTTGATCCCTGAAGGGAAATTTTGTGTTGCAGTTGCACAAATAGTATAAATATCAAGTAGAAATTTACATAAAGAAATATAAGGAGTGTGAATATGTACGGTATATACAGTTGCAAGAAACAGTATGGTAACCCCTTGGGATTACGTGGAGTTTTGCATGAATTGGTCATAAAATGTGCTCTGAACTTCATCTAAGTCACAACAATAGAAAAACACAGTCTGCTGAAAATAATACTAAACAAACATTAGATGTTGCCATGGTTTAATTGAACATAACGTGTAAACATTCACAGTGGAGGGAGGAAAAAGAATTTTAACCCCTAGCCTAATGACCTCTCCAAGAGGTAATTGGAGCCAGGAGTGAGCCAACCTTGACTCCAATCAGTGAGATGATATTGGAATTGTTGTCCTGCTCTTTTGAAACACACACCTGTTACGGGTTTCCTGGTTTCAAGAAGCAACGTCTGACGTGAACCATCAAGAATTGTTGACTTGCATGAAACTGGAAAGGGTTACAAAAGTATCTCAAAAAGCCTTGATGTTTATGTGTCCATGGTAAGACAGACTGTCTACAAATGGAGAAAGTTAAGCACTGTTGCTACTCTCCCTAGGCGTGGTTGTCCTGTACAAATGACTGCAAGAGCACAGCGCAGAATGCTTCATGAGGTAAAGAAGAATCCTAGATTGTCAGCAAAAGACCTACAGAAGTCTCTGGCACATGCTAACTACTGGCAACATATATTGTGGACAGATGAAATCAAAATTGAGTTGTTTGGGAAGAACACACAACACTATGTGTGGAGAAAAAAGGCACAGTCAAAGTCCTGACCTCAACCCGATTGAAATGCTATGGCATGACCTTTAGAGAGCGACTCACACCAGACATCCCAAGAATGTTGCTACACTGAAACAGTTTTGTAAAGAGGTACGGTCCAAAATTACTCCAGATTGTTGTGCAGGTCTGATCTGCAACTACAGGAAACGTTTGGTAAAGGTTATTGCTGCCAAAGGAGAGTCAACCAGTCCAAAGTCCAAAGGTTTGTATATTTTTTCCTCCCTGCACTGTACATTTTTAAATGTTATGTTCAATTAAACCGCGGCAACATCTAATGTTTATGTAGCATTATTTTCAGCAGACTGTGGTTTTCTATTGTTGTGACTTAGATGAAGTTCAGAGCTCATTTTATGACCAATTCATGCAAAACTCATGCAAAAAACTAAGTTATCTCAAGGCATTCACATACTTTTTCTTGCAACTGTACATAGTTATAGTTGTGAATGTTATGATACAGTATTTACATAATTAAGGAGCTGTAATGGTGAACAGTAGTAATAATAATGGTAGCAGTAGAGTATTACACACAAACCAGTGTTATTGCACAAAACAGAAATTACTGACCACTTTCAACCTCACTAAGTTTCTGTGTGTCAGACACTTAGAGTGAGCAGTTATAAAGTTTAATGGCCACAGGCAGGAATGACTTCCTGTGGCGCTCTGTGCTGCATTTTGGGACATTGAGTCTTTCCCTGAAAGTGCTCCTGTGCAGCAAGTCATGTAGTAGGTGCAAGACATTGTCCAAGATGGCATGTAGTTTAGACAGCATCCTCCTCTCTGACACAACTGACAGAAAGTCTCCACACCCACAACGTCACTGGCCTTGCTGATCAGTTTGAGTCTGAGTTGCAACGAGACAAGATGAATCCTCCAGTTACTTGCAACGCTCCGGCCTGCAGCGCTCTGAAAGCTCACAGTTCACACCAATGCACCAAGCGGGTGCAGTGCATAATCATGACAGTACAACTACTCTTTGTACTTCTGTCTAATTTTGGACTTTTCAGCTGTTTCTTATGTAGCTGGATATATCATTTGTTGGGTCTATATGATTGAGTGAACAGTTATTGATAGATCAAATTGTTGAGTTTCTCAGTATCATTTAGGGGTCCTTAGGAACACGTTGGGGTAGCTTCAGCCCTCCTAAAATTGGCCTAATGACATCCTAAAATAGGCCTAATGAGATCCTGGGCCTCAGTACCTTTTGAAATGAGGTAAAATCCTCAGATCCTGCAATCTGAACAAAGAGCCATCAGAGAACCACAGGAGAAACAGTGGCTACAGTAGTCAGTCCAGGATTCTGGACATTGAGAGAGCTGAAAGGGTTGAGGTTTTTGCACTCCTTCAAAGATTAGATAGACTGTTTACTTCACAGAATTCCCAAATTGATGAGATTAGGAAGACAATGGGATTTTCCATCCAGCAGGATAACCTTCCCTCACCTCGGCCTCCGGTTTCTCCCACGAGAAGGCCAATTTTAAAGGACAAAAGCGTTTGGACATCCAGGACCAACCAGACGTTGGTGGAAAAGGAGCCTTGCTATGAGAAGCTTTTCACCCCTAATCCTCCTCCCCCTCTTCCCAGAGAAACCAGGACACAGTCTAGTCTCCCAGTCATAACTACGAAATTTGGTGGCGCAGGTATGTTAATACTGTTGATTGATGACTTTCTTTATAGGAAATGAAATGGAAATAGGTGAAGATTGTGAAATATTGGCACAGTAAAGTGAAAATATGAGTATTCATGACTATTTTTGTATGTAATCTGAACAGCCAAGGAGGTGGCTGATGGATGCAAGCTCCAGTCATCAGTCAACACTAGAGAGATTTAGGGAGACACTAGAGAGATTTGAGTCTCGCCACCGTCCTTCACCTGAACCAACAACAGCTTACAGTACGATCCTAAAGTTGGCACCCAGGTTAACAGCACGTCTGTTGGTTCTAAATCAATGATTAACTCAAAACCCAGGGAGGAGAACATGGATTGAATGAAATCTGTTTGAGCTCTGGCACGACACCATCCAGAATACCTGCAAACCAAACTGCCTGAAGTCTGCCTGGTCCTCATAGAAGCGGTACTGCAGACATTTTTTTATTTGTTTCTCTTCTGCATTCTCATTTGCCTACTTGTGCATGTACCTGTACTACGTACACAGGACTATTGATTATTTTTCTATCTAGGTGAATAACCTGCGTGCTGCTGTAGCTTGTGCTTCATGCCCACCTGGGGAGGTCCACTGACACTGAGGCACAGTGGACAGGCCGCGCCCTGCTGCCGAAGTTGACCCAGACAACCAACGACTTCATTGGTTGTCTAGGCTACGTCCTGCTGTGCCTTGTAATGCCGCACAGCGTCCTGCTATGCCATGAACTACTACAAAATTCTAACCCCAACCGGCCCGTCAGACACCGCCTACCAAGAGCATGGGTCTGACCGAGGTTTCTGCCTAAAAGGAAGTTTTTCCTCGCCACTGTCGCACTGTTGCTTGGTCTGGAGGAAACTACTGGAACTGTTGGGTCCTTGTAAATTCTGGAGTGTGGTCTATATGTACAGTGTCTTGAGATAACTCTTGTTATGAATTGATACTATAAATAAAATTGAATTGAATTGAATTCCTAAGCAGGCTAACCTCGCCCTGGATGCGTTGGTGGAGGGCTGCTGCCCCAGTAGAATAATAAATGTCCTTCTCAAAACAGGGTTGAGGTAGGAGGAGAGAAGGGTATCGGAATCTAGTTTGAAATGTAGCAGCAGCATTTCAAGTAAATGAAATGAATCATAATCAACGTTCTCCGGTTTTTGTCTGTTCTTCAGCCACCGTTGTGCTGAAGTAATGGGCCGCACAGCCGAGCACTTCCACCAGCTGGCGGAAATCATTTGAGAGGAGCAAATCTTGACAACACGGAAGATCTTCACACAGCGTTTCCTTGTTGCTGTCAGTAAGATGGCGGTGGATGCTGCAGGTTGGTTAGCAAGTCTTGCATGGTCTTATGGTTTGTGGTTCCTATAAATAATTCAGTTTAATCTTCAGTCAGAATCTTATAGCCTTCTTGCCATTGTTCTTATCAACAAAACTGCTAAATGTGAAATGTACTCGTGTAGGTCCTACGGACAAAAGATGCTCAAAGGACTCCCCCACCAGAAGGAGTTTACGGTCCAGTAGGACATGAGCATCCCGGTGAAAGACAGACGTCCCTTAGATAAGATCTTAAAGAATATGGGGCAGTAGAAGCAAAGGCGAAAGAAAGACTGGAGGACATCTGGACAACCTCAACTTTAGGCTGGTCCGGAGGTGGAGGGGTTAGCTCTGTCACCTCACAGGAAGGCTTTGTAAGTATCTGGCCTTTCTGTGTAGAGTTTGCATGTTCTCCCCGTGCCAGAGGAGGTTTTCTCCGGGTGCTCAAGCGTTTTTCAGCCGAGGAACCCTTACAAGATAGAAAATTTACCAGGGAGGAGTCCTCATGTATGTTCCTAGAAATAACTGGACGTAGCCTAATTTTTTTTTTTATACTTCTGTTGAATAAAATTGAAATCAACTGGCTGCAAGTAACTCTGTACCTAAACAAAATGTAAAAAGGCAAATCAAGAGAAAAGAGCTAATTTGAAGGGCCTTTCCTATCACACATAACAAGTGAAGTGTTTTCTCTCAATCAGCTGAGGAATCCACAAACACCACAAAAGAACCCTGTTCTAGGATATGTGTGTCTGTCTGTGATAGACTGGTGACTTTCCAGAGCTTAAATTTTACTGGGATAGACTTACAGCCATAACACTGAACATTTGAAATGTAATTATAACAGCAATCTACTGTCTGTTATTATACAATGGGTTTCACTTAAAATGATCTCAAAGGTCAAAGTCAAAGTACTTTTATTAGTCTCCCTAAGGAGAAATTTGCATTGGACACTGAGCAACTTAGCTGCAAGAGTT
>NC_048411.1:8076923-8094713 GCF_013103735.1 Etheostoma cragini | reverse complement strand
TACCTTTTGTGATATAGGGTTTATTGTTAGGATATCTTTTAACAGTTTTCTGGGGTATAACAGAATCAATACAAAAAGTTATGTAGGCAGTGATTGACTCAGTAGCACTGTCAATGTCTGCGTCCTTGAAAAAGATATCCCAGTCTGTACAGAGGAAGCATCCCTTCAGCTCCTCCATTTTGTCTCTGGACCAGACCTTCACGGACTGGGTTACTGGTTTGCTGGACTTAAAAACTGAGCGATATGTGGGGAGGAGCTGAACAACATTGTGGTCAGAGTTCTTCAGGGGGGGTCTGGCTCTGGCTGTGTAGGCGTCCTTGATATTGCCGTAGCATTTATCAAGGATGTTGTCATTTCTGGTGCTGCACTTAACATATTGATAAAAACCAGGTAAAGTTTTACTCAAACAGCAGTGGTTAAAATCGCCAAGTATTAGCATGGGAGCGTCAGGTTTGTTCTGTAGATGTCGATGGACACAGTCTGTGATTGCCTGAGCTGCTCTGCTTGCGTTCCCACTTGGCGGAATATAGACAACACACACGAATATGTTGGTGAATTCCCTTGGCAGGTAATGTGGCCGCAGGGTAACACACAGCAGCTCCAGATCGGGGTTGCATATTTTGTCTCTCACTGCAAAGTTACGGCACCAACTGTCCTTGATATAAATACACACTCCTCCCCCCCGTGTCTTGCCCGAGTTTGCATCTCTGTCTAACCTTAGGTGTGAGAAACCCTCAATTTGAATAAAGTTGTCCGGCACTTCTTCGCTAAACCAGGTTTCCGTGAAAGCCATTAAACCAGACTCACGATATTCGTAGCAGGCTCCAACCTGTTGACGTAGGTCATCCAGTTTGTTCTTTAAAGATCGTGGGTTGCAGAGAAGCACGGGTGGTAGCGGTAGCTTGGTGGCTCCTCGGATGCGCTGTCTGAGGCCGCCTCTTCTACCCCGCTTCCTGACCTTCCTGCCTCGACGGAGGCCCGGACCATGATGTTGTTGTAACTCCCCAGGCACATCGTGGAACAGGTCAGGCGACGGTAGCACTCCGCTGTCCCGCAGTCCAAGCAGCTCGAACCGACTGTACATTAGAAGGCCGCTGTTGCTAATAGACCCGTTAGCCGAGCTCCGAATAACATGGCCAAACATAATTAGCCATGCTAGAGCTAGCGGTGCTAGCGGTCCCGCTCTCCTCAGATTTACTTCACTCCCGCTCCGCTTACAGTTCACAGCATAAGTTATATCCAGCAAATTTGCACACTGAGTTCGCCGATACCAGATAAAAAACATAGACATAGCAGACGCCATGACAAACAAATAAACAAATTGCAGCAAGAGCTCTCCTCCATGTCGCCAGCAGAGCAGCGCCATCTCTCCAGGTCAGAAGCAATCACACCTCATCAGTTGATAGACAAGACGGCTGAACGTAATACTCTTACAACTCGAGAGGTAGAAGCATCTGTGACCTATTGCATGTGAACCAAACCACATCCAATGCCATACAAAAAAAACAGGATGTTCCCATATCAAATCAAAAGAACATACAGAAAACAGATTCACAAAATAAATTATAGTGCTCTTAGCACATGTCTGAGAAACTCTGTGGCCTCCACACGAAAAGTAAAAGGCCAAAATTACCTTGATTTATGTAGAATAGAAAGCACAAGTTTGTTATTAATTCTCTTGGTTATGAACGGTTGAAACATGGATGATTGAACATCATCAGACACTTAAGTTATCTGGGTGGAAATGTCCATTGCCTTTAACTTGCGCTGGAGTAGATTTAGGGACGTTTTAGCATAGGCCAACAGTCTTTGTTAAGGGATGATCTGCCTATACTCCTCTGCTGAATATAGTTATAGTTTCATGTATCTAGCTCCTTCCAGCTCACAGGAATTTGAGGTGCATGCCAGAAAACAAATAATACCAGACAAACATAGAAGGGTTCTGGGTCTGTGAGGTGAGGTAGTGTCAACTGCAGGCCAACTGGGTGGAAACTGCTTCATTGGTTCAGGGGGGGGGGGGGTTGTTGCATTCTAAAGCCACATCTTTAGAATGCAAAGGTGCTCACAGTATCTTTGCAGACGTGGACATTATTTATCATAAAGGCTGTGGACGTTGAGTGTAGGGTAGTGGACATTTGTCATGAGGCCACAATGACAGCATGGATGTTTTTCGTTGGAGATGGTAGAGATTATAATTTTTGATGAGGGGAATGTCTGTGTAGCCCACTGTAGCACTCTCTTTACAGACTCTGCTACCCTCTCCTGCTGTAGTCTCATGTCATTACTACTTGTGTGAATGATAACACGGGTAGGCTGACCCAAAATGGGCTCAGTGAGCAGCTGGAGGGCATTGTCAGTCCTGGGACATTGGATATTGGTGATTCTTTGTCCAGGGAAAATCTGGTCCTCATTCAAAATTTTCCCATTAGAATATAAAAGGATAATGATCTCAGAATCACTGTTTTTCCTTGGCTCTTTAGATGTTCTAGGCTTGTTGGTAGTGGCCTCTCTCTGTGGGTCGGTGGTGGAGGGGGTGTGCATTACTACAGGTTGTTGTGATGGTCTGGTGTTAGTTAGGGTGGAGGTGGGTGGCTGTGGTTCAGGTTGAGGAGGACTGTTGATGGTGATGAAGGGTTGGTCTCCTAAAGGCTGTTCCTTTTTCAGCTCTTTGCCTGGTTGCTGCTCTGTAGGGTTGAACTGCTGATCTTGTCTTGTCTCTGTTTCTCAGTCTCTGCCAGAGCTTTGATGCTGTTGAAGTCCTGGCCTCATTGCCTTGAAACATGATGGTCCCATTGTGGTAGACATTGACAGTGAGAGGTGGGCTGTCTTTGTCTACATCTTCAATGACTATCAGTCTCCCACTGCATATGCTTTTCTTCTAGTGAAGGTCACGGATAGCTTTATGCTAAGCATCGGTATTGTCCGTGTACAGTAAAAAGTTACTAATTCCTCCTGAGTGACATATATCTGCAGTCAAGGCCTCTGGGTTTTCTTAGTTGTTTGTGTTTATAAGCTTTCTTTGCCTAATTTCTTTTGGGTAGCCAATCACAAGAAGGCAAGGCTCTACCCCGGGAAATCGCAATATTGTTTCAGTTCCTGCCGCTCCGCTGCTCCCTCTGCTACTACTCAGCAGGCTATATTAAACAAAGGGGCTAGCCTTTGTTTCTTGAGGTAGACATTTGACAGAGATTAAACTAGTATGGGTATGAAGGAAGCTTGCTTTACTACTATACTACAGCTTCTCTTGAGTGGCACGGAGATGGTGCCAAACTTTGGTATTTTTTTTCTGAAACTGTCTGCCTTCTTTATCCTGACAATACGATGATTTGTTAACTATGCGACGCAAGTTGCGTGGTTATGACACAATCGTTGTCCTATTTTTATAAAAACGCCTGCTACGGAGCGATAACGCGAGGTATAAGGTACTGGAGCCTTCTTTAGAAATAAACAATGGACAAAAAGTCTTTAAACGCTTCAGATGTAAAGTAATTTGCTTTGCTTTAGTAAGTTGCTTTAACTTGCAAAAAAACTGCAAATGAGTGCTTTGTAGTATTAAAATGGCACCAAAAGAGCTACGCTTTGTGGACATCCACTTACCCCCTTGCTTGGAAGTGGACTCATAGGGAAGCAAAGCAAGTCCATTCTGGGAGTTGTCTTTAAAAATTCTAAAATACATTTTCTGACTTTTCTCGGTCTAGAAAGCACCAACTTCTAAAAAAAAAAACATTTCTACTACATACAGTACTGTGCAAAAGTTTTACCGTACGTGCACGCTGCAAAAAAGCTCTGACCCGCAAAGGACGCTTGTACCGAGAGAAGCACACACAGCCACGGCCATTACACTGACACTAGAAACCTTTCTAAATTACATATAAAACCACAGAAGATGTTTGTTAATTGGTCACAGCGGGGTCGCTTAGCAGTTAGCTCGCTCGTTATCCGCTGAGCTGTAGCGGCGTGCCGGCAGAGCGAGCTGCCGTTCTAATCTAGTGACCCATGCAGGACTTCACTGTGAGCGGCCCATTAGAGACGCTGTGAACGGCAGGTAACGTTAACTGGTCCCTATGTACAAATAACGTTATATCATAAACGATAGGTAACCCAGCAGCGGTTATTATGAGCTTGTCCTCAGAATGAATTTTTTGGTAGAAAGAAAAGTTTACATTGTATGTTTCTCCGGGATCAGCCAGTGCAAAGGACATCTATATTCTGATTGCCGGCTGGCGGTAGCTCATTAACATAAAGTTGAAAAATTTCAAAACTTTTGTGATTGACGCTCAACATGCTCAAAGCGCCCAAAACACGACGCCGACTGATTTGCGGCTCCTTGCAGCTGAGAGAAGCCGGCTTCCATTTAAAATGAATGACTTCCGGTAACTTTAAACTGTAAACTAAAAGTTTTAAAAAATATAATTTTTTATTTTTATCAATTTACAAAATCTAAAGTGGGCAAACAAAAAAAATCAAAATCATGTCAATATTTGGTTTTACTACCTGGGGCCTGTTGCACGAAACCAGGATAAGGGATTAAGCCGGGATATTCAAGTTATCCTGGATGAATTTAGCTGGGACTCGGTTGCACAAAACCAGATTGAATCAAGCCCAGCCAAGTAACCATGTAGTTTTATTCTTTGCGGCGAGCCTGGTCCAGAGCAGGCTAACAGCCAGGCTAAAATTAATCCTGGAGTCTCATGTTTCAAATCAGCTGCCGTCTGACCCGAAATAAACATGTTTAACAGTTATTCCGTTGTCTTCTGCATGTGTTCTGCTTTATTTTTATGAACATGCATTAGCCTACTTGTCACTATTGTTGTCGCGAGTTGGATTTAAACCGTACTAGAGTTGTTTAGATGGTTAGAAATGGTTGCACTGGCACCCTGATGCAGAGTGGGACTTTTCCCGGTGGGACGGTAGTGTGTAGAGGTGGCCGCTGCCCGGTGCCTGCCGGCAGACCTGTGCATCGCGTCAGTGTCCACTCTCTGTAAAAGTAGAGATGAGCAGCGCAGTGTCCGTGGTCTCAGCTTCAGGTTACAGGACTCGCTCCAAAGATTAAGTGTGACGATATTAATGTAGCGATATTCCCAGATGATATTAATGGCAGACTGGTAAGAGACCAATACATTCATGATTTAATTTTCTCGTAGCTTGTCCTTCTCTAATAAAGGGTAGTTTGTGTTACTCCTTAATAAGTGGGCCTAACGTTTTTTTCATTATAGCTTACATTGGTTTCATTACCTTCTAAATAAGTCTTACATCACCGGAGTAATAACGTGGCCTATATACAGTACATATATAGTTTACATTCATCACACCGGTAACACCACAATGCTTCTTAATCTTTTTTATTTTGGTGCTGTCACTTGTCAGAAGAATAAAAAAACATGAATATTGTTTTACATATGCTCACCGCGTGTATTGAAGTCACTTACTTATTTTTCTATTTGTTGTCCCTTTCTGATTGTTCTGTATAAACATTAATTGTACAAAGAATTAGGAATATTTTATAGAGATTAGTGCATGGTTGTAAAACATGTTCTCACGTTGTGTATAGGGGTTTGAAATTAAGCCTAAAGTCCTTAAAGGGTCCATTTCCAGAGGAACATTCGTTCCCTCTGCTCTCTTTTAAGGCAAAGGCTATATTTTTAGTTGGTCCCCTATGTTGGGCTTTTTCTCTCCGTTTGATAAGAGCCGTATTTCCCTTTTTGCATATTCTTCCCATCCTCGTTACTTTCCATTAGAAGCTGCTGTTCATTGGGTGAAACATATGGCGCATGCGTCTTCTCAATTCTGCATCAGTAAATCTGTGATCGATACCGTGGTCTATTTGAGAAAGCTGTGAACGTGCACTTATCCCAGCTATCTACACCTGGCTTGACATAGCTTCACCTGTTCATCCTGGCTTGGCAAACGTGCAACCGATTAAGCCGCGATGAGCAGATCGATCTAAGTCAAGCTGCGCTTTTTCACTTATCCTGGATATCTTTATTCTACTTTCGTGCAACAGGCCCCAGTTGCCTTTAAATCAGCATCAATTATTATGTACACATGCAAAGAGTCGAGCAGGGTTGAGGATTCTAGATGCAGTGGTTGGCCAGGGAAACTTAATGAAGCACATGAAGAACGTACAATGAGCTTATTTTTCTTTGAAATCAGACAATGTCTAGCAGTGACATCAGCTCAGAACCAGCAGAAACCAGAAGGACCCAGGTACACCCACTGTCTGGAGAAACCTGGCTAGAAGTGGTCTTCATGGACGAGTTGCAGCCAAAAAGCCATACCTCAAACAAGGCCAAGCAACTCACCTATCCCTGAAAACAAAGTTGTAGTTCAATCAACTAAGTGCTTAATTGTCTAATCATTTCAGTTATACTTGTAGGCCTACATTTTGTTTGGTAGTTTAACTTATAATAAAAAGATTTTAGAAACTACATGTGTTTAGTGTGCAAAAATCCTAACTTGTAAAGTAACTAAAGCTGTCAAATTAATGTAGTTGTTACCGAACGGCACTGGAGGTTGGACTCAAAAGCTGATGGTGACACAGGATATACAATAAAGTGATATAATGTGTGATTCTATATACAATAACTGTGCAGGTGACAACAGGAGCATCGAGGAAATCCAGTGGTGAGTGGAGTGCAATCTCCAGAGCGTGCCCAGTGACGATGACCATGTGGTGAGGAATCTTCCAGAGTCCAACAAACAAATTCAAGGCTGAACCCAATCCTTGTAATCATTGATGAGTGAGCAGGCAGGCAGGCAGACAGGAAGCATGAACGCATGTAAGCAAGGCAGGCTGCAACAAGAGAGAACACATAAGCTTCTCAAGCCCAAAAAACACCAGAAAACACAACATGCCAGGAGTGCCAAAACACCGCTCTAATAGACTGTACAATCTGGTGACAAGTGGATCACAGTGCCAGCCTGACGTACTGCAGCAGGATGATTAGGCAATGAGCTTGACCTGGCTCCCACTGCCAGCTAAGCCACACCCACAGCTCACAGATAGCACAAGAGGGGGGAAAAAACATGCGGAGCAACAGACAAGGCACACAAAACAAGGAGAAAAACTGATTGCCATGATGACATGATGACAGTAGTGAACATTGTAGTAAAGTAGGACAAAAAGTACTGTAGTTTTGAGGGGAACTGCAGTCTGATAATTCTCTATAGGTATGAATGTATTAGACATATAACTCCTCATTTGATCCATTGCCCATGTAAAAACAAGTGAAATAAGTGTTTTTGCTGTGTTTTGCTCATTAGGTATCCTGTAGACTTGGGGGGTATTAGTGTAAGTGTTTAATTCAGTAACTTAGCCTTCTTTGGTTGTATTGTGAGATAAACCGGGTATCACTGTCACTGTGTCACAGTATTATATAGTGCATTTCATTAAACCAAAGGACGCTTTACACAAAGTATACGGGGAAAAGAAAATAGTAGGCCGATTTGGGAACATTGTTGTATAAATTTCAATACCGTAATTGTCTCCATCTGTTGAAAGCCCAGCCGAGATTGACTCGGTTTTGCCCATTGTCTTTCACTTTCCTTTTTACCTTTTAGTTGTTCTTCCTTGTTTCCTGTGATGGCCCTACCCTACTATCAGCCATAACTACAGCATAACTTCTGAAATAAAATAAAAATAAAATTAGGCCTATGTAAAGTAATCTCATGCTACCCTGGATACATAACACTGGCTTTTCCGGTGTTACACCAAAATCTGTGAGCCGTCAAAATGTGTGCTATGTACCACTGTCTACTGGCCTCGTTTGCAGGTCATCTGTGATTATCAGATGAAAAATTACACAGTTTCAGAAGCATTTAAAAGCTGCATATAGTCACTTTAACACAACATTACTTTACATTTTAATAATTAAGCTGATGCTCAGCTTACCATCCTTACTTAAGTACATTCAACCATGTAGATACAATCCAAAAACTGCAAGAACCATGCAAGCAGTGTTGTGTCCAAGTCATCTTTGCTGAAGTCCCAAGTAAGTCTTAAGTCATTCGGTCCAAGTCTCAAGCAAGTCTCAAGTTATTTTTGTCAACTCAAGTTGAGTACTTAGGGAAGTACTTGGCAAGTCAAGTCCCAAATCAAGTCATTTTTTTTTACAGCCAAGATAAAGCTGATATTTTTAATATTTATTTATTGATGTTGGATTTTTTAAGTTGCCATAGCAAGGAGTTTGACTGACAGCCAGTCATACAATCATGACAATCACAGCCAGTCATCCAGTCATGAGTCAAAGGTTGCGTTGCTGCAGCTAGTATAGCATACTTGATACACAGTTCAACTGAAACGTTACATTAAATTTATTATTCTAAATTTAACAGCTGACCATCAAACTTTTGAATACACGAAAGCCATCCATCATGCCTCAAGTCTGGAGTCATTAACTTACAAGTCCAAGTCGAGTCTTAAGTAATTTATTTTTGTCAAGTCGCAAGTCATTGAAACGATGACTTGAAAAGACTCAAGCCAAAGTCACTAAGTCTCAGGTCCTCATCTCTGCATGCAAGTAGGCTACATATACAGTACTTCAGTGAATATGATGAATTGCTTCAAGTGCTACATTTAGCAAAAATAAGAGGTAGAGAAAGAGTTTTTGAAATATTATTTTATAGGATGGATTTTCACTCTGCAACAGAAAATGTGTAAGGTTTCTGCTACTGTTATAGTTTCTAATTTAAATATGTATTAGCCAGTATTATGTAACTGTTATTTATTATAAATAACAGTGACATCAGTATTAGTAGTCACTGTATTGGTAAGTTGTTTTAAATATTGATTGATTCATGTATTAGCCTATTAGCCTATTTGTCAGAATAGACCTACTACAAATGACACAAAACTGATTCCTCTGCCACAATATGTATATCTGAAAATAATTTATTAAATATTATAAAAGATAATACTGCCGGTTTCAGAACCACTTAAAAATAAGAGTGTTTTTAATTTATTTATTTTCAAATTACCATTCAGAGATCAAAATACCGGTATACTAGTACAATCTGGTGTTTACGATATTTTGAGGAAGTAACTGAAGGCAGCATGGGTGCACCTGAGACTCAGTCGCATTTGTTTTTGACAGTGAGCAACATCACAGCCTAAGCTACAAGTGGATACTATTTTTGTTTCAGTGGTCTGAGTAACAGTTGTAAAACTGCGTGGCTTTCGGTAATAGTATCGGTGAAGTGTTTCATACACATGATAGAGACCCCCAAGGCTTTTTACGTCGAGCTACAATTTTGACTGCTGTTAACGTTCATGTTACCCTCCTGGTGGTGGATTAGACCGGTTGCACATCTAATTCAACATTAACGCTAGATACTTTACAAAGGTAACGTAATGTCAGTTATATATTTAAATGTTTCTTGACACATTATAATATCCTCTGCCGAACACGTTGTTTTTGTTATAAGAATGTTTCTTCCATACCATTACTTAAAAAGCGCTTCATGTTCCGGCTCTCTTAGGCCTCAAGCTATGCCTCGGTCTAAAGTTAGGCTGTGAATCCGCTAAAACGTTACTTCAGGCCAGTGACGCGTAGGCAAAGCAGCCGCTACGGTGGGACTAACGTTAAACCGGTGTTTTCTGCCTCGTTTGTGAAATGTAAATGACGTTAGAAAACAGTTACAGTTAATTACTGGGTATGTAACGTTAATACCAGCTGCAAGAGTTTTATCGACTGGGTAAGCTATGTGAATTGACATCAATTTACATTTGGCTAGGTTAACACTAACATCAAATAAATTAGCCTGTTGATTAACACTTGGCATTGTATCGTGGCATTTGCATATAGGATGACAGCTAACGTAAACGTTATAGCTACAGTAGCAGTGCTAACCACCAACAATTATGCTTAAGGTTACATTTTCCCAGAAATTAAACGGAACGAGCATTAGTTATATTACTCAGAATTAGATGTGCTGCGAATTTAGGTTATAGCATTTAATGTCAGCGTAAAAATCTAAAGTAAGGTTTTCTTTGCAAAGCCAAATGAGTGTAAAGTTATTTTAAAGTAGGGCGAACTGTCCTTATTATCTGAAAATATTTTGTTTACTTGGAATCTAATCACAACTACACTTACATGTATCAGTCAGTGTCACATGCGAGCTGCATTTTGTTTTCCCTGGTTTGCCACCTGGCTCACTCATTTGCAATCTCTAGCCAGCTGAGTTGCTCTCCCTTCACTCACACCCCTTTTCAATGTGTCTCTTTCTTCCTCCAGCACTGGGTTACAGACATGCACCCCCCATCTCGACAGGACTATATATCTATAAGCTTTGCTGGACAAGGAAGTGGAAGTTACAATAACAGCAAGCAGTGGAGGAGGCAGTCGTGCTGGAGGGTAAGTGAGAAGCATGTTCATGTCAGAGAGGAAGCGAACAATTTTAGGACCGCGTCCTAGGATCCCATTTGTTGGACCCTAGTTTTTAGACTAGATGCTAGAATTATCCCAACCCAAACTGGGATGTCTTTTAACCTTACCCTAACCCTTCTTAGTTAGTTAGCTGCTAACACTTGAGCAGTAGGCTTTGTAGTTTTTTTAGGTAGCCAGGGTTATAAGAAATGTAGAAATGTGTCCACAACTTTCAACTTCTGTGAAACTCCATCAGATTTCACTCTTTTCGGCCAGATGTCTGTGATCTTTTAAGACTCTTTGTCCAATCTGAGTTTTCTGTTGCACGACTATGAAAAGCTTTGAATGTACCGCCGGCCATGATGATTGTGATGGGTTTAAAGAAATGCCAATAAACCAGAGCACGCTTTTCTCCCATCCCGGTGTTATGTGCCTTCTGGTTTTTCCACCTACTGGTTTCCGAGGCTGTCCAGATGTGGTCTGTGGTCCTGAAATTGCTTTCTTTATTGCAGGAACATAGTAAGTTGCATATATGAGCTACTTATAAAGGCATTTCTTCTTCTCGTCTTCAAGTACTCTTGTTTTCCACTCTAAGACTAGGGGTGTCACGAAACCAAAAAATGATCAACCTAATTTTTATTCATCATGCGATTATTTGATTTATTGACTATTAATTCAGAGTTTCTTATCAACTCCAAGGACCATGGAACAAATGCTGCCAAATAAATGACTCAATACATAAATTGACATGCCGTTAAATGTACCAAAAATAATATTAAGAAAATATAAGCATTAATTAATAAATGTGACAAGTTGATATTTCTGTTTTTATTTTGTTCTTAATTTATTTAATGAAGTTAGCAAGGATACAGATGAGTATGTCCGATTTTAAAATTAAAGTATTAACACAGAGTGCAGACAAAATATATGTAAATAGGGCTGGGCAATATGGAGAATATCCAATATCACAATATTTTTGACGAAATATCTTTATTGACATTTGTGCCAAACAACAAAAACATGGACATTGGTGCAGACCTTGGTTCAGACTGTCAGGTGGGAAAAGGCCTTACGGTTCTGTTTGCGTTGTAGCCGTTAGTGCTGTTAGCGCTCCCTGTCTCCTCCACCCTCTATGAACACTGGTCTTCCTCAAAAAAGTACTAGGGGAATTCTATTTCGTATAGGCTTCCCCCTTTAGCGCTACGCTATTGGGTTTATCCCTTTGCGCATGCGCGGTCGTGAAGATTTTCTTTCCCGCCCTAGCGTCCAGCGCGGGCCTCAACTACAACCGCATTTACTGCATATATACACAGCGGACCCGTTGTTCGTCTCCCACTTTTTCTTCAACTTCGCAGTATGAAGACGAGCTCAAGACTCTACACCGGTGCCTGCGTCTGCCCCTCCTGCCGGACTTGCTATATCCTTCCGCCGGAACTCCACCCCCGCTGCGAGGTCTGCCTGGGTGCCGTTCACGCCGGCCAGGCACTCACCCGCTACGCCTCCTGCCAGTTGGCCACTAGTCCTGGCGCCCTCCCCTCGGAGCTCGCCACAGAGATTGGTAAGGCTGTGACTGCCATCCTTACCCTGACCACGGCGTCCACGGTGGCTCTGTCCAGGGTGATGGCTTGGCAGACTGTGGCCCAGCGAAACATCTGGCTCCACATTTCTCAGCTGCCGGCGGACATTAGACGCGAGCTTCTGTACGGCCCCATAGCCCCCGATGGACTATTTGGGCCACGCCTACAGACTGCAACATCTCATCTCCATCAAGCGGCGGAGGACGCTGAGCGGCTTCGGAGGCTCGGCTCATGGAAGGCGGCACCTCCACAGCCCCGTCGTCGCCACGACAACCGCCACAAGAGGAAGCGCCCCGCAGCAGATGCGGCTGCATCTTCCCAGGCTTCGACCTCAGGGCCCCCACCTGGTCCCGCTCCGCAGCGACAGCCGACGTCACACGGCCGTCAACCTGCACGAGGCCGGAGAACCATGAGAGCGGCCCCCACCTGGTCCAATCCGCCCCCCGAGCCACCCAGCAAGCAGCAGCGGCGGTGGCAATGACGGGGCTTGGGGAGCGTCTGTCCCTCTTCAGCTGAGAGTTGGAAACACAACGGCCCTTTTAAGGGCCACTCCCTCCCATCTAAAGAGCTGTTTTCCCTCAGCCGAACAGCCCCTGTTTGCTTTAAACAAAGCGCTGTTATGACAGTTGTTCCCCACACAAGCACACACCAGGCCGTTGCTGCAGGCGGGGCGCCACGGCGTCCCCGCTGCGCAGGCAGCAGGTATGAGCGTCCACCCACGGTGGACGACGCAGCTCGACCACCCGACTCCCCACGGCGATGCCGGCGGAGCGGGGGTCGTGTTAACCCAGTGACCGCTTCCGCCCCACACGACGGCGACTGGCCACTGCCCTTTCGAGGAAGCCCTACCATGGGCTGGGCGACACGATCATTTGTCTCGCCCAGCGGCGGGATGGGCTCTGCTCTCCCTGCTTGCCATGTCGGTGAACAACATTCAGACATGTGCAGCACAGCATGGATTGGCCTGACACACAGGGACTCATGGATGTCAAAGCTGATAACACGGGGCTACACACTCCAGTTCGCCTCCCCCCCACCCTCTTTCACGGGTGTGTTGGAGACGACAGTATCATCCCTGGCAGAGTCAGACGCAATGACGTCAGAGCTAGAAAAGCTGCTGACAAACGGAGCTATTTCCCGCGTCCCTCCAGGGGAGGAAAACGAGGATTTTTACTCTCGCTATTTTCTCACGCCGAAAAAGTCAGGAGGACTACGTCCCATTTTCGACCTGTCGAAATTCAACCGGTATATCATGGAGCGCCCCTTCCACATGCTCACCATCAGGCACGTGTTGGAATGTTTGCGCCACAATGAATGGTTTACATCCGTGGATCTGAAAGACGCTTACTTTCACATCCAAATCATTCCCAGGCACAGGAAATTCCTGCGCTTCTCCTTCCAAGGGGCCCGTTTCCAGTTCAACTGGCTGCCGTTCGGATACTCACTAGCCCCCCGCACCTTGTATGAAAACCAAAACCAAAAGCTGGGTTTTGCCATAAATTGGCAAAAGAGCGCCCTTGTTCCCCGCGCAATCGTGGAGAGCACGCTCTGGTGCTCCGGGGAAGCCCCCCTTTGAGCCTCTGGCACAGGCTTCTTTCAGAATACTGTCTCTTAAAACAGCGCTTCTCCTTGCCCTAACGTCGGCCAAAAGAGTGAGTGATTTATGTCAGTTTCTCCGTCCTGCCTCTCCATTAGAGGGGACGGGAGCGCAGCCACCTTAAAGCCAAATCCCTCCTTCACACCGAAGACTCTAACTAGTTCTTTTCGGTTGAGAGTGTTTTCCCTCGAGGGTTTTTTCCCCCCCACATCACGCTAACGATGCGGCGGAGACTTCCCACCGGTTGTGTCCGGTGCGTGCTCTGTCACAATACATTTTACGCACGGCAAATATCAGGAAAACTCAACAGCTGTTTGTGCATTATAGAGAACACTCCCAGGGGTCAGCCCTCTAAAATCAGCGTCTGTCTCGCTGGCTGTGCGAGGCTATTACCCAGGCTTATAGCTCGGAAGGGAAAGAGCCCCCCCAAGACATTCAAGGTCACTCTACGAGGGCTCTGTCGGCGTCTGCGGCTCTATTTAAAGGCATGGCAGTAGCCGACATCTGCGCTGGAGCCTCCTTGGCTTCTCCGTGCCCTTTTATCTGCGAGATATGTCTGAACCTTCCATGTCTCGTTCGGTTCTGTCCACAGTCAATGACGCATAGTGCCGCGTTGAATGTGCAATAAAAATAAAAAGCGGATGCCTGATTGTTACCAATCTACGTACACCTAGTGCTGCAGCAACCCTGCTCTGCTGTCTCACCTCTCCTGTATCTGGGGTATTTCTTGTGAGACGCAGATCTTCTCTCATACATGGTCATAATCATGTTACATGCACGGAGATAATCATGTCTCTCCGTTGCATGCGCGACAGGGTCAACCACGTTCAACCCCCATTAATCATACTATTGCCATCGTATTGGGGGCCATATGAACCTCTTCCGGCCACGCCATTATCATGGCAGGCTTTATCAGAAGAATGACTCTGATTAAGCCTCTGTACATTGTTGCTGGGGAAATTTGGTCTATGTTTGGCTTGTGGACCTTGTGCCGCAGGTGGCATTGACTACATCAGCTTCGCCCTAACCCAATAGCGTAGCCCTTAGAGGGCGAAGCCTATACGAAGTAAAACGTTAGTTACTTTGGTAACTCCAGATTCTATTAGTATAGGCGTAGCCCTCTAAGGTCTGGGCCACCTGCTCCTAGAACATTAGTTGAAGAAAAAGCTCATGTTTTTGGGAGACAAACAACGGGTCCGCTGTGTATATATGCGGTAAATGCGGACGTAGTTGAGGCCCGCGCTGGACGCTAGGGCGGGAAAGAAATTCTTCACGACTGCGCATGTGCAAAGGGATAAACTTAGAGGGCTACGCCTATACTAATAGAATCTGGAGTTACCAAAGGAGCTAACGTTGTCATTCCTGCTTTTGATTTTGATGGAATCAAAAGGTAATTTTGATCCATTTAAAATCAAAATTGTGGCACCTCTAGTTACTGACATTGTTGAAAGGTCACATGAGACACAATGTGTTCTGTTATAACCTAGTCACTGTATTATATAATCCGCAGAGCATACTAAGCTGTCCCTGGTTTAACTGGGCGGCTGTGGCTTAGTGGTAGAGCGGTTGCCTGCCAATCGGAAGGTTGGTGGTTCGATCCCCGCCCCTGCAGTCATTGTCGAAGTGTCCTTGGGCAAGACACTGAACCCCGAGTTGCCCCCGGTGCTGCGCATCGGAGTGTGAATGTGTGTGAATGTTTATCTGATGAGCAGGTGGCACCTTGTACGGCAGACCTGGCCACACTGTATGAATGTGTGTGAATGGTGAATGTTTCCTGTAGATGTAAAAGCGCTTTGAGCAGTTGTTAAGACCTGAATAGCGCTATATAAATACAGCACATTTACAAATACAGCACATTTAACTGGGGTGTAAGATCTCTTATTAGAAAACACAAAGGTATTCAGTTCTTAGCTGTACTGTACCACCCTTGAACAGTACACCACCACAGCACTCATTTTACTGTTTTCCTATTCAAGCGTAACTCTAGCCAAAATACAACCTATGGTCTTTTTGTGTAATGTGCCCCAGTCAAACTTTTGTTTAAAAGCATAAGGGCGGAACTTTAAGAGTGGCCTTTTGAATGGGAGTGGCCTTTTGAATGGGAGTGGTAGGGGCACTTCTATGATTGCATCGAAATCGCTTTTTTTAAAACACTCGAAGTATCATTTAATATCACTATTAAAAAACGAGCCTCATAAGAATAACATTTTCTCTTGTGGAGTGCGGTTATCCACATTCAGAGATCGACACAATATCTTCAATGCTTGAATTAATGTGTAGAGCCCCTGGTGATACTTTGACCATACTTTCAGTTGTGTCAAGCGTTGTTAGTGTAAAAATAGTGATTTTTTATGCTATCATAGTAGTTTCCCTAGCACTCCCATTCAAAACGCCAATTGACCAAAAATGAAAATACGGTAAATCTTAGAAGTGGCGTTCCCGTCTAGGCCTGCACGATTTGGGAAAAAATATGAATCACAATATTTTTTTATTTTTTTTACATATAATTGATATCACTATTATCTGCCACAATTTATTTGACCATGTCAAAACATAACAAAAATTGGCAGTACCAAACCAAGGTTGTTATAGTTTAGCCTTTTTTCATTAGTTTTTATTTTATTTCGTTTTTACTTTTTGTTTTCAAATTCAGTTTAGTTTTATTTGTTTTTATAGTGGGTTTGCTAGTTGTTGTTTTTTGTTTGTTTTTTAAATGCCTAATTTTAGTTTAACTGTTTTAGTCTTTTTTGTAATGTGGGTAATTTGTCGGGGGATTCTAAAAGGTCAGAAAAAGTATTGTGTTATAATAACTCAACAAAAAACAATTTTAGAAATATGTATTCACAATGTATTCAATAACCCCAGTACAAACAATGTCAATATGATGTAAATGTAAATGTAAATGTGCTGTATTTATATAGCGCTTTTCCAATCTTAACAACTGCTCAAAGCGCTTTTACATCTACAGGGAACATTCACCATTCACACACATTCATACACTGTGGCGGGGGCTGCCGTACAAGGTGCCACCTGCTCATCAGATAAACATTCACACACATTCACACTCCGATGCGCAGCACCAGGGGCAACTCGGGGTTCAGTGTCTTGCCCAGGGACACTTCGACAATGACTGCCGGGGCAGGGATCGAACCACCAACCTTCCGATTGGCAGGCAACCGCTCTACCACTGAGCCACAGCCGCCCACACTGTGCACATGATGGGCACAGATTCACATTCACGCCCGTAACATTACCAGGGTTAGCTTCTGTTTCGGGGAGAGGGGGCTTTATCTTGTTAAGGTAAGCTAGGTTAGCCTCCTTGTGTTAATTTCTCAAATGTACTTTTACATTTGTTGGATGTTTCCCTGTAATAAAATGTCCACTTATTTTACCACCTTACGCTGCAAGGCACTTCCCAGTCAGAATCTACACACGTGTATTGGAAATGTCACGGTCGGAAAGATATGGTATTTGCTCTATGAAAGACATTGACAAAGATAAAAACTAAGGACATTTAGTTGATAATTTTAACCAAACCTAGATTTCTTTTTTTTGGTCACATATAGCACATTGCGAATCACCCCAAGCCTGTAAACATAGAGGCCTCAATGAAGAGAAGGGACAGCATTGCAACGCTTGGGAGCACTTTAAAACCTATTTTACAGTCTATGTTGAAAACTCACAAAAGAAAGTAGTTATACTGCAAGCGTTTATGATGCATTTGGCTCGTAAAATTAAATCAAAGTTGTTATTAAAAAAAGAAGATTTTTTAAAATCGTGAACAGAGTGAATTAACATCGCTATTTCATAACAATTAATCGTGTAGGCCTCCTAATTATGATTTTTTTTTTTTTTTTGAACAAAGAGTTTATTTTATCAGATCAATATTCAAAATCAATGATTAATACAATTATACAATTAATACAAGTCAGAAAACAACAATTTCCAATACAACCATATGAACAGTTGAACAACAACAACTGAACAAGTCGGCGAGCTGAAAATCCAGGATTTTTTACATGGGGGATGAAATAAAGGGAAAATCTTTCTCGAGTGACTTTTATTTTTATCTTAACAGAGATATATGTTAAGTCTACCTATACAGTATGTATCTGTGTGTTTACATCCATCTTATTTACTACAATATTAATTGGAAATATGTCTTCAAAGGATTCCATCTTTTCTCAAATAGACCAGTGGACAAGTTTAATTTTGCTGTTATTTTCTCCATCGTATAAACGTTCACTAGCTT
>NC_048411.1:8068700-8076823 GCF_013103735.1 Etheostoma cragini | reverse complement strand
ATAATTCTAAATCAGTAGGTCTTGACTGAAGAAGGGACCATTCGTTGTGGGACATCAGGTAGCTTCTCAATTGTAAATATCTATAAGAATCAGGTGTGCTCAACCCATATTTCTCTTTAACCTGGTTGAAAGATTTCAGAATCTCTCCTTAAACAAGTCATCAATAAAAATTCAATTCTTGTTTTGCCAGGTTTGAAATCCTAGATCTTGTTGCCCTGGTTTAAAGTCTATTATATCCAAAATTTTTGAAGCTCTGGAAATAGATTGGGGAGCTTTCATATTTTTTCGAATCATGTTCAAAGTCCTTTGAGTGCTTTTCATCCATATATTCATAATTTTGTATTGTTTTCAGATTTCGGTTGAGCAGAATACAAGGGCCTGTAAAGAAAATTTAGCGCTTGCGCTCCGTTCCAATGTCAGCCATGTTGTTTCTTTATTTTGTATTAGCCAGCCTACACTTGCATCTAGTTGTTCCGCCCAGTAATATAATTTTAAGTCTGGCACATTAAAACCTCCAAAAGGTTTACCAGTGATCAATTGAGTAAATTTTATTCTGGCCTTTCTCTTCTGCCAAATAAATGTAGCAATAATTTTTTGCATTTTATTTAATTTTGTTATTGGAATCCAAATAGGAAGGGCCATAAACAAATACAACAATCTAGGGAGAACATTCATTCTTATTGATTCAATCCTTCCAAAAAAGGAAAGCGGTAAAATATCCCATCTGTCTAAGTCTTTTTGAATTTGGTCCAATAGCTTCCCAAAATTTGCTTTATATAATTCGGAAACATCCGTAGTAATATTGATTCCCAAATATCGGTTTCCATTAGGTGACCAGTTGAAATTCACTGATTTGGATAGTTCTGAGGGCCAGGAGCCACTCAGCATCATGGCCTCTGACTTTGATTCATTTACTTTATATCCTGAGACCACACCAAAGTCCTTCAAACATTTTAGAATATTTGGAATAGAAGTTATTGGCTCTCTTATACAGAATAACATCATCAGCATACAGTGATAGTTTGTGAGTCCTGATTTTACCCGGTATGCCTAGAATTGATGTGTCTGTTCTTATTAATTCTGCCAAGGGTTCTATACTAATAGCAAACAGGATTGGTGAAAGGCAGCAACCTTGACGAGTTCCTCTTTTCAAGGGGAAACTTTCTGACATTTAACCATTAGCGCGTACTCTAGGGGTTGGACTGGAGTACAGCACCTCAAACCAACTGATAAAGTTTTCGTTAAAGCCCGTCTTCAATAGAACCTGTTTCAGAAATAATCAGTCCACCCGATCGAATGCCTTCTCGGCATCTAGGCCAAGAAGCATGGATGTGCAAGGGCTTTGTTGACCAATTGAAATTATATTTAGGGTACGTCTGATATTATTTATTCCGAGTCTATTGGGTATAAAGCCTGTCTGATCAGGATTGATAAGTTTATTAATAATCTTTTGTAGTCGTTTGGCCAAAATGGCACTTAAAATCTTAACGTCATTACACAGCAGACTTATTGGTCTATAAGAGGCGCATTGTGTAGGATCTTTACCTTCTTTGTATATAACCGAGATAATTGCTTCTGCCCATGTTTTAGGTGGATCTTTGGAGCCTAAAGCATGATTAAACACTGCATAAGAGTGGGATAAGTTCAGCCTGGAAGCATTTATAGAATTCTCCTGGGAATCCGTCTGCTCCTGGTGATTTATTATTTTTAAGCTTTCCTATAACAAATTTGATCTCTTCTTTTGTAATTGTCCCCACTAATGATTTAGCCTCCTCCTCGTCAAGTTTATTAAGGTTAATTCGTTGCAAAAATTGCCTAATTTTATTTAATTTGTTAGGATTAGTCTCCGAATCATATAGTTGTCTATAGTATTTTGAAAATGCGTTTGCAATTTCTTTGGGATGCGATATTATTTTTTTAGATACTGGGCACGTAATTTTTTGAACGGTTCGATTTGCTTGTGATTTTCTTAATTGAAATGCTGATAGTCTGTTCATAGTATTTTTGGTTTGCAAAACGTAAAGCGCCCTCTGCTTTATAAGTTAGTAACTCATTCAAATCCCGTCTACATTTTCTAAGTTCCTGTATTACATTGTCTTCATTTGTTCTTTTATGTTTAGTCTCAAGTTTCTTAATCTGTTCTTGTAAGTTTTCTTGTTTTTTCTCACGTTCTTTTTTAACTTTTGAAGAAAATTAAATAATTTTACCCCTCAAGTATGCTTTGGCTGTGTCCCATAGAATAGATGGTGAAATCTCGTCCGTATCATTAATATCTAAAAAGAAATTGAATTTGTATTTTATATGTCGGATTGTCTCTGGGTTATTTAAAAGTGATACGTTCAATCTCCATAACTTAAAAGGTTTCTCCAGGTCGATATTTAAAGACATTATCATAGGTCCATGATCTGAAATAGTTTGAGGTTCAATGTGACAATCCACCACTCTGTGGGTTGCTTATTTGGGAACACAAAAGAACTCTATTCTCGAATGGCTTCTATGAACCCTTGAGAAGTGAGTATAGTCTCTGATCTTTGGGTGTTTTGCACGCCAAATATCAACCAGCCCCAACTCCTCTAATAGACTCTTCAACGCTTTTGTTTTTGATAGTTGATATTTTTGTACTGTTGGAAATTTGTCCATGTAATGATTCAAGACACAGTTGAAGTCTCCCCCTAAAATAATCACTCCTTTTGAGTGACCCGCTAAAATTTGGCCTAGCTCTTTAAAAAAAACTGGATTATCCTCATTTGGGGCGTAAATATTCATAATTGTAAGAGTGGTTCCTCCAACTGAACCGGCCAGCATTATCCAGCGGCCTTCTTTATCTTTAAGTACGTTTTCTGCTACAAAGCATAAAGAATTATGGAACAGTATTGCTACTCCTCTTTTTTTGTAGTTTCCATAAGATGCACTAAATATCTGTCCCACCCAGTCTCTCTTTAATTTAGCATGTTCTATCTCAATTAAATGAGTTTCTTGTAGAAGCCCAATTGTACAATTCCACCTTTTTAATTGTGTTAGAATTTTTTTCCTTTTTATAACGTGGTTTACTCCATTAATATTGTAAGTAACAATTTTCAAAGTTGTTATATTTATATGAAAACAAAAAGAAAGTTACATCCCTCCAGTAGTATGTTGATCTCTATGTAAATGTCTTTAACGATCAAAGTCAGTTCGCCGAAAAACAATGAATATAATGAACAAGTAGTCAGATCTTCATCTTCACAGAACTTCCAAGTATTCCATGTGCTGCCCTTTTGGAAAACATAGGCAGCACACTCCTGATATAAATTGGACGGGGATAATGGTTCCCCTGGGCGGATTACACCATGTGTGTAAGCAGTAGACCCCATAATCTCCTATTCTACAGCACCAAATGCCCGATAAAACGAAAAAAAGAGAAAAAAGGGAAAAAGTAAAACACTCACTGCGAATACGCCAACCGATAGTCTATAAGTAGTAATATAATATTATACCTGTATGTCCTTATTTATATTTTAACAAGATCCACCTTTGAATAAAATGTCGGCTATACCAGGGTAGAATCAGGTAAAACATTACCGTCTCAACCCTGCTTGTGCTGATCCACCGAGTTTAGTGTGGCCCTGATGTCCATGTTATACAGACCTGGGTCAGCCCTTCCACGTCTCCCCTGGGTCTGCCAGCTGTTGTGTAGCAACTCTCTCTCCATTACGTCCCGCTCATCCACCTCCACCGGGATCCCGAGTTCCTTCAGAGTGGATTGGGCCTCCAACAGAGAGGAGAAGGTCTTGACACCCTTTTCCAAAAACAGTCTAAGTTGAGCCGGGTATGGTGACTGTGCCTTTATATTGCGTTCCTTCAGCATTTTATTGACTTCACGCACTTGTTTTCTTTTTCTCTGCACTTCGGTGGAGTAATCTTGGTCAAAGAACACTTAGTGTCCCCGAAACTCTGTATTCCGCTGCTTCCACGCACACTGTACCAGCTGCTTAACATTGAAGTCCAAAAAGCGAACTATTATGGATCTCGGTGGAGATGTCGACCCCGGCTTCGGAACTGTGGCTCTATGGGCTCTCTCAATGCAAATATCCGTACCTTCAGGAAGCTTCAGCGCAGATTTAAAAAATCTTTAATAAACGGGATCATCTCTTTTCCTTCTGAGTCTTCCTTTATCCCAAACACTCTTATATTGTTCCTGCGCATCCTATTTTCTATATTATCCAGTTTTGCGGTTATTTTGGCGTCTTTTTTGAGCAAGTAAGCTAGCACCCTTTCTTGCTGTAGGCCACGATCTTCTGCGTTACTCACTCTCTCTTCTGCTGTGTTCAGTCTCTCTTCCAGTGCCTCGATTCTCTTTTTTATTTCTGCAATCGATGCCTCCATCCGGGATTGGGATTCCAAAATGTCTCGTTGCGCCGTTCCAGATTCTTCTTGAAATTTGCGGAGCTCTGTTTGCATTAACAAGTCGGTCTCTGTTTCATTCTGAGTTAAGCTAGCATCAAGTGTTAGCTGTTTATGTATCGTCTTCGCATCATCACTTTTCCCCGTCTTCTGTTCTCTTCTTGTAGTCTTTTGTGACGAGGTCATTGTGGTAGCGTCTGCTGGATAAGTAGGTGGAATTAAATTCTAATAACAGGCAAATTAAGAGTTATTTCGGTCAGAGCGTCGTCTGCGAGCTCTCTACTCAGGCTTGCCGGAAGCGGAAGTCCCTAATTATATTTTAAACAAAAGTTTGCTTGGGGACATTCACAAAAAGACCCTAGGTCTCATTTTAGCGAGAGTTACGCTTTACATTTGAAAAAAGGGACC
The DNA here is from genome assembly GCF_013103735.1 of Etheostoma cragini. Taxonomy (NCBI): domain Eukaryota; kingdom Metazoa; phylum Chordata; class Actinopteri; order Perciformes; family Percidae; genus Etheostoma; species Etheostoma cragini. The sequence continues at coordinate 8,072,032 of NC_048411.1, read as the reverse complement.
TGTATGTTACTTATTTGGTCAAGAAAACATGCACGTTTTAAACAATAGAAATTCTCAAGGAACTGGATAGAAGTAGGCATTATTATCCATCTTCCCCTTTTTTTTGTGCTTGCAGAAATGGAAGCAACTGTCCAGGTTGCAGCGGAGCCTTGTCCTCGTCTTCCTGTTTATTTGTGGAATTGCTTCCTATCCTGCTGTTACTGAACAACTCAAAGGTAAGGCTTTTATACACAAACATCTCTATTGATATCCTGAGTCTGAGCCACTGGCATGCTGTCGGCTAGGGATGGGTCTTGAGACTCGGTTCTATTAAGGACCTGCTCTATGAAGCGGGCGCGGCTGCTCAGTTCCCCACTACAATGTTGGACATGTGTATAAATCCAGTATATATGTGTATTTATATATTTGTGTGTGTGTGTGTGTGTGTGTATATATATATATATATATATATATATATATATATATATATATATATATATACAGTGAGGAAAATAAGTATTTGAACACCCTGCTATTTTGCAAGTTCTCCCACTTAGAAATCATGGTGGGGGCTGAAATTGTCATCGTAGGTGCATGTCCACTGTGGGAGAGATAATCTTAAAAAAAAAAATCCAGAAATCACAATGGATGATTTATCTATTTATTTGTATGATACAGCTGCAGATAAGTATTTGAACACCTGTCTATCAGCTACAATTCTGACTGTTAATCTGCCGTCAAAATGTCCACCTCCACTCTTGCACTTGCGGTGCGGAGGTCCGGAAAAAATGCAACATAAATTAACTTAACTGTACTGTACAGTACTTGTGCTTGTAGGTTATTTGCAGTATATAAAATCGTTTTTCACCTAATTATTTTGCACTGAAATGCCACTCTTCTGTCAGCTCTGACAGCGCTCAGTGCCTCGCTGTGTTGTATTAACTCTGAAACTTTCTCTTTGATTCCCTCACATTTTGCGTGATGGTGTGCCGTGCTGGCGCTGTCTATGATCAAGTTCTTATAACCTCAGCCCTCCACAACAGCAATGGGCCTCATATCCTGAGCAATAAAGTTGACAATTCCTTCCTTGATATTATTTTTGCGTTTGGATGGTAGAGGCTTAACATCCAGCGGGGTCTGTGGGAGGTCTGGGGAACACTAACGTTGTTGCGGGAGGGTGCGCCATAGTTATAAAACGATTATTAGACTATGAAATATCCCAATTCTGGTATGTTCCTATAGCCTACTTAAAACACACAATGCAGAAAATTTAGCTTACCGTTTTTAGGTGATATGCCATTTTTTTAGTCGAACAAACTGTTGCTTGCAAACTTTGCATTCAACTTTTTCCCGTTATCTATTTTTTTAAAATGCTGCCACACTGCCGATGTCTTCGACATGGTAGAGGAGGACTGACTGTAAATTAAACACTCACAATTAAAGAAATTTTCAGCAAACCACTAAAACAAGGCTTTCAAGTTCTTTCTTCAATTTGTCCCCAGTGGGTTGGTCTAATACAAAAAAATTGAAAACAAGGGGGGTGTTCTGAAGACAGACTGTTACCTGTGCAACAGGGATGCTCTGAAAACACCCCCATTAGCAATTAGTGCTTTCCACCCATAAACCGTAACAGTCTATGCTTCCACTGGATGAAATAACACGGCGAAAAATCGACCAATCAGAATTTTGGTCGTGCTAGAACGTATCGACCAAGATTACAGCCCTAGTCGTTAGCTGCATAAAGACACCTGTTCACCCCATACAATCAGTAATAATCCAACTACTACATGTTAACATTGATTTTATCAGGTGTTCAAATACTCATTTGCAGCTGTATCATACAAATAAAATGCAAAATAGCAGGGTGTTCAAATACTTATTTTCCTCACTGTATGTGTATATGCATGTATGCATATATATATATGCATATACACATATATATACATATATATATATATATATATATGCATATATATATATATATATATATATGCATGTATGCATATATATATATATGCATATATATGCATATATATATATATATATATATATATATATATATATATATATATATATATATATATATATATATATATATATATTTCTAAATAAATCATATAGTGGAAATGCAAGGACATGAGCAGTAAGTTTGATAAACTTAATATCCAAACCATCAGGACCAGCACCAGTAGAGGCTTTTATTTCTGAGATTGCCTTTTGGACATCAGAGGGATTAATTGTTAAAAATTAAAATGAGCTATCATTCACAATACTTGTTATGCTAGAATGGAAAAGCTCAGATGAGTTAGAACAACAGATAGAGGAAAAATGTTGAGTAAGGGCATTGGCCACTGAGATAGGCTTATGTCCATAAGTAAAGTCAAACAAATACCAACTAAACCAGAGGCAATCACAATATAATAACAACGTAAGCATATGTTAGGGCTGCTTTTGGACAACCAGAATAATGTATAGGTTATATTCATTTATTTAACGTTCTGCTGTGTAACGTTAACAATATTGAGTTAATATATCTTGCACCCCTAACAAAGCACTTGTACCAGTGCTTGTTTAAAGTAGCAGGATGAAATGAAAAGTGGCCGTTTTTATTGAAACTGCACAATAACTTAACTTATGTAGCAATTTTCAAAACACAGATACAAAGTGCTTTAAAGAACGCTGAGTGAAAGAGATGAAATAAAATGCAATCACAAGCACAAAAAAATAATTTACGGATGAACTTTACTATACACAATCTCGCAAAGGAGAGCAAATTTGGATTCCTGGAGACACACACAATGAGTCTAGAGTTCATGAAACACTAACAAACCGAGGCATTTACAGACCCGCCAACATTTACAGTATACCGTTCGCACGCCCGCCTGCCTGCTCAATAAAATCCATGAAAGAGGACTGTTTTGCTGAGCTCCTTTCTTATGCTCCCTTTCTGCAGTTCAAGAGAGGTGAGTTTTGCAATGTGGTGCAGCCTTATTTTGAAAAACACAGACAAAACCATGGACAACAAGTCAGACTGATTGATAGGCCTGCATGATTATGGCCATAATGATAATCACGATTATCTTGATCAATATTGTGATCACGATTATTCTCACCAATATTTGTTGATTTTAACAAGAAATGTTATTGTCACATAGGCTATTTATAACTGCTTTCACATATTTATTATGTTACAATCTTATGTTGAAGTTGTATGTTTTTAAGACATCTGCAACACACGTAAATGAAAATTAGCTATCTGAAATAAATAGCGTAAGATATACACTCACCGGCCACTTTATTAGGTACACCTGTCCAACTGCTCGTTAAGACTTAATTTCTAAGCAGCCAATCAC
>NC_048411.1:8061205-8068600 GCF_013103735.1 Etheostoma cragini | reverse complement strand
ATGGTGTGGGGAATATTTTCTTGGCACTCTTTGGGCCCCTTGGTACCAATTGAGCATCGTTGCAACGCCACAGCCTACGTGAGTATTGTTGCTAACTTCTGATGGCTACTTTCAGCAGGATAATGCGCCATGTCATAAAGCTGGATTCATCACAGACTGGTTTCTTGAACATTACAATGAGTTCGCTGTACTCAAATGGCCTCCACAGTCACCAGATCTCAATCCAATAGAGCATCTTTGGGATGTGGTGGAACGGGAGATTCGCATCATGGATGTGCAGCCGACAAATCTGCGGCAACTGTGTGATGCCATCATGTCAATATGGACCAAACTCCCTGAGGATTGCTTCAAGCACCTTGTTGAATCTATGCCACGAAGAATTGAGGCAGTTCTGAAGGCAAAAGGGGGTCCAACCCGTTACTAGCATGGGGTACCTAATAAAGTGGCCGGTTAGTGTATATATATATATTTAAAAAAATAATAATTTTTATGTATCTCTTGGAAAGCTCCTTCACCTGTTTTCAACAATAACTGATTAAAAGAGCTAGGGAGAGAGAGAGAGTGCTACTCACAAAGAGACGGCTGACTCATGAATGGGTTGAACGGCGGATAAGCACGTTGTGTGTATGAAATGTCTTTATCGTCACTGCGCTGCATTTTTATGAACTTTATGAACAGAATGATATTCTGGCCATGTGTCACATCTTTTGCAGGTACAGCAGCTCCGTCTCACACGCTGTTACTCTACAAACTGAAGTTAGTTGCATTCAATAACTTATTCTGTGTTCTTCTCCGTGGCGGCCGCGATACCAGAATTACCAGAGGAAACACTGGTACAAATACAGGTTTACCCCTCATATTTAACAATATACAGCTGTGTTAATAGCAATTAAAACTGTAGACAAATGTCATAAGTGTGGAGCACCGCTGTGTGGCCGGGCTGCGCGGAGAGTAAGAGGAGAGATCCAACACAGGCACGGCTTTACAGAAGAAATGGGTCGCGTAACACAAAATTAAACCAGATCCATGTAAACAACATTGCAGCAGAGGCGAGGACATTAGGTGCACCGGTGAGACCTAGAGGAAAAATGTTACTCGCGCCCTAGAGCCTGTTAGATAACAAAGGCTAACTAGCACCGCCACCGACTAGCACTGCTCACTGCTGTTGTCAGAATAACACAGACGGAACAAAATGTTGCATTTACTGGTAAACTGGTAAACCCTGGGACCAACGTATACGGCTATCTCTTGAATTTTCCTCTCGTTACTCTGTCCAGATGGCAGAAGATAGCCTCAATAGCCCGTGCTGATGGATTGTTCTTCCTACCGCCTTGTATTGGAAACGGGCACACAATACATAATTTACTTTCAAGACATAACAAAGATATCCATTAGGTATATTTTCAGAATATATTGTAACTAAAAGACAAACCCTACCTAACACTCTGATTAAATAGGAGCTCCAAGTGATCCTGGCTAAACCTGTAGGTGAGCACATACCGCTGAACTTGGAGCAGTTCAGGAATTATCAGCATCAACGTGTCAATATTGATGACAAATCCAATGACTAACAAGTACCTGCAAAAGACGGAAGTTTTATTACTCTGATCATGGCTAAACAAGACACCCCAAGAAAGCACCATGTGATTTTGTTCATTTAAAACACTAAAGTGAATTTTCCATCACATCCATCAGTAATGTGTAATCCTCCATTCTTGAGTGCCTATCACAGGGGTGCAAAATCATGAAGAATGAAAATGGTGAATAGCTATCTAGGCGGATGGATAATTAGTTTGCATCCACGTTTTTAGGAATGAGATCAGTTTCTTGTTTAACTTATACAGTATGCTTGTAGACAATAGAACAAATGTCTACCGGAACAATAACCCAGAACTGGGAGAACAACACATACAATACCAACCATTTTGACAGCTATATGTACTTGATGTTGGGAAATACATACCATTTAGAAACATTTAGGACCTGAAACACACTTAACACAAGATAATTCCAGCAGAAGCTAAACTGCATATTGAAAAACATTTCAAAAAGATAACATCATGTCAACATACATACCATCTTTCTGACACCTGCATAAAGTTGATGTTATGTAATACATAGTATTTTGAAGCATCTTTGACCTGGAAAACACACTGAAAACAAAACAATTCACACATAAACAAAACTGAAGCATCTTAGGAAACCGATGCATAACAAAACAATGGAGCATTTTAGGAATGCGATGCATAGGGGAAACAAAGTGTTGTTGAACTCATATCATGAACTTAACAAACACTAATTTAATAGATCTCTTGGATTGGGGAATGGGTGTTCCATCTTTTGTCACCAAAGTGAGCTAGTACTCCCTGGCTCTTAACAAAAAATGCTTTCCCCTCCATCCAATTCAAAGCACACAAAGGAGCTTTGAATCCTTTGGCATGAGGATTGCGTCCTTTCATTGTATCACACAGCTATATAATCTATAAAGAAATGTAGGCATTTAAAATCACTACAATACAATCATTACAGGGTTTTATTAGGTATCCGTATTTAAAAAAACAAACCTGTAGTTTATTCTGTAATCATTAATTGTATTACCTCAATGAATTCTGTTGTTGCCTCACAGTCCTTAAACTGAGAGTACCCAAGCTCCTTCATTGTGCGGAGAGCCACTGACACGAAGCAACTCAGTGTCTGGGCAGCCAGGGACACCCTCATCTTGTGGTTTTCAAAGTAGACATGTTTGTCTGTAATTTGATTGGCAGCATGCAGTCCATCTTTTTTTGAACATCATTGAGATGATTGATGTACCTCCAGTTGATCTGTCCATATCATTGCAATTGGACTGGATGCCTGCAGATTAAGAATCAGTTACTGCTCACACAAGTACAAACAAGCAAAATGTTGATCATCACGTCCAGCCATATCTGTGCAAATAGACAGTCAACAATATTTACAAAAAACTTTTAGCAGCAGAGGCATTACTTTTACAAATAGGTCTACAACAATCATCACCTGCAACTTATTACGTGACAACTTGAGCATGTGTCAAGCGTCCATCATTACGAATACTTTCTTGTCAATCACCAGATGCAAGAATCTGGTTTGAAGGGGCTCTCGTGGGTCTCCCTTCTGCTCACATCCAAGTTGGTTACACATGCTGACATTGGAGGCATACCCATCCATTGTTACACATACCACCCGAATGCCCCGTGCATGCAACTCCTACAAAGCATGACTCAGAAGGATCCTTTGTCTTTCTGGATAGAGAGAGACTTGGTCAGGAAGTAAGCAATGGGAGCCTTCCAATGTCCTTGTAGGCCAACTACCATGAACAAAAGAGCCTCAGTAGCAACATCAGTCTCACTGATTCTATCACCCATGTCTATAAAACCAGACATTGACTGGGCATGTGGATTACATTGCACATGTTTTCTGATGGACATTAGATCCAACATGAGGGAAACACATCAATTTTTAGCTTTGTCTCCCTGGCATCTTTTCTCCAGCATATCCAGCATCATCTTGTTCAGGCCAGGCTTGGCATCCACCAAACGCAGCCACCTGTAAAAAATTGTGAAGAAGCTATTTAACGTGTTTGCATCAGTAATTTTAAAAAATTCAATCGGACAACATTAAGTCTAGCTTGGTAAAGGATGTGGATGTGGGAGGGGGAAATGGTGAGTCTCTCTGAGGTATTTGAATGCCTTTAGACCATGTAGCTGGAGCATGAGCGCAAACTCTCTGTGGCCATTGTGTACTCATGGCCCTGCTTTGCCATGAGGTTTATCTGTAGAACTGAAATGTTATGGTTTAAAATGAATTAGTCCCCTAATAACTAAGGAGTTTAGTAAAGCGAGTAAGAATAACATGTACATGAATTTCAAAGTGCTAACTTTGTCATACCACAGTGGAATTCAAGCTTCTCCTTGAGCTCTTCATTAATTAGGTTCTTTTCCCTCAACTCCTCCAAAAGACTCTTAAATGTGGTCTTTGCCCTCTTTTCTCTTGCCTTGGCATTCTTCTTCTCTCGCTCTAGACTTATGAATCTTGCCAAGGCTTCATTGAGTCTGGTATTAACCCTTGTGTTATCCTTGGGTCATACTGACCCGTTTCAAAGTGTTTTTTTATATCAGAAATATGTATTTCTTTCAACCAAATTGCCCAAAAATAACATAGATGAATCCATTCAACATTCTTCAGATAAAATTAATGATTACTTCCCTTAAATTTTTGGGGTGTTTTTATTTATTCTTATAGCATTTGAATTTTTTTTTTAATGGTTTCAAAACAGGAACCGAGCTAAACTTTGACATATACCCATCTGTGATCCACTCAACGTCCTCTGATCTTAACTAACTTAATTAGTCAAAATAATTCATAATTTCTGCCTTTTTAACTAAAAACGAATGTATAATTTGATTTAAAAAAATGAGGTTTGTTGACCATGAACTCCAAGAATAAGTGTAAAACCTATTAGTAAACCAGCTCAGGTTTTAAAAAGGCAACAAAACTTGGAAAAAAAGTGATAAATAAATCAGAAAAGCGACAAAAACATTGGAAAAGCCCATAACAAATATTAATTTTTAATTTTGACCTGGAAGGACAACTTCATGGTGAATGGGAAGACAACACAAGGGTTAAGAGTGGTAGGAGACGCAGGCAAGGCATAGCCATGATCCTAGTAGAAAGAGAGATGAACATGGTTTGATCAATGTTTCACTTCACAAACACCACTAGTTTATGAACCATATTCTTATAGTCATCACCTGTCAAAGCCACTGCCAGCACCGTTTGGGGGCCAGGAACACACACACACACACACACACACACACACACACACACACACAAACACACAGGAATGCAACGTGTCTTCAAATATGTGTGTGTGTATGGGTTTATTTGTGAGTGTGTGGGTGTGAGGTTGCCGTTTCATAATCCTGTGAGGCCACAGACAGGCTTTCTTCAGCTCTTCTGAATGGTAGATGTAGCCCTGCCCTTTTACAAATAAAATGAAGAATCGTGATACAAAATATATATATATAGAGGGATAAGGATCCCACCCTGCCCTGTTATTGATAATATTTGTGGACATTTATGAATGAAACGCTAATAGCCTTATGATGATACACCTACTCTTTGGAGGTGAACCGGGAAGCTGAAGACATATGTGTATAGTGTCTTGAGATAACTCTTGTTATGAATTGATACTCTAAATAAAATTGCATTGAAATTGAATTGAATTGATATGAAATAACACCATCTTGAAGTCGGACAATCTGACCCGTCCTATCAAAATCAGCCTGCTTAAAATGTTGACAGCAAAACACTGAGGAAACACTTGCATTGAATCCTTCTCTTCTCAAAGCTACTTACCACTTCTTCCTTGTATCTTTGTCCTTGGGAAAACTTCACAAATGAAAACAAGATTTGGGGGAGTCTACACAAAAACATTTCAAAAGGAGGTCAAGCTTATTTTCTCCCTTCAGATTTCTTAGAATCTTTTTTGTTTCAGATCAACTCAACCCAACTCAACAGAATGTTACTTTGATGTTCGCAATCACTGTGAGGCAATTAATGCATAAACAGATCAACTTTCTTTTTCTTCTTTCTTGCAATTGTAGCCTAGGCTACTGATTTGTTATGAATGCATTTTTGAAAGAGGCTTGTAATGTTTAAGGCTATGAATGTGATGTTTCTCATGTTGTAATATGCTAGTGTTATATTTTGTCCACAAGGGGCGCACTTGGTTAAAGCCAGAGAGAAACTCATATCACTAAAGATGAATAATGGTCCGTGTACTTGGCGGCTAATGTAATGGCGCGCTGCCGTTGGTCATTCTGTACTTTGAATGTCTGCGCAAACAAAAATGGAAAGTTATGTTCTCTTTCGAGGAGGCAAACGGGTTACAATAAAAGATGATGACATGTCTGTGGATAAGATATGCAGAATATTTCAGGTGCTGTCATAGTTAAATATATAACATATTACACAATATAAGTAGCTAAGATTTCCCATCTATCCCATCCCATCTATAAACACATCAAAGACAATCGGATAACAAGATTGTTTTTTGTTTTCCATTTTTTAATATCTAAACATAAAAAACGATAAACGATTTCCGTTTTTTGTTTCCCTATTTACAAATGGGAATTGAGAAGCTGGCTGTTTTTTTTAATTTTTTTTCATTTCAAAACGAAGATCCGTTGGCCGCCGAGTAAACAGACCAATAAGCTCAGTATAGAATATCAATATTGTTGATTTGCTGTGTCCGAGTTTGATTTCAGAACAACTTCACATCATTTTCGATGGAATGATTCGATTAAAGACACATTAAAATTCTTGGTTAATTCGGAGCCAAACTCCAGTGTTTTAACACTGTATTACAAGCCTTTGTTGTGCAAATACAGAGGTAGGCTATATATTACTATATCCCTTCTAAATAGGTTACACATAGACCATGCATTCAAACTGAGTCGTGTATTACCACATTTGTGACTCTGTGGTGGCAATTGTGTAGCCTATTTTGACAATATTTGACTATACGATTTATGTTAGAAAATATGTATCAGACACAATGTGTAGCTTAGTAGGTGGCTAGGATGAAAAAGTAGTATTACTAGTAGTAGTCAGTTTGGCCGTAGATGCGAGGAAAGAAACGTGATAACTATCATTGGGTATTTCCTAAACTAAAAAATAAGCCAAGGTAATGAGTTGTTTTACATCAACTCAAAAAAGGTGTTCCCTGATGTAGGCTGAATCCCATTTCCCCGTCTTACCCCTACCCCTTGGCCCTTACCCCTACCCCTTGGCCCTTGAAACCAAGGGGTAGGGGTAAGGGGTGAAAACATACCCCTATGAAATGGGACACCACTTGGTGACATCACCATACAGTATTGATCACAAACTTCCAAGATGCAGTCTCTGTCTGTTGATTGTGTGGGTTTGGACAACAGTGTGTGTTATATATTTTATAGTTATTTTAGGTTCACTTTGGTAGTGCAGAGGCAGATGTTCTTATCTGTGTAGTACTTAGGTCTGTTTGCAATACAAATGTGTATACACATGCATCATGTGTACATATACATACATATACACCCTGTATACATGGTGTGTTGTATATCTGTTTCAGTTATCACCGTTTTGAATGTCATTGATGTTCACTGTCTTTATTGGTGATAAATTGAACATAACAGGCAAAAACGTTACATAAAATGATGTTACAGAACTATTATAAACTATAAGAACCATAACTAACATGTCTCACACATAAAAAGGCTTCATATGTGTAAAACTAAAAAAATACACACAAGACCACAAACAAACACATTAACTACAGCTGTTCTGATATTCCAGACCAGTCTGAAGCCTTTTGGCCAGTAACCCCCCCCCCCC
>NC_048411.1:8041740-8061105 GCF_013103735.1 Etheostoma cragini | reverse complement strand
AATATGTGGGACTGTTGTGCAAATCAACGTTAGCGATTAGCGTTAGCATTGCAAGCTAGCGATTTTTAAAAAGTTTCAATTAGGAACATGGTTATAAGTATATATGCACAGGACTGCATAGACCACAAAACAAGACTGTCTTAACCTTTTAATCAATTATTTAAAGCTGAAAGTACTTACATTTATCTGTCTCTCTGGTCGATGGGCAGCCATTGATGCCTGTGTGTTTTCAAGTGAGGTCGCGTCCACACTAGGTTCCAATGGCCATACAGCCCTCGGTCTATCCCCTTCCCCTAGGCCGTAATAGGTATTGGGACAGAACTAGGTCCCGCGTGAACGCGCTAAAGCTAGGGGAAGGGGTAAGGGGAAGGAATGGGATTCAGCCGTAGTTTGTATATATAGAAGCTACTTCATATAGAACTTGGGTAGCTCACTGAGTAGAGCTGCGGGCTTGGGTACAAACTGTTTTATTTATTGCCAAAATATCAAAACCAGCTTTTGATTATATTGTTATTACAGCTTTTTTTTTTTTGTAGGTGGCTGTGATGTGGTGCTTACTTAGACAAGCATTTTCGCGCCAGTAGATCTGGGAAACGATTTGAAAATCGCCAGAAATATGTTTGTGATTGTGTGACGAATCAGGTGACAGAGGCAGACCACCATGGACTGGGAACCAGTACGGACTATAGAGTGATTGTGTGTGTGTGTGTGTCTCTCTCTCTATATATATATATATACACACACACACACACACACACATATATAGTACAGGCCAAAAGTTTGGAAACACCTTCTCATTCAAAGCGTTTCCTTTCATTTTCATGACTATTTACATTGTAGATTATCACTGAATGCATCAAAACTGTGAATGAACACATGTGGAAATATGTACTTAACAAAAAAGTGTGAAATAACTGAAAACATGTCTTACATTGTAGTTTCTTCAAAGTAGACACCCTTTGCTTTTTTGATAGTGCTGCAAACCCTTGGTGTTCTCTCAATGAGCTTAACCTGAAATGGTTTTCACTTCACAAGTGTGCCTTGTCAGGGTTAATTAGTGGAATTTCTTGCCTTATTAATGGAGTTGGGACCATCAGTTGTGTTGTGCAGAAGTCAAATTGATACACAGCTGACAGCCCTATACGACAACTGTTAGAATTCATATTACGGCAAGAACCAATCAGCTAAGTAAAGAGAAACGATTGACCATCATTACTCTAAGAAATGAAGGTCAGTCAATCCGGAAAATTGCCAAAACTTTAAATGTGTCCCCAAGTGCAGTCGCTAAAACAATCAAGCCCTACAATGAAACTGGCTCACTTGAGGACCACCCCCGGAAAGGAAGAGAAAGAGTGACCTCTGCTGCTGAGGAAGAGCTGGTCCGGGTCACCTGCCTCAGAAATCGCAAGTTAACAGCAGCTCAGCTTAGAGACCAAATGAATGCCACACAGAGTTCTTGCAGCAGACACATCTCTAGAACATCTGTTAAGAGGAGGCTTCGCGAATCAGGCCTTCATGGTCAAATAGCAGCTAGGAAACCACAGCTAAGAAGAGGCAACAAGCAGAAGAGATTTGTTTGGGCAAAGAAACACAAGGAATGGACATTAGACCAGTGGAAATCTTTGCTTTGGTCTGATGAGTCCAAATTTGAGATCTTTGGTTCCAACTGCCTTGTCTTTGTGCAACGCAGAAAAGGTGACTGGGTGGATTTTACGTGCCTGGTTCCCACCGTGAAGCATGGAGGAGGAGGTGTGGGGGTGTTTTGCTGGTGACACTGTTGGGGATTTATTCAAAATTGAAAGCATACTGAACCAGCATGGCTACCAAAGCATCCTGCGGCGGCATTTAGGTGGACCATAATTTACATTTCAACAGGACAATGATCCCCAACACACCCCCAGGCTTTGGACGGGCTATTTGACCAAGAAGGAGAGTCATGGAGTGCTGCGCCAGATGTCCTGGCCTCCGCAATCACAAGACCTGAACTCAATCAAGATGGTTTGGGGGGAGCTGAACCTCAGAGTGAAGGCAAAAAAGCCAACAAGTGCTGAGCATCTCTGGGAACTGCTTTCAAGAATGATTGGAAAAACATTTCAGGTGACTACTTCCATCAAGAGAATGCTAAGAGTGTGCAAAGCAATAATCAGAGCAAAGGGTGGCTACTTTGATGAAACTGTAATATAAGACAGGTTTTCAGTTATTTCCTTTCTCCAATGAGGGGAAAAAGAAAAGTGTGACAGCGTTCCAACGCCCTTTTCTCTCTTTCTCGAGAATGCTGTGTCCAAACATGACCTTACCGAATGCTGATACGTTACCATAGTCTATATACGGTACTTGTCCAGGTAGAGTCGGCTGCTACTGACAAGAAGAGAGAGAGACAACAATATTGCTACAGTGAATCCAGTCTGCTCAGAGCGATGATCTTTTTCAGAAATAGGATGCATACAAGGGGATAAAAAGTATCTTCTACTTATGGGGCCCTATCTTGCAACCTGCGCAGCACAGCACAAAGCCCGACGCAAATGTCTTTGCTAGTTCAAGAACGACGCAGTTGTTAATGTCCTGTTCGGTGTCTGCGACTAGGATTAGTGTGTCTGACAGGGTGGGGGGCGTGACACGACAATGGTGGCTTTCCATGCTAGCTATCGCCGATGTTAGCCACTAGCAGATAGCCCCAGCAGTTTGAGAAACGCTAATGACGTTACATCCACGTTATGGGCTTAACAGCATTCATTCATTCATTCATACATACATACATACATACATACATACATACATACATACATACATACATACATACATACATACATTCCTTGGATATACCATAAGTTAATACCATGGATGTATTATTAGAACACATGGTGAATTACAACCACTAGCTACAGTGGGGAGAACAAGGGGAGATACATGGCCGATTTTGCAGGTTTTCCCATACTTAAAAAGCATGTAGGAGTCACACATTTTTAATCAAAGGTACACTTTGCCTGCGAGAGACTTAATCTAAAACAAAAATCCAGAAAATCACATTGTATGATTTTTAGTTTTTCTTTAAGAAGCCTTCCTGTTCTCCGCTCATTACATGTATTAACTGCATCTGTTAGAACTCATTACCTGTATAAAGGACACCTGTCCACACTCTCAATCAAACAGCCCTCAACCTTTCTACAATGGCCAAGACCAGAGATCTGTGTAAGGACATCAGGGATAAAATTATACCTGCACAAGGCTGGGATGGGCTACAGTACAATAGGCAAGCATCTTGGTGAGAAGGCAACAACTGTTTTTCCAATTATTAGAAAATGGAAGGAGGTCAAGATGACGGTCAACCTCCCTTGGTCTGGGGCTCCGTGCAAGATCTCACCTTGTGGGGCATTAATGATCATGATACAACAGTCTCAAAGAAAACCATTCCTGACACACTACGTCATGGATTAAAAGGTCCCCCTGCTCAAGCCAGCAAATGACCATCTGGATGATCCAGAGGAGGACTTGGAGAAGGTCATGTGGTCTGATGAGACAGAAATAGAGCTTTTTGGTCTAAACTCCAGTCGTTGTGTTTGGAGGAAGAAAAAGGATCTGTACAACCCCAAGAACACCATCCCAACCAGGAAGCATGGAAGTGGAAACATCATTCTTTTGGGATGCTTTTCTGCAAAGGGGACAGGACAACTGCACCGTTTTGAGGGGAGGATGGATGGGGTCGTGTATCGCGGGATCTTGTCCAAAAACCTCCTTCCCTCTGTATGAGCATTGAAGAGTGGTCGTGGCTGGGTCTTCAAGCATGACAACGACCCAACCCACACAAGGACAACTAAGGAGTGGCTCCGTAAAAAGCATCTCAAGGTCATGGAGTGGCCTAGCCAGTCTCCAGACCCAATACAAAATCTTTGGAAGGAGCTGAAAGTCCGTATTGCCCAGCGACAGCCCCAAAACCTGAAGGATCTGGAGAAGGTCTTTATGTAGGAGTGGGCAAAAATCCCTGTTGCAATGTGTGCAAACCTGGTCAAGAACTACAGGAAACTTATGAACTCTTAAGACTTGAGGATGGTTGTAAAATATGTTAATAATCTTAATAATTTTATAATTTTATCGATGACAGCGATTTGTTGGTACAGCCCTATAGAATAGTGTGTTTTTTTTGTCAAGGTGCAGGTATGACAAACATTGTAATTTATTAGTTTGACAGGGCTGTTGCAGGGTTGTAACCTGTGCCCTTCAGTAATCATGAGGCCAGCTTGCCACCCTTGAATAATGTTACTGCACTATTGTATCTGTTTCATGCTCAATTTGATTGTCTGTGTGTTGAGGACTTACAGATGGACACCCAGACACAGAAAGACCTGTGCTGCCTGAGGTTGTCAAACAGGATCAACCACCACTGCCAGAACCAACCCCCCAGGTTTTTATATCTCTGCATGTGTTTTTGAAGGGTAGCACAGCAGTGTTTCTTATACATAGGTTCACACTCTGTCATCTGACATTATAGGCAAAGTTAGAACTTTAAAACGTAAAACGTTTTGTTATTAAAAAAAACATTTTAAGACAAAACGTTTCAGGTAACAACAAGATAAATAGTATATAGTTATAGCGTGAAACTTTTTAGTTTTAAGTTTATATGTCAATAACGTGAAAATATCTTGTTATAATGTGAAAACATCTCTGTGATACTGATTTTTTTCTTTTTTCTGGTGGGGCAGCAATACGCTCATAATAAACAGATTGCTTAACAATGTTAAGTTACAGTACAGACTTGTCTGAGATAGATATGCGCTCTACAATTGTACATGTTATACTTTTGAAGTAATACTTCTACAATGAGCTGAAAAGCTCAGTATTGTCAATACCATGCACTTATTAGAGGCGTAGTCCATGTTGTAGGTGTACTGTGCATTTTACAATATGACCATATATTATGCAAAGTCAGTTCATCCACCTTTTAAAACAAGTAGTATCTAAGTAGTACTTAGTAGTATCTTCCCATGTAGATAGTTTTAATGTTGTTAGAGTTCAGTTTAATGTGGTTAGGTTTGTAGGTTAGGTTAGTGCATATAGTGTTGCCATAGTTACCTCGAAATTAATATATAGAATGATGTCCGGATTTGTTTACAAAGTGTCCTGAGAAACTATTTAAACTGACACCTGTGAACCAACCACAAACACGTATTTTTCATGGTGATGGTGTATTTGTGTGTAAGTGTTCTCCTATCTGGACTTTAATGACAACATAACTCAAAGCATAACTTAAATTTTTAAGCTAATCTCTTGAATGTATTTACAGCACAATTAGTCTTTCATAGTGAAAAAAATAATTTATAAACCAAAGGGCTTTTCACTGATAATGCATCCTTTTAAAATAGACATTGCTGTAGTATCAGCAGATTTGGCGTTTGTGTTTAACATTTACCTTTTAATATTGATCAATCTGCTTTTCTTTTTTATAAAACCTGTTTACATAAAGGGAATATTTAAATAGTTAAAAAAAGTTGTTTATGTTGCCCATTTGTCACAGAGGAAATTATCTAATAAGAGAGGACCACCCGTCCTCGAGAATCGTCAGAAGAAGGAAAACGCTTTAAATACAGTGGTTGAGGACAAGGCTTCTGACAGCAAGAAAGAAGGGGAGGAGGAGGAGGGAGTCATCAAGTAAGATTTGGAGCGTGATAACAACTAAAGTTATTTTTGGTTACATTTTTTATTTTTTATTTCTTGATTCTTTGGTGACTTTCAGCTGGCGTGGGGCAGTGATCAACACTGATCCGGCCTCAGAAGGCACCAAGAATGGAGAAAATAAGGAGGGTTCACCTGCCAACCAAAAAGTCCAATTATCAGTCGAGTCAGGTATCTGTAATTTCATTTACCACATTCTGTGATAATTATGAATGAGCAGTTTTCATTGTTTAATTATAAAGAAGCAATTACGCCACAGATATAAGGATGCATGACTGTTTAGGTGTAACCCTGAAATTTATTTGACCATGAAGTCTTATATTGACTTTAGAAAATTATTATTACTTAAATATTGGTGGATTATTTCAGTCACTTGTTTCTAAATCACTCCATAGACTTAACTGGGCCTCTTGTTTGTATTGTGTGTTCCAGTAGCTAACTGGCGCGAAGCGGTGCAAGAAGCTTTCAGACACGCATGGAAGGGTTATAAAGACTTTGCATGGGGCCACGATGAGCTCAGGCCTCTTTCCAAGTCCTACAGCGAGTGGTTTGGCCTGGGTTTGACACTTATTGATGCCCTGGATACTATGTGGATCCTGGGGCTTAAAGAAGGTAGACTGACCTTCCTGCCTTTTTTGAACTTTAACTTCTTGACATTGCTTAAAAAAAACAAAAACTCAGCTCCTGTATACTTGAAAAATTGTTAGGAGCTTGCAGAACATGGCGGCCGTAGTAAATGTTTTTCTCCTAAACAGAGCTAAATGAATTTAGTCTCTTGCACAATATCCCATCTTCTTGGCTCCAAAGTTTAGTCAGATGATAGCAAATTTAGGATTGTGACAATAATTAAATCGGGATAAAACAATTGGGTTTGAATGTAATCTCATCCAATAAATCCACAATCTACACTACAATTTTAAACAATTTTAAAAACACATGCCCAGCATTTAGAAACTATACTGCAAATAGAGAAAACACAACAAAACAAAGAAGCACGCTGAAATTACAGAAAAAGCAACCAAATATAGAAATGTGCTGGAAATAGCTCACACCAAAATGGAAACAGTTTCCAGGGGACACATACAAAAAGATACACACAGTTGAAACACACTAGTTGACATGGTTTCTGACTTGTGAAGTAATTGAATGCTATTCATCAGTGGTTTTGTAAAATGAGCATTGTTGCCATGGTTTCTGGCTTTTTTTAAAGATTTTTTTTTTTTTTTCCTTTTATTAGAGTTGAGGAGGTGGGGAGAGATGGGGGATGACACGGCAGCAAAGGGCCGCATGAAGTAATTAAAGCCTATCTGGTCTAGACTTACAGAACGAGCTTCTGTGTTTAGCTGCATTTTTTATTTCATTTATTTGTGGTGTGCTTCTGTATTTGATTGCGGTTCAGCGGTGGCCCTGTAGAACACCGGCAATTTGCAAAAATACAAAATTCACAGAACAGTCATGAAGCAACAGCAAAAGAGAAAACAAAGCAGCGTTTGGGGAAACTCAAATCGGGAAAAGTTGGGACATATTAGACCATTATTCATTAAACTGTCTGTCAGTCTGTGACAAACAGAAGTATTACTTCTTTTGGTTTTCCGGCGGAATGGAGGCACTGCAACACATTGGTGCCTCACACAGGTGGGGATGAAATAATGAATTCATTCATCCCAAGGAAAATTGCAAGAACAATAAAAATGTGCGTGTAGTTTTCAGGCAATTCAATGATCAGTGAATATATTTATAGATAATTATAGATACATTTTGATGTCAGCAGTAACTCAAGAATATTACATTAATGACATTCAGTGGGGAAAAGGAATGAAGGAGGTAGCAACTTTCAATAGTTTTGTGTTATTTTTGTTAGTACTGTTAAGATTTGACAAAAAATAAAATTGTATTTAATTTATTTTTTTTCAGAATTTGAAGAAGCAAAAACATGGGTGGCCGCAGAGCTTACCTTCAACAAGAATGTAGATGTCAACCTATTTGAAAGCACCATCCGCATCCTGGGAGGCCTTCTGAGTACCTACCATTTGACTGGAGACACCCTGTTCCTAGACAAAGCTGTGAGCCAACACACAGGCACTCATTTCAATGAGAGAGTTTTGCACAGAGTTTTCCTGGTATTGCTTTAAATTAGGGCTCTTGTAATAGGCGTTTGTACTTGTGGTAGGTAGTTGTTATATCCTTAGAAGAGGCTTATTAACAATATTATGTTTTAATAAGACTATTCTATATACTATATACTATTTTTATTTTCATTTTTATTTACAGTGTCAAACCGTAAGTTATCTATTTACAGATAGAGTAGGTGTAGATCACACTATATTTTATCGAGACCCAACAATTAGCTCAGGCGCAAACTTCCTTTTAACAGGCAGAAATCTTGAACAAGCTCTATGTGGGCAAAGCCACTAACTACAAGCTTTTTCCTGGAAAAAAAGAGTTTTAAGCCTACTCTTAAACGTGGAAATGGTTTCTGCCTCATAAACTTAAACTGGGAGCTAGTTCCACAGGAGAGCAGCTTGGTAGCATAAGGCTCTGGCTCCAATTCTACTTTTGGAGATTCCAGAAACAATAATTGTCTTGGATTTCAATTAATAATGCATTTCTTATAGGGCTTATAATCTAACAATAAAAATGTTTATGATGCCTCATAAACATTTTATACCTATTATCTAACACTTATTACAAGGACCTCAATATAAAGCGCCATTGTTTTTCCTAGCTATCTTATTCAAAGGCCAGCTGCATTTGTATTATTGATCGGCTTTTTTTTTTTTTTCACCAATACTTTTGTTGCTTTTATCAGCAACTGCTTTTATGCGCTTATACAAAGCATGCACACGTTACGCGTGTAAGTTGGGATGAGCCAGATACTCGGCTGAAACGAGTATCCGGTACGGATAAAGCACTTTTGCAGAGTACAAGTATTATACGAGTAATACAAGTCAATATCTGTACTCGGATTCAACGAAAGTCTCCATTGATTGTGTCTCCGTTCTGTGATAGGCTAGTCACAGTGCTAGACACAGCACCCCTCCCCTACACTATTCTGTGATAGGCTAGTCCTAGCGCCCCTCCCCTACACTATTCTGTGATAGGCTAGTCCCAGCGCCCCTCCCTACACACAGATTCCTTCTGTTGTTGTGTCCAACCGGCTGTGCTCGCTGACTCACACACACTCAGGACACGGAGAAGTGAACGGCTCCCCCCCTCAGGTTTGCGGGGCTTTTCCGTTAACAATTAGGCTCTCTTGAGCTTCAGGTTTGTTTTATGCTTCGGTATGAACTAGTACTTAGTAACCAGGAGACTTCTGGTAACGTGGGGTTTGTTCAGACACGGTGTTGGTAGAAAGCGATTCGGGTTGCATTTCTGCTGTCAGAGTTTAATTTTTTTTTTAACCGCCTGCTGGCTCTAACCAGTTTTTTTGAGTGTCTGAAACTTTCTTGCTGTGTTTTATAAAAAAAAAGGCAATTGCGGTATAAATACATATTACAAATTAAGATACAAACACATTCCAGCCCCCCTCTCTCTCTTTGTTTCTCTCTCTCTCTCTCTCTCTCTCTCTCTCTCTGTATCTCTTAATCACTCACAGACACACACACTCACACATACCTGGTGTGAAAATAAAAAAGAACCAAAAAAACATTAATTATCACACTGATCATAGAAAAATTAAAAGTTAAAACAAGAAAGTTATATTATTGAGTATGAAAAGTCTTATTCATTACATTTTACTTAATAATTGCAACCACATTGTTGTATTTATTGTTGCAAAACTTGTTATATACTGTATATAGCTTGTGTGTTACCATGACAACACCACTGATCTGAAGCTCAATGCTAATGCTGTCATGGAAATAGTTTTCTAATCAGCAATAATTATAACAATCTCTGATCAACCCATATCAATTGCATGCTTAAAATAACATAAAGCCCCTCACATTTCAACACAACTCGACCCACTTCCGGGTTAAATCTGCCCAATTCTGGGTTAAGCCCCGCCCAGTCAGAGTACAGATACGGATACAGATAATTTGTGTGGTTAACAGATACAGATAATGCTGTACTCGCTCATCCCTATGTGTAAGTAAGCAATTTTTTTTTTCTTCATCAGGCTTAGCCGATGACATCACATTTAAATAATTTAATAAATACAACACACCAGAAAAGTAGCCATTGAAATAAAGTGCTTGATTTGTAATTTAAGACTGCCATAGTGCTAGTGTTGAAAGGGCAGTAAATGGTCTGCATGTTAACTGTAGCATCTCCAGCAACACAGAGCTGCCTGTTGGTTCCTGTCTGTAAATAATGCCGGGAAAAACTCGACAAACGCAGCAGCCGCGTATCGGCCGATGCAATTAATGTAAAAGCACAAATATTGGCCCGATATATCGTACTGCCGAAAAAAAATTGTCTATCACTACTGCCCTACTAAAAAAATGATGTATATTTATATAAATAAATATAAACAGTGTTTCCGCAAGGTCTTAAAAAGTCTAAAATTTCAAAATCACAATTTTAGGCCTTAAAATGTCCAAACTTTGCTGAAGGATGATGTTCCAATTCTTAAATAATATCACGGGTTCATTCCAACGCTTAGAATGTTTGTTGTATTCCGTGGTGTTGTAGTTCTTTCTTTTGTATTCCAAATATAATTTGCTGTATTACGACTTCAATTACAACCTTCATTAAATATATTTATTGTATTGAATCATAACAAGAAGAACAACAAGTCAACACTTTACAGATAATAGGTTTAGACCACACTATAATTTACAAAGAAATTCCAGTAATTTCCCCAAGAGCAAGCATTTAGTGCAACAGTTGCAAGGAAAAAACATTCTAGGCAGAAATCTTCAGTGGTGAGGAAAACTTCCTTTTCAGGGAGAAACCTCGGACAGACCCAGGCTAATGGAACTAAGACCAGAAATGGTAGTTTATGGCAGGGCTGTAGTCAAGACGACCTTTTTTGAGTTCAAGACAAGTCCAACAACAGGACTAGTCAAGACCAAGTCCAAAGAGGTTTGAGTCCAAGACAAGATCAACTCCAAAAAGGTTTGAGTCCAAGTCAGGACCGAGTCCAGGACAGAAAAAAAGGTCTTATGCATGACAGTTTCAAGACAATAATTTTGGGTATTTTGTTGATATAATAGCAAAACCAGTATCACAACACCATAGCCATTCCCCTTGATAGCATATAATCTAAAGAAAACAATCTGACATATGTCGATACCTCATAATAGCAACATACATACTGCTACAATAGGTAATAGTACTGAGCATATGAGCTCTGCTACTAAAATTGCTGGCTGTCTTGGCAACGTTAGCTAATGTCCGCTAACATACGTACAAGCTAACTATTGACCGTTAGCTTTGTGTATAACTTAACAAAAACCCACCGATCTCGTAAGAGCAAAGCTCAATATTTCATTCAATAGAATTATGGTTCAAAAGGATTACTAACGCCACAGGTTGTATGTTGACGACGTGGACGCAGATATAGGAAACTCCAAAGGCAGTGGTAATTTTTATCTATCAGTCTAGGCTAATGCTGTGCCTCTAACGTTAGCAAACGCTGGCTTAGGGTTAGCTAGCTGTCTAAAATTGTGAAGAGCCAAACAGCAGCCCCACCTGAACTGTGTTTCAGTTTCCCTCCAATATTATTATAAACATAACAAAGACACCTGGACTCGGTCGAGACCGAAAGCCATATTTGGCAAGACCAGGGGCCGAGACCGAGACAAGTCAGGGTCCAAATGCTAGCGAGAAGACAAGTCTGAGACCATCGAAAAATTGTCTTCAGTCCGGACTTGGGTCCAAGACCGTAATTGAGCACTGGTACACTGGTACTACAGCCCTGGTTCATGGTTTAGCAGGGAACTGCAAGGCATAGCAGGACGTAGCAAGGAACAGCAGGGCACCGAGCATGTACCTATATTTAGGTACCCCTTAGGAAAAGTGTGGGTTGAGAAAACATAATGGCTCTGGGGAATAAGCTCTCCAAGTTAGTAACAAGCATTTCTGGGACATGAAGGCACACAGATGGAAAGAGAGAGGAGCTCAGGAAAGAAGGCCCCTTGGCAGTCTAAAACTATAACAGCATAACTGAGAGCTGATCCAAGGCAAACCTGAGCCAGCTCTATAAGGGTTGGTAGATGAATCTGACAACTATCATTCAACTTATATTGTAGCCAATCAGCTTTTGTGTAATTGCAGTCTCTTTCATATGGTACCATAGGCTATAGGAAAGTGCCAGTTCAAAGATTCTTGGCTTGATAAAAAAAAAAGGAATTTAGGGCTTGGTTTAAGTTGGCTAAGGCTACTGTTTTTATGAAAGAAAGCATTTCCCTTTATTTTTTTGATGTAGTGGTATGGGTCCTAAATTTCTTAAATTTGACCTGGTAAGACCCGCAGAAACTCTAATTTATGTAGAAATATTTTTATTTAGTTTGTGATTTTTTTCTTATTGCCTTTCAGCTTCAAATGTCTGCATGTAATCTGCATTATTTCCCTGCAGAAAGATATCGGCTCAAGGCTGATGCCAGCCTTCAACACCCCGTCCAAGATCCCCTACTCTGATGTGAACATTGGCAAAGGCACAGCCCACCCCCCTCGTTGGACTTCAGATAGCACTGTGGCTGAGGTTACAAGCATACAGCTGGAGTTTAGAGAGCTCACTCGCCTCACCCAGGAACCACAGTACCAGGTAACAGAACAAGAAGGTTGAGGACTTTATTGCAAAGATGTTAGAAAGGATGCATCGATGATCCATCCCAATTTGTTTCCGGTGCACACTTTTGTAAAACTATCAAACAATTGGTTAATTGTATTTAGCCCACCCTTAGCCCAAGGATGTTTTCTGCTGGTTTAAAGGCTGCATACTATACAGCAGGGCTTCTCAAAGGAGTATATAATTATTTTGGAGGGGTATTTTTTGTTTTTTAAAAGCCAAAAAGTAAAAGCCAGCTTCTGTGATTGTATGGGGGTGTGTTAGTGCCCATGGACGCGGGTAACATGCACATCTGTGAAGGCACCATTAACACTGAAAGGTACATACAGGTTTTGGAGCAACATTTGCTGCCATCCAAGCATTGTCTTTTTCAGGAATATCCCTGCTTATTTCAGCACGACAATGCTAAGCTACTCTGCATGTTACAACAGCGTGGCTTCGTAGTAAAAGCGTGCGGGTACTAGACTGGCCTGCCTGCAGTCTAGTCTCCCATTAAAAATGTGAAGCACGTTATGAAGGCAAAATTTGACAACGGAGACCCCGGACTGTTGAGCAACTGAAGTCAAAATGAATGGGAAAGAATTTCACCTACAAATTTTCAACAATTAGTGTCTCAGTTCCCAAACACTTATTGAATGTTGTTGTTAAAAATCTAAGGTGATGTAACACCGTGGTAAACATGGCCTTGTCCCAGCTTTTTTGGAACCTCTTGTAGGCATAAAATTTAAACTGAGTGAATATTTGCAACAAAAACAATGTCAACATTAAATATCTTGTCTTTGTAGTGTATTAAATTAAATACAGGTTGGAAAGGATTTGCAAATCATTGTATTCTGTTTTCCAACTTTATTGGAATTTGGGGTTTGTATTTTACAGACAACTATTTTTTTTAAATCTGTGGCCAGGGTAGTGTGGGTCAGACAAAAAACAATTCTTTATGAATTTAGGAAAAACAATACAAAGTCCCAAAAATCCCCACAACTTAACTCAACTGACCTCTGACATTGGCTTTCCAGGCTGCGGTGGCTGAGGTTATGAAACAGGTCCACAAACTGGATGGTAAGCTGGATGGTCTCGTGCCCATGTTTATCAACACAAACAATGGGCAGTTCACCCATCAAGGCATCTACACACTGGGAGCCAGAGCAGACAGCTACTATGAATATCTGCTGAAGCAGTGGATCCAGGGAGGCAAGAAGGAGAACGAGTGAGTCAGACTAAAAATATCTAGTATTTACTTCCACATGAACGAATGTGACCATATGAAATGTTATACTTTTAAAGGTGCTCTAAGCGATGTCACACGTTTTTTAGGCTACAACATTTGTTGTCACATCTCCTCACTATCCACAAGGTGCCTGTCCCCAGAACACAAAAACGCAGCCTCTGTAGACAGCCCAATGTCTACAAACGGCAACAAAAAACAAACTTTGCCCACCTGCACCACGAAGCATACACAAGCGAAGTTCCATTGTTCGAGCCAATAGTTGACAAGAAGAATTTGGGGTTGGTGGTAGGGGGTTAGTGTGCAGAAGCACACAGAAGGGTGGGGGAGGGGACGGGATGAGGAAGAGGGAGGGGCAAGCTAGTCTCGTTTTTGTTTGAAAATACTTTGAACGTCAACAAGACGTAACGTCCAGCCAAACCAGTGCTTTTGCACAATCACAAAAAAAAAACATTACTGATAACCTTTTACCAATTCATGTAAGCGTAGTGTCATTTTTATGCTTCCGCGCTGGCGATAGATATAGGGATTATGTGTTTGGTTGTCCATCCGTCCCATCCTTGTGAACGGGATATCTCGGGACCCCCAGAGTGAATTTTTTTCTAACTTGGCAACGTCCCCTTGGACTCAAGGATGAACAGGAGTGGCCAGAAAACACACCCCTGGGGCCTGTGATTGCCAATCCAAACCAACTGAGGTCTGTGGAAGTCAAAAATCCAGTTGCAGAGTGTTGTACTCAAGCCCAGTGCCTAAGTTGACTACAATTTCATGGGGGAGATTGTATAAATGCTAAATTGAAGTCAACAAACAACATTCTGATGTAGCTGTTATTTTTAAGATGTGGGGCACTGACTGGAGGGCAAGGGAAACCCTACTAGATAAATGTATTTAAAATTAACCTATATTGGACTTCATATTTAAAAACACTATATGTCAGCCAGTATCATAAGTAGAGTTTTTAGCGAGAGAAGTGTTTAGGCTATTCTGTCAGCACTCACACATTTAATTTATGTCAGCTGTCCGTAGGACTGAAAAAAGATTAATAAACTAGGACAGGGGTCGGCAACCTTTACCACTCAAAGAGCCATTTGGACCCGTTCCACACAATAAAGAAAGCACTGGGAGCCACAAAACCCTTTTGAACGTTTCTTTTTGCCTTTGTGCTATTTTTAAACAAACTATACTGTGTTACATTTATGAAATCAATGAACGACTGCAGAGAAAATAATAATAATTTCTGCATGAAACAAAACATTTTTAACTCCGGAAAAAAACAAAAAACGTTGGGTTTACACTAATCTCCGGTTTAGTAAAATAGGGCTAGCACTGTCAACTTGGCTCGAATGGCAAAACCTCCACAGCTCCTCAGGGTAAAGGACACACAGGGCTGTGGGTCCTTTACCCTGAAGAGCTGTGTTCAGGTGTTCAGTGCGCTGTCATGTCCACGAGACGTGGAGCTTTCCCAGCCACACTGGCTGTTCCCAGCTCGTCCAGTAACTGACGGGGATTTAAACCTTTCGCCACTAATTTGCTCAGAATCTGAATGACAACATTCATTACTTCTGTGCACTCCGGAGGAAATGTTTGAGCACACAGGTCTTCTTTGTGCAGGACGCAGTGAAAAGTCAGCAACTTACTGTCCAGAGACTTCTGCAGGAGTCACAAAGCCGTTGTGCGCGCCAGTCATACTCGGTGCCCCGTCTGTACCACTGACACGGGGGGGGGTGTCTTTCTGACTAAAAGTCCCCTTGCTCTAAAACAATTCAAGACAGCCTCACAGACGTCCCCCCCCGTGTTTGGCCTTTTAGTGGTATCAACTGAATCATTTCTTCTTGTGGCCCAGTCGAGTTTACATACCGGCAGAACAACGCAATTTGTTCAATATCACCTTAGTCTTTAGATTCATCACAGGCAATTGAGGAGGCCACAGCTGACTTGATGTCTTTAATTTGCTGTACAAACTAAAATAAAATAAATTTTAATTAAATATTAATTAATTATTTTTTTAAAGCTGAGCCGCATCAGAGGGATCAAAGAGCCGCATGCGGCTCCGGAGCCGCAGGTTGCCGACCCCTGAACTAGGACAACAATCCCCTCCAGACGCTGCATCGCTTGAGGGCATAGGCTTAGATAAAGCAGCTTTGAACTTTTAATTATCTGTTGGAAGTGTGTTTTTGTGAAATGCCTTGGTTTTGAATGTTAGTAGGTTGAATTAAAATGGCAGTCAATAGAGTTGATAATTTACATGTTTTTCCTCACATCCAGATTCTAGTTCCTGACCTGGGGGTCATTATAAAAGATTACATAAAATGAATACATAAAAAAAGTGTGCTACTGACTTTGATGCAGCTGCCTCTGATCTGATTAATGGTTCAGTGTTTAATCTATGCTGTAGGTACTCATAGATACAGACCTGACACTTTACCCTGATTTGCACTTCTACAGAAATGTACCTTAATTGTACAACTGGGATTAGTCTGCTTGGTTGTGGCTGGGTAATGTTGCATTTCCTCCTACTCAGAGAGCAACTAGAGGATAATCTGAAACGTGTATGTGAAAATTTGGGACAACTGAGAGACTTCATGGACAAACTCGGGGAGGAGATGAAGCAGGGACGTCATCACAGCGTCAGAGAGGAAACGATCAGAGAATTCGAGTACGTGGATGCGGAAATGCGGGCTCAAAAGAAAGAAATTGAGGTACTAGAAGAGCGTACGGTTAAAGTGGAGGAGTGGAGTGCCAAGGAAATTCTCACAGCTTTGCTGGAAGAACAAGGCAAGCTCCGAGAGAAGGTATCTGATCTAGAGGGGAGGTCAAGAAGAAATTACATCTGAATATGGGGGTTGAAGGAGGGTACTGAAGCAGACTCTACCAAATATGTAGAAAAGATAATCCACAAAGAGTTCCCGCAGGATATTAAACTGGAGATCCAAAGGGCGCACAAAGCATTAGCACCGAAACCACAATGAGGGATTAACGTCAACTTTTTAAGGTTTGAGACCAAGGAAAATGTACTCAAAACTACTCTACGAATGTTGGTGGCAGTAGAGGGACGTAGAGTGACTTTTGGCCATGACTACTCAACAGAAGTGGCAGTTAAATGT
Source organism: Etheostoma cragini (assembly GCF_013103735.1). Taxonomy (NCBI): domain Eukaryota; kingdom Metazoa; phylum Chordata; class Actinopteri; order Perciformes; family Percidae; genus Etheostoma; species Etheostoma cragini. The sequence goes on along the minus strand of NC_048411.1, from coordinate 8,044,376 downwards.
CGGAAATGTTGGGTGAATCCGGTAGGGCTGCACGATTATGGCCAAAATGATGATCGAGATTATTCTCACGAATATTTGTTAATTTTAACCAAAAGAAATGTTAACGTCACATATTTATAACTGCGAGAGGGAGTGTGATGAACACTACTCACCGAGAGACGGCTGACTCATTATGAACGGGTCCAGCACGGGTCGAACGGCGGAAACACACGTTGTTTGTATGAAACGTCTGTATCGTCGCTGCGCTGCATTTTTATGACCTATGATATTCTGGCCATGGGTCACATCTTTGGCCCAGGTCCAGGTCCAGCAGCTCCGTCTCACACGTTATTACCCTACCAACTGAAGTTAGTGGCATTCACTAGAGTAGAGGAGAGATCCCACACAGGCACGGCTTTACAGACGAAATGGGTCATGTAACGCAAAATTAAACCATATCCATATAAACGGCATTGCAGCGGATGCGAGGACATTAGCACCGGTGCGTCCTAGAGGAGCTAACAGCTAACAGACGCTACTAGCACTGACTAGCACTGCTCACTGCTGTTGTCTGAAAAACAACAGACGGGACAAAGTGTTGCGTTTACTGGTAAACTGGCTATGCAAAAAACCTGGAGCGTTCTATGAAATGACGTTTAAAAAATAAAAAAATAATCGCTCAATCACGCAAATTTGATCGTGGGAAGTCAAAATTGTGATCGCGATTAAAATTTGATTAATTGTGCAGCCCTAGAATCCGGTTTCATTCCCCAATGGACACATTGAAGGTTCACTTAGCTGATGAAATAAAAGTGTAGAACAGAGCTCAGGAGGCGGCGAGGGCGATGCAGCAGAGAGAATGACAGGTGCCAGACCCCAGACAAAAGAGACCTACATTCCTGCAGAGAATGGAGGCAGCACTTAAGTGGACAAGAGTACGAGACAAGATAAGAACAAGGGGACGATGAAAGGAAAGATGGGAATCCGTCAGCGCTGTGAGTCCATCTGTTTTATTCCCTGCCTAGGCAGCAGCGGACACCGGGAGATGGCTAAGCAATGGCCAGTCCTAAGGTTGCTGGTTCAATCCCTGGCCCTGCATTGTCAAAATGTCCTTGGGCACTGACGCTAAACCCCTGAACCCTGAGTTGCCCCCGATGCTGCGCCATCGGTGTGAGTGTTTATCTAATGATAAATAATGTACCTTGTACGGCCACAGTGTATGAATGTGTGTGAATGGTGAATGGTTCCTGTACTGTGTAAAAGCGCTGTTGTTGAGACTTGAAAATCTCTATATAAGAACAGTTCATATACACTTACAATTGAGGGACACAGAATAAAGGGACTTTTCTAACCAGTTCCAATTCTCACATTTGTTACACTAATCTCCCAAATTTCACACTCTGCATTCAGCAGGGTCTCCTAGTTCTCATGATATTAGGCGTTGCAGTCGCTTGAGCTAGAATCAGAAGCTTAAAGCCCATCTTGCAAGTTTAATTTTCCAACGAATTTGCACTTATTGATTGTTGGTAATAAACATTTAAACTGTTATCCACTGTATATTATATTAAAAAGTATCACAAAACATAAAAAACACAAAAAAGTAGCTCATATTTTACAGTGGTTTGCTTTTCTCCCACAATGCATTGCATGACGTCACGGAAGGGAGACGATAGGCCAGCCAGCTTAGAGAGCCCATTGAGAGTTACGAGAGATAGAAGACAACAGTGTAAGAAAGAGTGTTCAGCAGCAGATTATAGATAGTACATACATATACATAGATAGACTATATATATATAGCTAGACATATAGACAGATAGACAGTATTGATATATTTAGAGGGAGAGAGATAGATAGCTATAGCTAGCATACCGATATGGCTAGCTAGCTAGGTAGGAGGGTGGGTACAATTTGACCGTGTTAGGCAGGCAGATTTTTTAAAGACGGACGTAACCAAGAACTCACAGATGTGAAAGTGACACACAGCTTAGACGGGGGATGTTGTTCGGCTTTTCACACGTTTATAGCTAGCTAACGCTACGGCGCCGGACGTTAGCACAACAGCGTTAGCCTAGCCTGCTAGGTAAATATTATGACTGCCTCTGGTGTTGCCTATATATGCGTCCATGTTAACATCATACGTGTGGCATTAGTGCACCTTTTGTACCATAATTGTATTGAATGGAACAGTAAGCATCGCTCCTACGAGATGGGTGGGTGTTTGTTATGCTACACACAAAACTAACGGCCTGGAGGGACGCGTCCTACCACGAGTCGGTGTGGAAGCCGAGCTCCATCTGCGGCGAGCAGTCTGCAGACCGGGGGAATAAAGTTCAGATTCTCAGTTTAAGAGTCTGAGCTCCGTGATTCATCCAAAGCCTGGACTGGTGTGGATGTTTCAACCTCACAGACAACGGACAAGCTTAAGAAAAACTTTTGAAGGATGCAACGGTTCAAATACGTGTACCCTTGAATATACTGTGAAAATGTTTTATGGAGTTCTCAGCTAATCGTAATCCGTAAGATAATGAATTTGCTTGAACCTGCTCCTTCCTTAAAAACTTCGATATGGATTTATTTTGAAGTGATGCGCTTTTTTCTCAAATAAAAAGAGCATATGTTAAATTTCACTCTGTTCATTGTTGTTTAACCAAACTTTA
>NC_048411.1:8018440-8041640 GCF_013103735.1 Etheostoma cragini | reverse complement strand
GCCAGGCTGAGAATTTGCTCCCTCCTGTGACGTCATCACTGAATTGACTCCATAAACCCGCGAATACCAAAAATGACCTTTTTACAAATGATATACATATCTTGAGTGTTTTTTGTACCCAATAATCAACAGTGGATGTTAACTTGCAACATGGGCTTCAAGAGCTGCGCCTCAGCATAAGCTCTGTGGAAATAACTCTGAGCCAGGAGTCATTCAGGATTTACCATCACCATGGCAACCTTTAATTGCGGATGGGAACACAGAGCTGATTGAGATGAACTAATTTGACACAAATACACACACATACAGGACTTAAACATTTTCACTTTATTTTTTGGTCTACTTATAGATAGATAGATAGATAGATAGATAGATAGAGTAGGGAAAATAAGTATTTTAACACCCTGCCTTTTGCAAGTTCTCCCACTTAGAAATCATGGAGGCGTCTGAAATGGTCATCTTAGGTGCATGTCCACTGTGAGAGACATAATCTAAAAAAATAAAATCCAGAAATCACAATATATGATTTTTTAACTATTTATTTGTATGATACAGCTGCAAATAAGTATTTGAACACCTGAGAAAATCAATGTTAATATTTGGTACAGTAGCCTTTGTTTACAATTACAGAGGTCAAACGTTTCCTGTAGTTTTTCACCAAGTTTGCACCACACTGCAGAAGGGATTTTGGCCCACTCCTCCGCAAAGATCTTCTATAGATCAGTCAATAAACACAGAGTTTTAGCTCCCTCCAAAGATTCTCTATTGGGTCTAGGTCTGGAGACTGGCTAGGCCACGCCAGAACCTTGATATGCTTCTTACAGAGCCACTCCGTGGTTATCCTGGCTGTGTGCTTCGGGTCATTGTCATGTTGGAAGACCCAGCCTCGACCCATTTTCAATGCTCTAACTGAGGGAAGAAGTTTATTCCCCAAATTCTTGCAATACATGGCCCCGGTCATCCTCTCCTTAATACAGTGCAGTCGCACTTTCCCATGTGCAGAAAAACACCCCCAAAGCATGATGCTACCACCCCCATGCTTCACAGTAGGGATGGTGTTCTTGGGATGGTACTCATCATTCTTCTTCCTCCAAACACGGTTAGTGGAATTATGACCAAAAAGTTCTATTTTGGTCTCATCTGACCACATGACTTTCTCCCATGACTCCTCTGGATCATCCAAATGGTCATAGGCAAACTTAAGACGGGCCTTGACATGTGCTGGTTTAAGCAGGGGAACCTTCCGTGAAATGCATGATTTTAAACCATGACGTCTTAGTGTATTACCAACAGTAACCTTGGAAACGGTGGTCCCAGCCCTTTTCAGGTCCTTGACCAGCTCAGGATCATTGAGACCCCACGAAGTGAGATCTTACATGGATTCCCAGTCCGAGGGAGATTGACAGTCATGTTTAGCTTCTTCCATTTTCTAATGATTGCTCCAACAATGGACCTTTTTTTCACCAAGCTGCTTGGCAATTTCCCCGTAGCCCTTTCAGGCCTTGTGGAAGTGTACAATTTTGTCTCTAGTGTCTTTGCACAGTTCTTTGGTCTTGGTCATGTTAGTAGTTGGATTCTTACTGATTGTATGGGGTGGAAAGGTGTCTTCATCCAGCTAACAACCTCAAACAGCTGCATCTAATTTAGAATTTAGTACATTTTGAAGGCAGACTAACAGGTCTTTGAGGGTCAGAATTCTAGCTGATAGACAGGTGTTCAAATACTTATTTGCAGCTGTATCATACAAATGAATAGTTAAAAAATCATACATTGTGCTTTCTGGATTTTTTTTTTTGATTATTTCTCTCACAGTATGATGAGAATTTCAGACCCCTCCATGATTTCTAAGTGGGAGAACTTGTTGTTCAAATACTTATTTTCCTCACTGTAGATAGATATTTATTGTTACCAAAAAAATGGGAAATTACAAAATTAATCAGTCACACAACACAGAATATAAAATTAAATGAGAAACTAGGAAAAAATATACATACATACAATATACATGAAATAATAATAGGAGTAAAATATAAGAACAAATATTTGAATATATACAGGATGGGAAATAAAATGTGCCACTGCTTAAATAATATGCTAAAATGTAGATGAACCAACTGTGCAGGTTGCACTTAATGCAGTATTGTGGTGTCTAAAAGTGTTATCTAGCACCCGGTGATGACATGTTAAAGAGTTTTAATGCCTGTGGTAGGAATGATTTTCTGTAGTGGTTTGTGCGGCATCGAAGCTGTAGCAGCACTGTTAGAGAAGCTGCTTCTCTGTTGGACCAGTCTGGGATGGAGAGGGCGGTCGAGGTTATCCATGATAGAGAATAGTTTGTTCAGTGACCTCCTCTCCACCACAGCTTCAAATGTCTACTGTTTACAGCCAATCAAGGAGCCAGCCTTCCTGATCAGTTTGTTCAGTCTGTTTGTGTCACTGGCTCTGATGCTTCTGTTCGAGCAGATGGCTGAGGATAACAGAACGCTGGCCACAACAGACTGGTAGAACATCTCCAACATTCTGCTGTATCTTCTATTCATAGAGCTGGGTACCAAATTCAATACTTTTAAGGCACCAACCGAATTGCCTCTCAAGAGTTAAGTATCAAAAAATGCCCTATCATTTTGTACCCAATGTCAATACCTAAGGAGTAAATCTCATCAGCGTCAGGCAGTCATTAAGCATGCTTCTACCAAGATCTAATAATGTTTGTGATTGTCTGTCTAACGTTACATGTTGTAGAGAAATGCAGGAAAACTCTACATTACACAGAGACAAGACTGGGCTCACCTAGAAGAAGCTAAACAATAAATAGATATGTGCCGTAATGTGTAATGTCATTTATTTTTGTTTCATAAAATTGTTGTCAAAGAAAGTATTGTTTAGGAATCTGTCTCAAAATCACGGTATTGGTATCGAACATTTTTTAACAATACCTACCCCTACTTATTTATGCTATCAGCTGGAAACTCCATTAAAACCTTATATTTTACTTTAATAACAATGTTTCACATCTTTCATACATTAGTGTATTATTCAACTTTTAAAACCAGCAATTTAGTTTAGCTACAGTTTCAAAATCCAGTATTAACACAGCAATTTCTTCACAAATTGCCCTCACTTGTTATGTAAATGTAAATGTGCTGTATTTATATAGCGCTTTTACATCTACAGGAAACATTCACCATTCACACACATTCATACACTGTGGCGGGGGCTGCCGTACAAGGTGCCACCTGCTCATCAGATAAACATTCACACTCCGATGCGCAGCACCGGGGGAAACTCGGGGTTCAGTGTCTTGCCCAAGGACACTTCGACAATGACTGCAGGGGCGGGGATCAAACCACCAACCTTCCGATTGGCAGGCAACCGCTCTACCACTGAGCCACAGCTGCCCCGTTATGTGATCAATGAGTTGGATTTCTTCACTCTACAAGCTATACTCCTGTCGACACTGTGTCTGTTTGACTCATTTCCCAAATCATTGTTATACAAAGAATTTTCCTGAAGTGTCATTTGGTATCTGTGTTTTTAGGCTCTTAGAGGACTACCTACAGGCAATAGAGGGTGTAAAGAAGAACCTGTTGCAGAAGTCTTCACCTAATGGCCTTACCTTTGTTGGAGAGCTCTCACATGGACAGTTCAGCCCTAAAATGGTCAGTAATATTTAAATAAAGCTACTAGGACAACATTCAAAGTTAACAGTTTATTGCCACACAACGGACATTTCGTGCAATGCCCTTCCTGAGCGTGTGCTCAGGGAATTACAAACAATACTCCACACATAGGTGGGTTAATTTATACAACCGAGAAAATCATCCACAACTAGCACTTTAATCTCTGGGAAACTTCCGTGTGGCTAGGGCTGCACGATTATGGCCAAAATGATAATCACGATTATTTTGATCAATACTGTGATCACAATTAATTATCATGATTATTGGTTGATTTTAACCAAAACATATTTTATTATCACATAGACTTTTTATAACTGCTTTCACATCAATATTATGATACATTCTTCTGATGTTGAATTGTATGTTGTAGAGACATACAGCTGCAATACATATAACTGAAAATAAGCTATCTGAAAAGAATGGCGTATGACAGGGGTCATCAACTATATTTGTCAGAGGGCCAGAATTTTACCAGACAGTCTCCTTGGGGGCCGGACCCTTAAATAAAAATTAAATAAAAAATCAAATTTTGGTATAACATTATGATTGATGTTAATTGTTAATACTTTTTCCATTTCATTACAAAACTGAAGGCCTTTGAGTCAGGTTCCTATCACCTATACCGCAGACAACCGCCAGGGGTGATAGATTTTTTGCCTCAACTCAATTAAGTCAATTTTAATTATCGAGCACTTGAAAAACAAACAACGAGGAAGTGACAGAAAAGGGTCTCTTAACAGAGGTAAAATGGCACTCTCAAAGGCTATGAAACGCAAAGTTGATATTGAAAACAGGTCCTTCAATGATGACTGGACTGAAAAGTACGCATTTATCATGCCAACCTTCCGGAATGCCTCACCAGTATGCCTAATTTGCCACAAAACTGTTGCTGTTGCAAAAGAATACACTCTGCGCCGTCACCACCACACTGATTACTTAGAAGAGACTCAGTTGTTGCTGCTTTTAGTTGCTTTAATAGTGTAGAATAGGCCGACATATTTTCTCTTTGATCCTCACAATTTTGGAATCCAATCGCGGGCCGGAACGAACGGCTTGGCGGGCCGCATTCGGCCCGCGGGCCGCCAGTTGCTGATCACTGGCGTATGATATTTTTTTAGTGCATCTCTGAGAAAGCTCCTTCGCGTCTTTTCAACAATAACTGATTAAAAGAGATAAGTAGAGAGGGGGAGTCCGATGGACATACTCATAGAGTGACTGCTGTCTCGTTATAAATGGGTCCAGCACGGGTCGAATGGCGTGTCAACGGAGTTACACACGTTGTGTGTATGAAATGTCTGTATGGTCCCCGCGCTGCATTTTTATGAACTATGATATTCTGGCCATGGGTCACATGTCTTGCCCAGGTCCAGCAGGCTCCGTCTCACACGCTATACTCTACAAGCTGAAGTTAGTTGCAGTCATTTTTCGCCGTGGCGGCCGCAATAGCACAGTTGCCAGCGGAAACACTGGTACAATTACAGGTTTGCCTCTCATGCTTAACAATATACAGCTGTGTTAATCACAATTAAAACTGTAGACAAATGTCAGAAGTATGGACGAGCGCCGCTGTGTGGCGGGGCTGCGCGGAGAGAGAGTAGAGGATATACCCAACAGAGGCACGGCTTTAGAGGAGAAATGGGTCATGTAACGGAAAATTAATATATTATCCATATAAACAACATTGCTTCGTTTGTGGACAGGCAGCGGATGAGAGGACATTAGGTGCAACGGTACAACCTACAGGAAACATATTTCCTGCCCTAGAGCCCTGTAAGCTAACAGACACTAACTAGCACCCTAGAGCCCGGTTAGCTAACATACTAACTAGCACTGGTCACTGCTGTTGTCTGAAAAACAACAAAGACGGGACAAAATGTTGCGTTGACTAGTAAACTGGTAAACCTTGTGACAGACGTATATCCGACTGGTACCTGTTGAATTTTCCTCACGTTACTCTATCCCCTGTGACCTTGATTAAAATTTGATTAATTGTGAAGCCCTACGTGTGGCAATAAACCTATCAAATTGGAGGCCTGTTGTTTATTTATGATCTTTCACTTTGAACATCCAGTTACCAGCCTTCAAAGCCTCCAGAACCAGAAAATGAGTAGGGGGAAATGCACATCTGGCTAAGGCATAAGGTCCGGCGTAGGTTTGTGTCTCCAGGTACCTACGTACGTTGACATGGCGTAGATATTATGCAGAAGTGTAAATCACGCTTTAGCTGTAAACCTTCTGTTACCCTGTCAAATACTAAGGGATTTTTATGTTTACCAACCTGTCCAAAGCGCTCGCTGTCAATGGCTGATCCACTTTCTGCGTTTTGTTGTTTTATTTGGAAATAAGGTTGTCCATCCTAGACGTTTCAAGGGCTTAGGGTTAGCATACAAAGGCTATAAACAGCAGTCCAATAATTCCCCTGTCACCCCCTGCCCTTTCAATCTCAACTAAACTGATGAACAGATGATATCCCTATTGCAACAGCCAGCAACACTGCGTGACCCAATTATAATAATAATATTAATAATAATAAGTGACTTTATCTGGCTCCTACAGCTTATAAAGCTTTCAAACTGTACAAGAACCGTCACATCGGACTTCAATATAAAATCTATTGACCGATTAATACAACCGATTAAATCACCACATAAGCACAGACAACCAAGGCCACACAGACAACTAGCAGATACACACATCCTCCCCAGATTGTGGGCTTTATGTGTAGTAACCCTTGGGGATCCTGAGGCGTTCCCAGGCCAGGTTGGAGATATTATCTCTCCACCTAGTCCTGGGTCTTCCCCGAGGCCTCCCCCCAGCTGGACGTGCCTGGAACACCTCCCTAGGGAGGCGCCCAGGGGGCATCCTTACCAGATGCCCGAGCCACCTCAACTGGCTCCTTTCGACGCGAAGGAGCAGCGGCTCTACTCCGAGCTCCTCTCGGATGACTGAGCTTCTCACCCTATCTCTAAGGGAGACGCCAGCCATCCTCCTGAGGAAACCCATTTTGGCTGCCATGGTCCCCTCACTCGCGAACAAGACCCCAAGGTACTTAAACTCCTTCACTTGGGGTAAGGACTCACTCCCTACCTGAAGAAAGCACTCCATCGGTTTCCTGCTAAAAAACATGGCCTCAGATTTAGAGGTGCTGATCCTCATCCCAGCCGCTTCACACTCAGCTGCGAACCGTGTGAGTGCTGAAGGTCACAGACCGATGACGCCATCAGGACCACATCATCTGCAAAAAGCAGAGATCCTGAGCCCACCAAACTGCAACCCCTCCCCGCCCCGGCTACTCCTCGATATCCTGTCCATAAATATTACAAACAGGATTGGTGACAAAGAGCAGCCCTGGCGGAGGCCAACGCTCTCCTGGAACGAGTCCAACTTACTGCCGAGAACCCTGCACAGCTCTTGCTTTGGTCATACAGAGATTGGATGGCCCTGAGAAGGGACCCCCTCACCCCGTACTCCCGTAGCACCTCCCACAATTTCTCCCGGGGGACCCGTCATACGACTTCTCCAGATCCACTAAACCCATTTACACTGGTTGGGCGTACTCCCGGGCCCGCACCAAGATCCTTGCGAGAGTGAAGATCTGATCCGTTGTTCCACGGCCAGGACGGAATCCGCATTGTTCCTCTTCATTTCGAGGTTCGACTATTGGCCGAACCCTCCTTTCCAGCACCTTGGAGTAGACTTTACCAGGGAGGCTGAGAAGAGTGATACCCCTGTAATTGGCACACAAGAGGGGAACCACCACCCCGGTCTGCCACTCCTTAGGCACCGTCCCAGACTTCCACGCAATGTTGAAGAGGTGTGTCAACCAAGACATCCCCTCCTCACCCAGAGCTTTCAGCATTTCTAGATGGATCTCATCAAGCCCTGGGGCTTTGCGGCTGTGGAGTTTTTTGACTACCTCAGCGACCTCCGCCAGTTAAATTGACAACAATCCGCCATCATCCTCCAGCTCTGCCTCTACCGCAGAGATCTTGTCAGCTGGATTTAGGAGTTCCTCAAAGTGCTCCTTCCACCGCTCTATTACCTCCCCAGTTGAGGTCAACAACGTCCCCTACATACTGTATACAGCTTGGATGATTCCTTGCTTCCCCCTCCTGAGGTGGCGAACGGTTTTCCAGAAGCACCTTGGTGCCAACCAAAAGTCCTTCTCCATGTCTTCTCCGAACTTCTCCCACACCCGCTGCTTTGCCTCTGTCACGGCAGAGGCTTCAGCCCTTTGGGCCCGTCGGTACCTTGCAACTGTCTCCGGAGTCCTCCGGAATAACATATCCCGAAAAGACTCCTTCTTCAGTCGGACGGCTTCCCTGACCACCGGTGTCCACCAGGGTGTTTGTGGGTTACCGCCCCTTGAGGCACCTAAGACCCTAAGACCACAGCTCGCCGCCGCAGCTTCAGCAATGGATCTTTGAACATTGTCCACTCCGGTTCAATGCCCCCAGCCTCCACAGGGATGCCCGAAAAGCTGAAAGTTAGTTGGACAGGGACCTCCTCTAGACGTTCCCAATTTACCCGCACTACCCGTTTGGGTTTACCAGGTCTGTCCAGAGTCTTCCCCCACCCCCTGACCCAACTCACACACCACCAGATGGTGATCAGTTGACAGCTCTGCCCCTCTCTTCACCCGAGTGTCCAAAACATATGGCCTCAGATCAGATGAAACGATTATAAAATCGATCATTGACCTTTGGCCTAGGGTGCTCTGGTACCACGTAAACTTATGAGCATTCCTATGTTCGAACATGGTGTTTGTGATGGACAATCCATGACTAGCACAGTAGTCAAACAACAGACAACCACTCTGGTTTAGATCAGGGAGGCCATTCCTCCCAATCACGCCTCTCCAAGTGTCTCCGTCATCACCCACGTGTGCGTTGAAGTACCCCAGCAGAACTATGGAGTCCCCTACTGGAACCCCATACAGGACTCCATTCAAGGTCTCCAAGAAGGCTGAATACTCCAAACTCCTGTTGGGTGCATATGCACAAACAACAGTCAGAGTTTTCCCGCCCATCACCCGCAGGCGTAGGGAGGCGACCCTCTCGTCCACCGGGGTAAACTCCAACGCATTGGCGCTCAGCCGGGGACTTGTGAGTATCCCCACACACGCCCGGCACCTTACACCATAGGCAACTGCAGAGTAGGACAGAGTCCAACCCCTATCCAGGAGTACGGTTCCGCAACCGAGACTGTGTGTAGAGGTAAGCCACACCAGATCTAACTGGTAGCGCTCCACCTCCCGCACTAGTTCCGTCTCCTTCCCCCACAGAGAGGTGACATTCCATATCCGCAGAACCAGCCTCTGCCACCTGGGTCTGGTCCGTTCAGGCCCCCGACCTTTGCTGCCACCCATATAGCAGCAATGTGCAGTACAAAAAAATGGTGGTTTTGGAAAATAAAACCATGTAAACCTATTCTGTATTCTAAACCTCAGAATACAATTCTGAACCTGAAAATGAGCATAATATGGGTGTTTTACGTGTTTATTGCTACATCAATTCAATTTACAATTCAATTATATTTATAGGATCAATTCATAACAAGCGTTATCTTGAGACACTTTACAAATAGTGTAGATCTAGACCACACTCTATAATTTACAAGGACCCAACAGTTCTAGTAGTTTCCTCCAGAGCAAGCGACAGTGGCGAGGAAAAACTTCCTTTTAGGCAGAAACCTCGGACAGACCCAGGCTATTGGTAGGTGGTGTCTGACGGCCGGATGGGGTTAAAATTAAGAGTGGCAATAACAGTCAATCTAAACGTGTAGCACGTTCTTCGTGGATCCCTGATCCAAGGAAACATGTTTATGTTGTCATTAATCTTATAGATGAAGATAACTGATCAACTAGGAAGCTGCAGAGATGAGACCGTATTCAAGTTAATTGTTAAGTTAATCATCATTAATTTATGGATCTGTTAATACAGTCGCTGTTAATGGACTCTGGGTTTTTACAGGACCATCTAGTGTGTTTTCTGCCGGGCACGCTTGCTCTTGGTGCACACAATGGCCTGCCTGCTGATCACATGGATCTGGCCAAACAGTTGATGGAGACCTGCTACCAGATGTACATTCAAATGGAGACAGGCCTCAGTCCAGAGATTGTCCACTTTAACATGCATCAGGGCAGCACCCGAGACATCGAAGTAAAGGTAAGTACAGTCCGGTTCTCATTATGCCGCGGTGTCCTGTGCAAAAACGAATCATGAACCTACAAACTAATTTTGTATAATTCTGGATCAGGGCATTGCCTAAATGCCTGGGAAAGATAGTAAATGTGACCCAAACTTCCCACTGATCACACAAATAATTGTGTGATTATGTTAGGGTAAATGTTTAACAGTAAATCAAATGAAGAATGTGATAGTAAACAATTGGGCAAAGGTTTAGGAAGAGTCTAACTTAAGCATTCTGTTTAAAATCTGATGTGGCTCATTATTCACGTTTCACCGTTGTATGCACTTTGATGATAGCTCGCAGACAGGCACAACCTCCTACGACCAGAGACGGTGGAAAGTCTCTTCTACCTGTACAGGTTCACCAAGGACCAAAAGTACCGGAAGTGGGGCTGGAAGATTCTCCAAAACTTTAACAAGTACACCAAGGTCAGTAAAATGAAGGCCGCAAATCTGTCCAGATCAAATGATGTAAAAATTAGGTGGGCCTCTGTAGAACCAAATCACATCAGCTTCCTGGGTACTACTCACCGGATAAGGGTTGGTAATACCTGTTATCATTCATTTATATAACACAGCCACATTCAGCATACACACCATGGAAAATATATTAAAGAGCATAAGTAAGGACAATTGTATATGTAAAATTGGCTAGTATGCAGCCAATCACACACATACTAATTAAGCTTTCATAAAAACCTTGATCGAAAATCTGGTCAAAAGAAAAAACCAAAGTTATAAACAGTTAAAAATTGAAGACCTAATCTTCTAATCTAAGTTTCTCACGAATACCTTTCCGTCTTAAAGAATGTGTAAGTTAGATTTGTAGTTGTTTTTAACTGTTCTTTAACATTTTATGTAAAGCACTCTAAATTGCCATGTTGCTGAAATGTGCTATACAAATCAAGTTATTTAAGGGCTTTTTATTCCAATCACTTCAACTGTGACGTTTTCCATTTAAATCTTTTGTGTCAGTAAACGACTAAATTTTTTCAACACTGATTGATAACTAATTAGGGTTTAGTAAATAACCCCTTTTATCTTCTAAGATGTGAATGTGGACAAATCCCTCTGTCTGTTCTCTCAGGTTTCCTCCGGTGGCTACACCTCCATCAATAACGTCCGTGACCCGGACTACCCAAGCCCCCGAGACAAGATGGAGAGTTTCTTCCTGGGAGAGACCCTGAAATATCTGTACCTACTCTTCTCAGACGATCCCAACCTCATCAGCCTAGACCAGTATGTCTTTAACACTGAAGCTCACCCACTGCCTATATGGCCCTCCACCAAATAAAACACACACACACACACACACACACAGGACTTCAAATCGCAGATGCAAAACTGCATTTATAAATACAAACATCTCAGGGTTGTGCTAACACCAAGATAACATATATGTCTTTTGTCTCTGAATGTTGTCAAAACAACCACCCTGAACACAGACCACAAATGGAAAAGATTCCTTTTTACAGATTGAATCAGTGATTTGCTGAGTGTTTATATATGCTAATTTATTCTGGAGAAGCAGTGGAAGGTTTGTGCCCCCCTACCACCCATCAGCATTGACGACAATCCTGATTGTGACTTAGATCAAAGGTGTCTTAATCGCGTTACCGTGATGGGAAAAAGCGTCGGGTTGGACTGATACAGGTGTTTGGGAGCTGAAACTGATATTTTCAGTTTCAGACTGCTCATGGTTTATACTTTGCACATTCTATTTCTAACAAAAAATATCAAAGAAAAAATCCCTTTTTAACCCTAGCATTACATCCTTATTAAAGTGGAAACAGTTTTTTAAGCCATTAAAAAGCAAAGCCTGTATCTGCTGGGGGCTGATGTCTTACTGAACAGTGCTGGGAGAGACAGCAGGCTGGTTGCTTCTGTAGCATCCAGCCACCAGCTGTCTGAACTGAAGCCACTCCCTGCCTACTGCACCTACAACTGTTGCAGCTACACAAGAAGCTCAATTGCTCATCACACTGTGTGTAACATAGTCATTAAGTGCTCTGGCTAGAACAATCCTCAGATGTCTACCATCCTTTGTTTGAAAACAGGAAATAAAGCCAAACCTCCTACCGGAGCTTGAGCTTGACCTCGTCCATGTATTTGCTGTCCCATGCTGTATTCATGCCACACAGGAAATGTGACTTAAGAAAATGTACTATATCATGATAAATAGATTTGGTACATATTGCCTTCTCCTTCTTGTTTCTTCCTTGCTCCTGTCTTTCTCGTTGCATTGCTTTAATTAAAAACTTGAAAATATGTGATAAATAAACTGTGACGATCCTACAGAAAACTGAAGTCTGGCATATATGATCTTCAGAATTTTCCTGTTATTTCCATGACATGAATACAGCATCACTTTCTACTCAGTACCAACTTTGGTCTGATTCCAGTTGTTGCCAAGCAGTAGATTAATTTAAGAACTGTGGAGCTTTTGTTTTTTGTTAACAGCAATGGGTTCTTAGCATGAATGTTAAAAACAAATTGTGCTGAGCAGCTGCACTTTTCGCTGATGTTCCATTTGTTCTTCTTTTGTCATTATCCTTGTTAAGGTAATGTTTGTCTTTCAAGTGAGAGAAATGGTGAGATTTTAAATATGAATGTAGCATACTGTATTGATTTGTAGTGTATATTGAAAGGTGTAATTGCAGCTATGTTATATACAGTAGCTCTTTGTGCAATTTTGTAGTAGTAGCAGCAGCTTCTGATAAGCTTGCAGTCATTCCTTTAAATGTTCCTAGTTTACATCGTAACTGTATTTGTTGATTTCAAGAACTTTATGGATTTGTATTGAGACCAAACTAATTTGTATATTCTGTGTAATTTTTGGTATTGTTGTATGGTTTCCTTAGTGTTCCACATGTGCCTTTAATGTTGCTTCATACAACATTTAAAAGACAATTGTTAACTGGCTGTAAATGTCCATTTCTATACATTCAAGTTATTTCTTGTACATACTTTGCTGGTCTGCTACAGTATATGGTCTACTGCAAATATGACTATTTTTTACAATGAAACAATAATTTTATATTTTTCCACCACTCCTTCAAAGCAATCATTAGTTTAGATAATGCTAATCTCTACCAGTGTGTATTTAAATCCTGCCTTCAAGGGCTGTGAGTGACCTCTTCCCTGGATGTATTTCAGCATAATTCCTGAGCCAAAGATATGCTGAAAATATAATCAATCCTGGTGGTTGATATTGTTTGGGGTTCTAACGATGAAAAGCCATTTCTCAAAAGCCACTGCTTTTAGGAAAAACTGACAAAGGAGATATTTTTAGTGCTTTTGAGACCAATTTTACCAGTGTGGGTTTTAAAGTCTTGAGTGATTCACTACTATTTTAGTTGCAGCCACCAAACAGAATGATTTTAATAGAATGGTGCACACATCACAATACAGACATGTCATTATCTAGATTTTTTTATTTGAAACATTCAAAATGAATCGTCACATGGTGCATAATAAACGCTGGATCAGCTTTCATTTTGTAAAAATTTAGAAATAAAAGAGATTTTATTGAACAGAAACTGAATATTTGTGTTTATTATGGACTCATGAAACAAAGCAAGCCGGTACTACCAGGGACCCACAACCCAGGGATTTCAATTTCTCACTTTTAGTTAGAGTATCATATAGCATAACAAGTTATCTCGAGACCCTTTACAGATAAAGTAGGTGTAGACCACACTCTATAATTTACAAGGACCCAAAAGTTCTAGCAGTTCAGTCCAAAAAATAACGTAAACAATTATTGTTGAGTCCAGTTTCTCAAGTGAATAGATACTGGTTAGTCTTTTATTATTGTAATACAAATATTGGATTTCGGATTGTTGGTCGGATAAAGCAAAATTGTTATGACTCTTGTTCTATGTTATCTGCCTAACTGCAACTTTGTAATTCTATTGCCTATTTAGCATTTGGAAACATGTTGAAGAGCAGGCAAAATGTCACTTATTATTTTTGTTTTAAGATTTTCCTGTGAATCACAATGGTGGATCACTTGTTACCGTGTTACATTACCGTGATAATTTATGCTGAAACCCTAACCTGGTCGGGAGCAGGTTGTGTTGGAGATCAGAGATCAACCCGTGTAAAGGCACCGCCTGCTGACCAATGAAAGGTGTCACCGTCTTAGAAGATCCGGTGGTGCACAGAGAGAGGTGCGCTCCGAAAAAGCTAAAACATTTAGAGACAGACAACCCCGTTAACATTCCCTGATGGGTATTCTTATGAAAGATATAGATACAGTGTCTATTTTTTTTGCCAGCTTTCCTTCCTGTTTAAGGAAGCAGCAGCTGTATTTTGTTTTAAAACCGTGTCTGTGTTCTTCATATTTATGTAGAATTATAGTTTGCTCTTCTTATGTAAAATATGTGGCTCAGGTAGATGTTTGCAATTGGTCACAATGTGCAAACACCAGCTCTTTTATGTGAACACGTGCATCTCTAAATTGGAAAACCCTGGGTTGATTAAACTAATTGTTAACCACCGTCGTGCCACAGCTTACGCAGGACTGCAGTTGTTAGGTCAGGTGAAGCCGGGGAACTGGCTTTTGAGTCGCAGTACAGGCCGACAGTCTGCAGTGATGCGGTCATGGGGGTTACATCTGGTTTACGTGTTGTTTTACATGTCCTGGAATAGAAAAGAAAGAAAGAAAACAGGAAGCTCAATGGAGCACGATATACTTTCCAAATACATTAAGTGACCTGTAAGGAGCGAAAATATAATTTAGCTTTTCCCTATTGCCCTCAAATAATACTCTGTGCCATGCAGCGCCTGCAATAATATGTATCCCTTTTATCCACATTATCAAAACATAGTGGAAGCAATAATAAACTTGGATTGGATCCATGGATCTTCTAACCAAAGGCCTGGAGGTGTTGGTTTCTGGGGCCCTTTATCACAACAATGATGATGATTTGACATTGTCCTGTGTCCATTTCGACTCACATATCTGACCCAAATCTGCATTATAGTAACCCTGAAAATATACACTGTAGAGTTAAAATAAGTAAATAAAGCAGCAACAATTGAATAATTGTTGGTTCCAGTTTTTCAACTGTAAATAGATACTGGTTAGTCTTTCATAATTGTTATCCAAATAATGGATTTCCGACTGTTGGTCAGACCAAACAAAACAAAATTGTTATGAATATTGTTCTGTTATCTGCCAAACTGCAACTTTATTATTGCTATAGCCTATTTAGCATTTGGAAACATGATGAAGAGCAGGCAAAATGTCACTAATTATTTTGTGGTAAGATGTTCCTGGAGCTGTCTCACCACTGTCCATGATCAGTTTTGATATCCCTCAGCTTTGAGCAGTGTCTCCATTCATGCTGGGCTTTGAATTGACATTAATTCCACTCAATTCTGGTTCTTTTCCAGGTTGACCTCACTATATTTTGTATAGCCACTTAGTATGCAGAATGGAATTTAGACATGAAGGTGGACTCACTGACTCCAAAATTTTCTGTACAACTTTGCAGTAAAAATTGCTAAATTTAATGTATTTTTTAATGCCTGTATAATGGTTTAAATATGCTTAACGACCTTATTGCAATCTACTCTCCCTCGTATACATACAGGACAAGCAAAAAGCATTATACTTTGTTTAAATAGAGACTAAGTCCACAGTTCCTACAAAAATATGTTAAAAAGAACAAGTTGAGTTATAGGACTTTAGCTTATTCACCGGATCCCCCGGAGTTAGCCAAGTCCATACATACCCTTCTCATCTCCCGAAGGGTGTACAAATAACAAATTCACATGAGACAGCCATATTCTAACTGCATACTAACTGGGAACTATATTCTCAGAAAGGCGAAGCACTGCTACTTGGGCGGAGTGATTGGCGCAAAACCGAAAAGCACAGTTACTTCTGTCAACAAAACATGGAACATGCTAACCTATGCCGACAGAAAACGAGCAACTTTGAGCAAACTCCAGGCGAACTCTGCTCCGTGAACGCGCTTCTCAGGTGCTGCGAGCAAATCACACCGCCCAAGTAGATGAGAATATAGTTCCAAGTTAGTATGCAGTTAGAATATGGCTGTCTCATGTGACCTTGTTATTTGTACACACTGTGACTACACATATCACAACCTGTAAATAGGAACATGTTAGTGTAATTTTGTCCTTTATTGGGAGCAGTAGGTTAGTTGGGGCCGGTTACCTGCAGCATCTGTGCTAGGCTAAGCTAATGCTGGGAGCGTCAGACCGAGTTACAGCAGCACGGAGTTGAGAAGGGTATGTTGACTTGTCTAACTTTGGGGGATACGGTGAAGAAGCTAATCCCAATAAGTTGGTGTGTTCCTTTAAGCTTGATTAGCCTACTCAAAACAGCTAAACTTATTTATTTTTTCTACTGCTATACTTACATGCTTTATTGTTTGATTATTGCATCTTATATTTGACCAATACTTCGACTGTACGTCTCAAGGTTTTGGGATCACTTAGGTAGGGTTACGGTAGTTATGGTTTCTTAGGTTTCTTAGGTTGTGAATGTTATTGTATAATAAGTATTTACTTGTTTATCCAAACAATATGATGTTATTCATAATGTGTATTATTAATTGTCTGGGCTTTGATACAGAAGCTTCAATAACGTACCAGGGTGTCCTTTTTCACATATCTGCATTATTGTACTTGTCTTTTAACCTTTGGGTATAAATTGAACCTTATAGTTATTTAAAAGGAAATAACTTTTTTTTTTTCCTAATTCCAGTCCTGACACATACTCTGAACCTGTGCTTTGGTCCGCTCCATCTTCACCCATTGTGCAATGAGGTCTGCTTCTGTCTTCCTGGCACTGATTACGGATACTGGATCAGCATCATTAGATCCTCTGCATTAAACGACAACAGATAAATGTTGGATAGATTTTGCTTTGAGTTAAAAAAAAAAAAAGTCTAGAATGCCTGTCCAGGTGCCAGCTGCTTGCTGTACCTCAGATCCAGATGATGGGCTCCTCCAGAAATGTTGACAGCTATCAATGATGAGCTCAAGGACTTGCGCACCTAAGAAGCAGAAAGCTGATTGACTCGGACTAAACAATGACTTCACAGTTCGCTGAAGTGTGCTCACTTGGTTTAATATCTTACCCCTCCATTGGCCCATGGGTCCAGATCTCCATTGGAGAAAATTATGTTGCTGGCTGTGGAGAGGGCTGAACACAAAGGGGGTCTTATTAGAAACAATAACACTGCTGGAAACATATGTGATTACTCAGGACCAGCGTTTTATTCCAAAATAGGAAATTCCCTCAACAAAAAGCATGTATTGCACCTGCCTATCAAATTCTCTGCCCACTGATAAAAAAAAACAAGAATTTTCTATGACAAAAACTAACCCTGAGTTTCATGACCTCAAATGGCTTTTTATTGGTGTATTTATATTTTCTATAAAATGGTTGTTTCCACTGCACTTAAAGTCCCCTCCAGACATGTTGTTACAGCAAGATGATGCAAATACTCTTGCTTGGAATAATAACTTTTTTAAATTTTTTTATGTATATTGTATTTATTTTATTTTATATATTTATTTATATTATATTTATTTTTTCCACAAAAAAGTTAATTACCTTGTTAAAAAAATCTTTAAACTATGTTTCTCCCTCATTGAAAAACGCAGAAAAAGAAATGTATTATCTTAATTTAAAAGGCACAATTCAATTCAATTCAATTTTATTTATAGTATCAATTCATGACAAAAGGATATCTTGAGAGACTTTACAGATACAGTAGGTCTAGACCACACTGCAGAATTTACAAGGACCCAACAGTTCTAGTAGTTTCCTCCAGAGCAAGCAGCAGTGCGACAGTGGCGAGGAAAAACTTCCTTTTAGGCAGAAACCCCGGCTCTTGGTAGGCGGTGTCTCACGGGCCGGTTGGGGTTAGAATGAAGAGTGGATTCACCACTGTTCACTGGGCAATACCAGTTGTTGATAAGTGGTTGATTCTACTCATTTGTTCTTTATGTGAAAATAAAAATCAACAAATCATCTGAGCTCTACTGAGTAATGAGTACATGTGTACAGTTACACAAGCCTGTCCCACTGAGTTTTGATAAACTGCCACATGTTTGCAATCTCAACAGGGACTTAGGCACTGTAGCAGTTTGTGACGGATCGCATGGCTGCCGTCACGGTAGCTATACGCCCTATAGCCCTCAAAGACAGAACTTAAATGTTGCCTGTATCTATGTTTATTTATTGAGTTCATATGTTCTGTTAACGATCATAATATTCAAATCACCTGTTAACCTAGCCATTCCTCAAATTGTTAATGTGAATCGTATTAATGTTTAAATGTCTAGTTTAATACAGCAGATGTAGTCTTTTTGGCTGTATGGAGCTTTTAAACTGTCTTATCGCCGGAGCCACCACTGTAGAGTTGGTATGTTCCAATTTGAGGGGCGGGCTTCAGGCCTATACAGTCTGGCAGTTGCGTTTGCTCAAGACAGAGAGCATGAAGAAAACCTGAGGGAGTAATGCCTGTTGGATGCCCTCAGTAATGACTTGTCTATAGGTCAATAGGAAACAGTGTTTTTTTGTTTTTTTTGTGATCTTTTTGACTCTCACTTCAATTTCTTTTATTTTGTGAAAGTGCTTTGTTTGCCTTGATTCAGTTAATTTCTCTATCACTATTTTGCCTCGTCGGCCTTACTTGGGGTTAATAATAAATATCCCATCTTATCGATGTCATCTCGGACTCACCAGGAGTGTTTTTCCATTTGCTCACGACTAGCTACATCTACCCACAACACAGTTACAAGAAATACTTAACATGAAAATACCGTAAGTGTGGGTATTGGGACAGATCCAATGTATCACTCACTCTTTCTAGATTACACCTCTAGATATTATCATATATCAGGACAGTCTGGTGCGTCTACTAGTAGTCATTGCTCACCATCACCCCAGAACTGGGTTTTGAGCCAGTCTGGTCGTGGAACCACAGCCCAGCGTTTGGAGCAGTAAAGCTTGCGGTCTGTCTCAGTGAAGGCCATGGGAGGAAACATGTCTGTCACATTGTTGCTCTCGTAGCACAGATTAATCTCTGTGCACGCCTGCAACCAGAAGCAGGGGAAATGTTAGTATGATAAATAGTTTTAGATATATATATATATAATATATATAATAGTTTAAACACCATACAGTAGATCAATCGGATATTTAATTTGTCCTAATGCAATTGTGACCATGAAAAATTAAATACAAATAATGTGAAGTATTAACTAAGTAAGTAACTTTTTTCTTTTTCTTTTTTTAAATACTGACACTTCATAGACATATCAAAACTCAGAGTGTACTGTGATATCAGTTTCAGGGTTTTAGTTAAGGTTAGCCTTTTGATAGAGTCAGTACTGAAACAGCATATGAGGGGGAATGGTTGTTGATCTGATTTACGACAGCTCAACGGTGGGATTCATTAAGGAAGAAAATAAAGGAGCATCTGGAGTTTCAAAGCAACACGTCACACAAGAGCTGCAACCTGGAGAAAGACACTATTTGAAGGACTGTTTTGTTTTCCCCACAACACAACTTTTCGTAAAAACAGCTTTTAAAATCTGAACTACAACACGGGAAGCAGGCTTGCCGTCAGGTATGATCAGCCATCAAACCAAGACCTGGCAGCCATCTTTGGCCTGCCAATTGAAGCAGTGGCTGGGTAAGTCAGTTTAACCCAGCACAATAGAACATTTTTTAATGCCAAAAATAACGCAAAAAATCCATTGCGTTTCCCCCAGTTTTATTCTGCTGTGGCAAATTGTTTTCTTTAGCCTACCGGTTACAAACACAACAACATGGAGTAGGGGGTTGTGTTTTTAGCTGAGCTGAACCAGACAATATTCAGTTAAAACAGATAAAAGATGCAGTTTTTCCCACATTAAACTCTATGAAGTTTGATGTGTAATGTAAATGTAGTATTTTATGTAGAGGGAGCAATGCGCCAAAGTCCATTTAAAAAAATAGATAACATTTTAAATGTCTACATTGCGTGTAAGTAACAGGCTGACCAGCTATAAAATCATAAAGAGTGAACATTAGGGAAAAAGTACCTGATAAATACTTAAAGAAACTTCAACATGTTAAGAATTGACAATAGAATTTGGTGTGGTGGCTTTTTTGATCAGATTGCATACAAATTGTAAATGTGCTGTATGTTGGTGGTTGGGGTACCTGATAGTCCCAGGCCAGGCTGCTGAAACCCAGTCCACAGCCGGTGGGATCAGCACACTCCAAATACAGACTGTACAGGTCAAAACAGGTCAGCAGCCCAGTAGAGTTGTAAAAAATCCCTGCAAGAAAGGATTGTGTACCATCAACGAACACAAACTTGTAAAGGAGTTACAGACTGCAATCAAGGTTAATTTAATTTCATAATGGGAAAGTTTCCCAAGTGTGTTTATTACAATGTACAATATTATGTTTAAAGGTAAATAAGCCTTTTTCGATTCAGTTCCATTATTAATTGTTGATGTATCATTTCTTATAATATTATTATTAAATTTTAAGGTATTGTGACCTCAGGGGAGTTAACAGATGAACCAGCTCAAACTCAATGTTTCACAGTCATCAGTCCCCCAGAGAGAAACCAGGACAACATTAGCTTCAAACAGAATGTACAAACTTCTGGCTGTGAGCTTGCAAATATTTTCGGGAACAATTGCTTATGATTGAAAATCTCAGAACAATTGGCCGTTGCAAGTAAGTGTATTGTTAATAAAGATAAGAAGCTGACCACAGCACTCTAGTCTCTGCTGTCATTAAATACACCTGACTGCCAACAGAGAAGCTTACTCCCAAACTCTACCCTAGTATCTAAAATACATACCGTACATACAATCAAGTCTGGCATGGTTTTAGGTTTCAGTTACCCACTTTTAGAAAGATTAATAATTCTTTATCATTTTGTGCTAATTACCATTTTGTAAGAGCTCCATTCTAAGCAGCTTGGAGACACAGTGTACATTTCTTTTACCTGCAGTGTTCCTGAGGTTGGAGAGCAGGTCAGATCCACTCAGCATGGTTTCACAGGCCACCTGAAAAAAAAGTAGCATTATTGTGTTATCGCTGTTAGTTTCAGCCTTTATCTGGAAAAGATCTTACCTGACTCATGTCATTTTTGTCATATTTGCAAATTTATATTCATGTTACAAATAAAATAATAAAAGAAACTATATTGGACAATATAAAATATAGACCAAGTGGTCCTGAGTCTGATTAAAACATACTAGGATTTTAAAGACAGAAACAATATCAATACTTGAGAGTTTCAAAAAAAATTGACAAAGATATATTAGTCATATAATCATTGTTTAACGTAACATAACACATAAGATCCCTTATATTTTGTCTATAAATAATTGTGCCCAGGATATGTATTGACTGGGACATTTTATAGTGTAAAATAAAGGTGTCAGTGCTCTTTGGAAAAGCTTTGTAATGGTGACACTGTTTCTTTTAGGGCTGTAATCAACCAAAGAAAATCTTGGTCGACTGAAGTCCTGAAATTTCGACTAAAAATCGACTAGGGGGGGTGCGGAGGGGCGTAAAAAAAAAAACATTAGATTAATTAACTGTACTGTCCCGCAGTACTTGTCGTGGTAGGCTATTTGCAGTATATTATATGTTTTTGAGCTAATTATTTTGCACTAAAATGACACTCGTCTGTCGGCTCTGACAGCGCTGCATCAGCGCTCTGTGCATGTCCTAGCGCGGAGCGGCTAAACATCGGAGCTCGGCTTTGTGGCTGAGACATGAATAGACTATTCATTTAAAGCTTTTACTCTTAAACACAAAAGGCACGTCAACTTTAATATATACTGTATATTTAAACACATCTGTGGTTAAGCTCAGTGCCTCGCTGTGTTGCATTAACCCTGAAACTTTCTCTTTAGGTCCCTCACATTGTGTGTTTAGTCCATGCATGATGGTGTGGCGTGCTGGCGCTGTATGTTAACAAGTTCTTAAAACCTCAGCCCTTCACAACAACAATGGGCCTCATATCCTGAGCCATAAAGTCGAGATATTATTTTTGCGTTTGGATGATAGAGGCTTATATCCAGCGGGGTCTGGGTGTGTATGGGGAACGCTACCGTGGGTGCTCTGAAAACCCCCCAATTAGCAATTAGTGCTTTGCACCCATAGACCGTAACGGCCTATGCTTCCACCTGATGAAATTAACACGGAAAAAAATTGACCAATCAGAATTTTGGTTGAGCCAGAACGTATCAACCAATAAATCGACTAGTCGAGTGGGAGATTAAAGCCCTAGTTTCTTCATTATCTACTTATCTACTGTTATAAATTTTAAACAGCAGTTGTTTACAGCTGGTTTTGTTTGCATATCATACAACTTGTAAAAAAGGACAAGTGATGTTGTTCACACATACTGTAGGTGGCATTTTACTGTCTGATGTGCAGTTACCTTGGAGATGGCAGCTCCATTTTGAGAAACGTGAAGTTAGCGAAGCCGGCAGCCATAGTTAAGTGCATCCGGGGGGCTAGAGCGGGCGACGTTGAGTCTTATCTAAAACTGCTGGCTAAGGATGAACGTAAATACAGCAAGATTGTTATCCACGTTGGCGTTAATGACTCCCGGTTACGGCAATCGGAGGTTACGAAGATTAATGTTGAATCGGTGTGTACATACGCAAAGTCAATGTCGGACAACGTAGTTTTCTCTGGACCCCTGCCAAATCTCACCAGCGATGACATGTATAGCCGCATGTCGTCATTCCGCCGCTGGCTATCGAGGTGGTGTCCAGATAATGATGTGGGCTTTGTGGATCACTGGCAGTCTTTCTGGGGAAGACCTGGTCTGATTCGGAGAGACGGCATTCATCCCACTTGGGATGGAGCAGCTCTCATTTCCAGAAACCTTGACAGGTTTATTAGTGGACCTGATCCTTGACAGTCCATAGTTGGGACCAGGAGGCAGAGTCCCAGTCTAACACACTTCTCTGCTCCTTTATCTATGCTCTTTATAGTGACGGTGTCTGCCCCCCGACCATTAAAATTATTTAAATCAAAAGTAAACAGTAGAGGAGCTGTGCATGAAAACCTCATAACAATTAAAACCACAAGTGCAATAGTGCAAAAGAATAGGAGAATTAAATGTGGACTCTTAAACATCAGATCTCTCTCTTCTAAAGGTGTACTAGTAAATGAATTAATATCAGATTCTAATATTGATCAATTTTGTCTTACTGAAACCTGGCTGGGTGATGGAAAATATGTTAGTCTAAATGAATCCACCCCCCCAGTCATATTAATACTCACATTCCTCGAGGCACAGGCCGAGGAGGTGG
>NC_048411.1:8016580-8018340 GCF_013103735.1 Etheostoma cragini | reverse complement strand
TTGATAGTGCAGCAGGCTCGCTACGAATGTCTCTCGACTCTGTTGCCCCTCTAAAAAAGAAGATAATAAAACAAAGACGGTTGGCTCCATGGTATAACACTGTGTTAAGAGATTTCTCTCTTCACGTTCAAGATGGCTCAAGAGATGACACGGGACAACCAAACTACTTTGTACAAAGGGCAACCTGCTCGGCTGAAACACCCAAGAGAGTTGCGCTGAGACAGTTCCTTGTTCCTTTATTTATAGGTTGATACAAACAGAATAGTGTGTGGTATCAGTCCTAACCGGACTGATACAAACACAGTAGTGTGTGTGTGTCAGTCCTAACCGTTTGGGCCTTCGTCCTTGTGCTTTAGTGAGATACATGTTTCAACAAAAAGAACATCCTGTGAAATGCTTGCATAAGCTTTTATGAGAACAGAGTGTGACAATCACCCCTATATTGCTACACAGCCAAGCAGTTGAATATAGTTGAATATAGTACATCGAATATATCTTATAACACACTGAAACTCGCAAATTAAAGCAAATATCGCGGAAACTTGAGAAGATTTGGCGCTCCACCAAACTGGAAAATTCTCGTTTAATCTGGCAAGATAGTCTTAAAACGTATAGGAAGGCCCTCCGTAATGCCAGAGCAGCGTACTACTCGTCATTAATAGAGGAAAATAGGAACAACCCCAGGTTTCTTTTCAGCACTGTAGCCAGGCTAACGGAAAGTCACAGCTCTACTGAGCCAAGTATTCCCATAGCTCTTAGTAGTAACGACTTTATGAGGTTCTTCAATGATAAAATTATAACTATTAGAAGCAAAATTCACCAAGACGCACCTTTAACTGCTACTGACTTATCTCTAAACTCAGGAACCTTAGAAACAGCTGTAAAACCAGATACATGTTTAGACTGCTTTGCTTCACTTGATCTTTATCAATTTAATTCAATTATTTCTTCATCTAAGCCATCAACCTGCCTCTTGGATCCCATCCCGACTACGCTACTTAAAGAAGTTTTACCATTAGTCAACACTTCTCTACTAGATATAACAAATCTGTCTTTATTAACAGGCTATGTACCACAGCACTTTAAAGTTGCTGTAATTAAACCTCTTCTGAAAAAGCCAAACCTTGATCCAGATGTTTTAGCCAACTATAGACCTATATCTAACCTTCCATTTCTCTCTAAGATTCTTGAGAAAGCAGTCGCCAAACAGCTGTGCAACTTTCTGCATAGCAACAGCTTATTTGTCAGGATTTAGAGCTAGTCAGGATAGTCAGCTAGTCAGGATTTAGAGTTCATCATAGCACAGAGACAGCACTTGTGAAAATTACTAATGACCTCCTAATTGCATCAGACAAAGGACTTATCTCTGTACTTGTGTTATTAGATCTTGGCGCTGCATTTGATACCATTGACCATCATATCTTATTACAGAGATTGGAACATTTAATTGGCATTAAAGGGACTGCTCTAAGCTGGTTTAAGTCTTATTTATCAGATCGATCTCAGTTTGTTCATGTTAACGATGAATCCTCTGTGCACGCCAAGGTTAGTCATGGAGTCCCACAAGGATCTGTGCTCGGTCCAATCCTGTTCACTTTATATATGCTTCCTTTAGGCAGTATCATTAGGAAACACTCCATAAACTTTCATTGTTATGCAGATGATACTCAGTTATATCTATTAATCAAGCCAGATGAAACTAATCAGTTAGCTAAACTTCAAACGTGCCTTCAGGATATTAAAACCTGGATGACCTGTAA
>NC_048411.1:8013044-8016480 GCF_013103735.1 Etheostoma cragini | reverse complement strand
AATGTTCCCTTGGATCAGAGAGGCTCCAAAATCAGGGTAGCAGCTGTCGCCTTGGTCCCGCTCCACGCTCCATGTTCTCTTATGCCATGTTCAAACTGTTACACTGCAGTGCCCTGCTACGTCCTGCTGTGCGTTGTAGTGCCGCACAGCGTCCTGCTATGCCATGAACTACTACAAAGAACTGCTACAGACTACTAATTTTTTATATTTTTGTTATTGCCACTCTTCATTCTAACCCCAACCGGCCCATCAGACACCGCCTACCAAGAGCCTGGGTCTGACCGAGGTTTCTGCCTAAAAGGAAGTTTTTCCTCGCCACTGTCACACTGTTGCTTGCTCTGGAGGAGACTACTAGAACTGTTGGGTTCTTGTAAATTCTGGAGTGTGGTCTATCTGTATAGTGTCTTGAGATAACTCTTGTTATGAATTGATACTATAAATAAAATTGAATTGAATTGAATTGAATTACCTTGACAGGGTTTGCAGGCATACTCCCCATAAAGTGAGTGCTGTAGGGGTAATCCAGCATGGCCATCATAGTGAAGGCATTCCTCAGCAGGCCGTTCAGATGGTGGATGTCCTGCGCAGATGATGGAGGCTTACAAAGGGATAATTCTGACTGGATGCGTCTGTAATCTGGTAACAACAACAACAGCAGTAGTGGGTTTAGATTCCTTATTTGGAGTTGTAACATCTCTATGATAATGTTCCATTTTTTTCCTAAAGGACCTGAAACGGTGCAACAGCCAAGCCGGTCAGAAGTTCTTGACATTAAACAACAAAAAAACTACTGAAATATTTACAGTTAAAACCAGAAGTTTACATACACTATATAAAAATACACAAAATTAGACAATTACTTTTCCTGGTTTATGTTCGTTAGGATTACCAACATTATTTATATTTGCTAAATGCCAGAATAATGAGAGAAGGATTTATTTAGACAATTTTTTATTAATTTCTTCAAAGTCAGAAGTTTAAATACACTAAGATTACTATGCCTTTAAACAATTCTGGAAAGACCGGATGACGGAAGCTTCTGATTTATTAACAACATTTATTAAAAACACACCTGTGGATGGTTTTTAAGGCACAAATGAAACACACTGCTTCTTTGTGTAACATCATGAAAGTCAAAAGAAATCAGCCAAGATATCAGGAAGAGAATTGTGGACTTGCACAAATCTGGTTTATCCATGGATGCAATTTCCAGATGCCTCAATGTGCCACGTTCATCTGTTTCAAACAATTATAAGCAAGTATAAACACCGTCATCATACCGCTCAGGAAGGAGACGGGTTCTGTGTCCCAGAGAAGCTTTGGTCCAAAATGTGCAAATCAACCCAAGTACAAAAGCAAAAGACCTTGTGAAGATGCTGGCTGAAGCTGGTAAGAGTGTGTCATTATCCACAGTGAAACAACTAGATAAAAAACAAACAAAAACAAAAAACCATAAAAAAGCCAGATTACAGTTTGCAAATGCACACAGGGACAAAGACCCTAATTTTTGGAGACATGTCCTGTGGTCAGACGAAACTAAAATCTAACTGTTTGATCATAGTGACCATTGTTAGGTTTCCTGAAAAGGCATGTGCGAGCAAGGTGGCCTACAAAATTGGCTCAGGTACATCAGTTCTGTCAGGAGGAATGGGCCAAAAATCCTGCCAACTATTGTGAGAAGCTTGTGGTGCTTGTGGTTTACATACTAATGAAATGTATGTAAACTTCTGACTTTGAAGAAAGTAATTTAAAAAATAAATATAAATCCTTCTCTCAATATTATTCATTTAGCAAATATAAATCTTTTTGGTAATCCTAACGGATACAAACCAGAAAAAGTGATTGTCTGATTTCATGTTAGACAGGGAGGAAACAGAACATGTGTCTTTTTATATAGTGCATGTAAACTTCTGGTTTCAACTGTATATTTTCAGGTTGAGTTAAAACAAATGCAGGGTGTTATTACTACCTTAGCAACACAATACAGGCTAATATATTTCATTCATTCTTGTCATTTGGGTAAATGAAATGTTTGAACCCCTCCCCTCTGGCAGGACCCAGAACTCATGCAATAAAATCAGTTTCTTCCCTTCTGCAGTCAGCCTCATAACAAGCCCCCAAGTCCCCACTGACTACGTTGTGTCCTCTACAGTCTATTTGAAACTTTTCCTTAACATTTTTGCACATGCAGCACTATTCCATACAGCCTCTATTTCCTTTCTTAATGTTATTTATTTATATGCATGTGTTGTTATTTGTTTCTGTACTTGTTTGTTTATTTCATATTCATGTTCAAATGTGTTATGTATGGTTTCCCTCTCTACGGCAGTTTGGCTTTGGAGCAGGTTTCATCTCCTGGATTTGATTACTTTACTCCCCCCCCCTACGCATCGGTCTGTACTAATACCCAGCACTCGGAATCATTTCCCTTCTTCCCCGGGACGTGTCAGGGATGGTCGCTTTCTCCACTCTTTATTTGCAATTGCCATTCAGCCACTCTTGGTTGCCTTAAAGGCAGAAATGAGGATTAAGGGGATTGGAGATGGGAGAAGAGATCATAAAGTCTCAAGATTACGCTGACATCCTTCTTCTCTAAGTCCACAACCCTCTGTTGAGCATCTCAATGCTGAAATTAATACATTTTAAAAAGTGAGTGTTTTGCTATTGATCAATTGGCTGTGGGGCTAGACCGACATTGATTCCTTTTAGACCTTCTAACTTGGGTGAAATATTTAGGCATTGTAATCACAAGGTCGGTTTGCACATTACAGGAATATAATCTTACCTCATTGATAACAGTTGTCAATTCTGACTTACTTATTGCTCTCTTTAGCACATACAGGTAGTTAGGATGAGTATACTCCAAAAATACTTCTATATTTTTATATTTTTATATATCTTTACCCAGGTAATTTTTCACTACCATAGAAAATATTATCTCCTCATTCATTTTGGGCAGATAGACATGCAATTGCGGGCAGATCCTTAAAGCTATAGTGGGTAGTTTCTGTCTCAACGCTGTTGGCGCGTCCACATGATACAAGCCTTACAGTAAATGATCGCTCCCCCTCCCCTACGTAGGTGCTAGTAGCCACCATGGTAGCCACGGAGGACATGGAGGACTGTAGAAAACTCCCTGCTGGACTGAAGAGCTGACGTCAAGCCTTGGACTCACGTATTTGCGCGCATGCGCAGTTTCATTGTTCTTTTCATGCGGACACGAGCACGGTCGCTCCTGAAGTTGTACACTACTGGTGTAAATCATATGTTGTGTTGCCGTGTGCGTTAGTGAGAACGTAAGTGCACAATATTACGCTCATTGTAGTTACATGTATGTTTAGTTTGTGTCAGTCAACATGATGTGGGAAAATAATACAATGACTGAGGTGGTGATGAACAGGGCACTCAGGAACGGCCACGTAAAAGCTGGCTTAAA